>NC_080070.1:0-345397 GCF_949987535.1 Balaenoptera acutorostrata
TACCCTAACCCTAACCCTAACCCGTACCCTAACCCTAACCCGTACCCTAACCCTAACCCGTACCCTAACCCTAACCCTAACCCGTACCCTAACCCTAACCCGTACCCTAACCCTAACCCTAACCCGTACCCTAACCCTAACCCGTACCCTAACCCTAACCCTAACCCGTACCCTAACCCTAACCCGTACCCTAACCCTAACCCGTACCCTAACCCTAACCCGTACCCTAACCCTAACCCGTACCCTAACCCTAACCCGTACCCTAACCCTAACCCGTACCCTAACCCTAACCCGTACCCTAACCCGTACCCTAACCCGTACCCTAACCCTAACCCGTACCCTAACCCTAACCCGTACCCTAACCCGTACCCTAACCCTAACCCGTACCCTAACCCTAACCCGTACCCTAACCCGTACCCTAACCCTAACCCGTACCCTAACCCTAACCCGTACCCTAACCCGTACCCTAACCCGTACCCTAACCCTAACCCTAACCCGTACCCTAACCCGTACCCTAACCCTAACCCGTACCCTAACCCGTACCCTAACCCTAACCCGTACCCTAACCCTAACCCGTACCCTAACCCTAACCCGTACCCTAACCCGTACCCTAACCCTAACCCGTACCCTAACCCTAACCCTAACCCTAACCCTAACCCTAACCCGTACCCTAACCCTAACCCGTACCCTAACCCTAACCCTAACCCTAACCCTAACCCTAACCCGTACCCTAACCCTAACCCTAACCCTAACCCTAACCCTAACCCTAACCCTAACCCTAACCCTAACCCGTACCCTAACCCTAACCCTAACCCGTACCCTAACCCTAACCCTAACCCTAACCCGTACCCTAACCCTAACCCTAACCCGTACCCTAACCCTAACCCGTACCCTAACCCTAACCCGTACCCTAACCCTAACCCTAACCCGTACCCTAACCCTAACCCTAACCCGTACCCTAACCCTAACCCGTACCCTAACCCTAACCCTAACCCGTACCCTAACCCTAACCCTAACCCTAACCCTAACCCTAACCCTAACCCTAACCCTAACCCTAACCCTAACCCTAACCCGTACCCTAACCCTAACCCTAAACCCTAACCCGTACCCTAACCCGTACCCTAACCCGTACCCTAACCCTAACCCGTACCCTAACCCTAACCCTAACCCTAACCCTAACCCTAACCCTAACCCTAACCCGTACCCTAACCCTAACCCGTACCCTAACCCTAACCCGTACCCTAACCCGTACCCTAACCCTAACCCGTACCCTAACCCTAACCCGTACCCTAACCCTAACCCGTACCCTAACCCTAACCCGTACCCTAACCCTAACCCGTACCCTAACCCGTACCCTAACCCTAACCCTAACCCTAACCCTAACCCTAACCCTAACCCGTACCCTAACCCGTACCCTAACCCGTACCCTAACCCTAACCCTAACCCTAACCCTAACCCTAACCCTAACCCTAACCCTAACCCTAACCCTAACCCGTACCCTAACCCTAACCCTAACCCTAACCCTAACCCTAACCCTAACCCTAACCCTAACCCGTACCCTAACCCGTACCCTAACCCGTACCCTAACCCTAACCCGTACCCTAACCCGTACCCTAACCCGTACCCTAACCCTAACCCTAACCCTAACCCGTACCCTAACCCTAACCCTAACCCTAACCCGTACCCTAACCCGTACCCTAACCCTAACCCTAACCCTAACCCTAACCCTAACCCTAACCCTAACCCGTACCCTAACCCGTACCCTAACCCGTACCCTAACCCTAACCCTAACCCGTACCCTAACCCGTACCCTAACCCGTACCCTAACCCTAACCCTAACCCTAACCCGTACCCTAACCCGTACCCTAACCCGTACCCTAACCCGTACCCTAACCCTAACCCTAACCCGTACCCTAACCCTAACCCTAACCCTAACCCTAAACCCTAACCCTAACCCTAACCCTAACCCTAACCCTAACCCGTACCCTAACCCTAACCCGTACCCTAACCCTAACCCTAACCCTAACCCTAACCCTAACCCTAACCCTAACCCGTACCCTAACCCTAACCCGTACCCTAACCCTAACCCGTACCCTAACCCTAACCCGTACCCTAACCCTAACCCTAACCCTAACCCTAACCCGTACCCTAACCCTAACCCTAACCCTAACCCGTACCCTAACCCTAACCCGTACCCTAACCCTAACCCTAACCCTAACCCGTACCCTAACCCGTACCCTAACCCTAACCCGTACCCTAACCCTAACCCTAACCCGTACCCTAACCCTAACCCGTACCCTAACCCTAACCCTAACCCTAACCCGTACCCTAACCCGTACCCTAACCCTAACCCGTACCCTAACCCTAACCCTAACCCGTACCCTAACCCTAACCCGTACCCTAACCCTAACCCGTACCCTAACCCTAACCCTAACCCGTACCCTAACCCTAACCCTAACCCTAACCCTAACCCTAACCCTAACCCTAACCCGTACCCTAACCCTAACCCTAACCCTAACCCGTACCCTAACCCGTACCCTAACCCGTACCCTAACCCTAACCCTAACCCTAACCCGTACCCTAACCCGTACCCTAACCCGTACCCTAACCCTAACCCTAACCCTAACCCGTACCCTAACCCTAACCCTAACCCTAACCCGTACCCTAACCCTAACCCTAACCCTAACCCGTACCCTAACCCTAACCCTAACCCTAACCCGTACCCTAACCCTAACCCTAACCCTAACCCGTACCCTAACCCGTACCCTAACCCGTACCCTAACCCGTACCCTAACCCGTACCCTAACCCGTACCCTAACCCTAACCCGTACCCTAACCCGTACCCTAACCCGTACCCTAACCCGTACCCTAACCCGTACCCTAACCCGTACCCTAACCCGTACCCTAACCCGTACCCTAACCCGTACCCTAACCCGTACCCTAACCCGTACCCTAACCCTAACCCGTACCCTAACCCGTACCCTAACCCGTACCCTAACCCGTACCCTAACCCGTACCCTAACCCTAACCCTAACCCTAACCCTAACCCTAACCCGTACCCTAACCCTAACCCTAACCCTAACCCTAACCCGTACCCTAACCCTAACCCGTACCCTAACCCGTACCCTAAACCGTACCCTAACCCGTACCCTAACCCTAACCCGTACCCTAACCCGTACCCTAACCCGTACCCTAACCCTAACCCGTACCCTAACCCTAACCCTAACCCGTACCCTAACCCTAACCCTAACCCGTACCCTAACCCTAACCCTAACCCGTACCCTAACCCTAACCCTAACCCGTACCCTAACCCTAACCCTAACCCGTACCCTAACCCTAACCCTAACCCGTACCCTAACCCTAACCCTAACCCGTACCCTAACCCTAACCCTAACCCGTACCCTAACCCTAACCCTAACCCTAACCCGTACCCTAACCCTAACCCTAACCCTAACCCTAACCCTAACCCGTACCCTAACCCTAACCCTAACCCTAACCCTAACCCGTACCCTAACCCTAACCCTAACCCTAACCCTAACCCTAACCCGTACCCTAACCCGTACCCTAACCCTAACCCTAACCCTAACCCGTACCCTAACCCTAACCCTAACCCTAACCCTAACCCGTACCCTAACCCTAACCCTAACCCTAACCCTAACCCGTACCCTAACCCTAACCCTAACCCTAACCCTAACCCGTACCCTAACCCGTACCCTAACCCTAACCCGTACCCTAACCCGTACCCTAACCCGTACCCTAACCCTAACCCGTACCCTAACCCTAACCCGTACCCTAACCCGTACCCTAACCCGTACCCTAACCCTAACCCTAACCCTAACCCGTACCCTAACCCGTACCCTAACCCGTACCCTAACCCGTACCCTAACCCTAACCCGTACCCTAACCCTAACCCTAACCCGTACCCTAACCCTAACCCGTACCCTAACCCTAACCCGTACCCTAACCCGTACCCTAACCCTAACCCTAACCCTAACCCGTACCCTAACCCGTACCCTAACCCGTACCCTAACCCGTACCCTAACCCTAACCCGTACCCTAACCCTAACCCGTACCCTAACCCGTACCCTAACCCGTACCCTAACCCTAACCCGTACCCTAACCCGTACCCTAACCCGTACCCTAACCCGTACCCTAACCCTAACCCGTACCCTAACCCGTACCCTAACCCGTACCCTAACCCGTACCCTAACCCCTAACCCTAACCCGTACCCTAACCCGTACCCTAACCCGTACCCTAACCCCTAACCCGTACCCTAACCCGTACCCTAACCCGTACCCTAACCCTAACCCTAACCCTAACCCTAACCCGTACCCTAACCCCTACCCTAACCCTAACCCTAACCCTAACCCTAACCCTAACCCGTACCCTAACCCTAACCCTAACCCTAACCCGTACCCTAACCCTAACCCGAACCCGTACCCTAACCCTAACCCTAACCCTAACCCTAACCCGTACCCTAACCCGTACCCTAACCCTAACCCGTACCCTAACCCGTACCCTAACCCATACCCTAACCCTAACTTGTACCCTAACCCGTACCCTAACCCGTACCCTAACCCTAACCCGTACCCTAACCCGTACCCTAACCCATACCCTAACCCGTACCCTAACCCTAACCCGTACCCTAACCCTAACCCTAACCCGTACCCGTACCCTAACCCTAACCCGTACCCTAACCCGTACCCTAACCCTAACCCTAACCCTCTAACCCTTAACCCTAACCTTAACCCTTAATCCTTTACCCTAAACCCTTATCCCTAAACCCTTAACCCTAAACCCTAAACCCTAACCCTAACCCTAACCCTTCTCCCTTCTCTGCTGCCTGAATGCCCCCATGTTTTTTAATTCATTTCCCCTGGCAACTTTCTAAGGCGCAATTCTGAGACCCTTCCCTTTCCCATCCCAGCAGCTGGCCAAGTGCCTGCCGTTGCTGGAGACGTGCAGGAAGCAGAGCTGGGCCAATTGGACAGAGTGGGCGTTGAGGTGAGTCTCAGCAGGTGAAGTCACCATGCAGGATAAATCCCCTGGCCTTGCCATAGTCCAAGGGCAAGTCTCTCAGGGCTACCGACCCTCTCAGGTTCTCCTTGCAGAGACCTCGCGTGCGGCACTTCGCTACTTGGGAAAACAGCGCGGGAGCGAGCTTTACACCAGCACGTTTTGTAAAATTGGACGGGGTAGGCTCGGGCCTGTCCTCAAAGCCTCTACTCAAAGGCAAGCCCTTCCTGCGGCCGCCAGGTTAGGGGGATCCGCGACTGTGCCGAACAGCTCTGGTGTGAGTCGTGGTTCCCTCCTCCACCCACCCCCACGAGCCCCCGTCCCCTTACCTGCGGCCCGCGGCCCTCCGCTCCGCGCTCGGATGTCGCTGGGGTGCCAGGGACCCACGGGAGGGGTCGTTCCCGGCCGCCGCGCTCTGGCTCCCTGGACCCGCGTGGGCTCGCTGGGAGCCGACGGCGAGAAGCCCCGAGGCCGCCCCGCGCCAGGTGCGCTCTAGCCAGGACGCCCACTTCCGGGAGAGGCGCGCGGACCGCCGGCGCGCTCAGCTGAGCCGCAGCCAATGCCGAGCGAGACCCGCCCTGCCGGCGCCGCGTCCGCGCGGCACAGCACGGTCTCGGCGCTCCGTGCACGGGCGCCTGGGGCCAGGCGTCTCCTCTCCTGCTAGCGCGAGGGAGGAAACGGCGCCCCTGCGAGGCCGCTAGCGATGCCCCGGCGCGCGGGCCCCTGCGGCGCGGAGACCTCTCCAGGCTGGACTCTCCGAGGCCAAGGCCGCCAGCAGGAGCGCTTGGCGGGACCCGGCTTGGGCGGGGGAGCTGCAGACCCCCTCAAACAACCCAATTTTTTAAATGGAAAAAGGACTTGAAAAGACCCTTGTCCAGATAAGACATACAAATGGTCAACAAACACCTGAAGAGATGTTAAACATCGTTAGTCACGATGGAAATGCACATTAATACCACAACGCCATACCCCTCCACAAACACTAGAAGACCTATAATCAAGAAAATTAAAAATAACAAATTTTGGCAAAAATGTAGAGAAATTGATACAGAGTTTCCCATGGGGAAAATGAATCGGTCCAGGAGACGGATGGTGAGAATATTTGTACAACAATGTGAATGTAGTCAATGCCACAGAACTGTATACTCAAAATGGTTTAAATGTTAAATGTTAGTTTTAATCACAATGAAAAAATGAATGAAGCACTGATGATACATGTTAGAACATGGATGAACACTGAAAACATTCTAAGTCAAAGAGATCATGCAGACAAGGTCACCCAGATCATACTTAGCTCGTGTCTTTTAAATCCATAAAGGTTTTGAAAATGAGGGAAAGTCTCAGTAATGGTTTCGCAAAAAGAACACTGGATCAGAATGGGAAAAGACATTTCCATAGAGTTGGGGAAATGGTGAATGTCGAAGTGGGCCCGTGGATAGGATTATAAGGTGGAACCATACTATTTCATCTTTGGGTCTTTCTGTGCTGCTTCCCTGGCAGAGGACCCCAGTATTGCATAAAACACACTGCAGTAGTTTATGCGAGGTGGTGTGTTTTGTACTGCTACTTATAGTTTTTTTATACACTTGAAATTACTGGGAAGTACATTACTTTTCAAAAGAGCCATGTCAAAACCATGCCCAAAAAAGGCAGAGAAGACATCAAACTTCATTATAGAGGCCAAGACTTAACCAGATCCAGTTCACCTATAGTGGTGATGCTCATCATTCTTGTAGGGTCCACGCGTTATTAACAGGCACCGTGGGAAGATTATATTGGAAGCCACTATGTCTTGGGTGCTGTGGATGACCTGGCTGTAGTAGAAACAGTGGGATATCTGAATTCTACTTTTCCACATCAAACAACCAAAAAACTGTTACAACTAATAAATGAATTCAGCAAAGCTGCAGGATACAAAATCAATACACAAAAATCAGTTGTCTGAAACTTAAAAAACAATTTCAGTCACAATCGCTTCCAAAAAGATAACTAGGAATAAATTTAACCAAGGACGTGAAAGACCTGCACACTGAAAAATGTAAAACATTGATAAAAGAAACTGAACAGACACAAACAAATAGAAAGATATCCCGTGCTCATGGATGCAAACAATTAATGTTATTAAAATGTCCATTCTACCCAAAGCAATGTTCAAATGCAAAGCAAGCCTAGTCAAAACTCCAATGGCATTTCTCACAGAAACAGAACAAATGTTCCTAACATTGTGGGGAAACACAAAGGCCCCTGAACACCCAAAGGGATTCTCAGAAAGAACAGGCTGGAGGCATCTCGCTCCCGGACTTCACACTACATTACGAAGCTACAGTCACAAAAACAGTGTGGAATAGGCACAGAAACAGGCACTTGGACCAGAGGAACAGAACAGAGACCCAGAAATAAATCTACGGGCATGTGCTCAGCTGATTCACAAGAAAGGAGCCAAGAATGTACACCAGGGAAAGGACAGTCCCCTCAGTAAACGGTGCTGGGAAAACTGCACACCACACACCAAAGAACAACAATGCACTCTGTCTACACCACACACAACAAAACCCAGTTTTCAACATCAAACCCTTCCTCTCCTGGGTCCTCTGAAGACAGACACCCTCAGCGGTCAGCCACGCACAGGAACCTTCTCCCCACTTTTCCTCACCTTTTCCTTCAGCGACATCACCTCCCAGCAGCTCCTAAAGACAATGGGCTCCTCTCAGCGTGAACTGGACCCCACAATGGCCCAAAGGTGGAGCCCCAGCAGGTCCTGAGGAGACCCGGTTCCCATTAGCATGGACTCGACGCGTGTTGTCCCAAAGCCCGGCCGTCAGCATGGACTCAGTCCCCCGTGTCCCAGAAGCAGGTCCCAGGGAGTCCTGAGGAGAGGGGGCTCCCATCCATCAGCTGTCCGCGGGGCCAGGTCCGCTGGCAGAAGGCTCACTCCTGCCGAGACTCGGGGAGGCGGGCTCGCGTTCCCTGCCAGCCAATGGGAACGTGCACACCAAGCCGCCCTCACACTTCAGCGGTGGCCCCGCCCCCTGAGGGCAGTTCTGCTGAATTCATTAAACTGTGGAAATTCAAACTGAAGTAGGGCCAAATATCCCATGGCTTCTCCAAAATAGTTAAGGAGCAATTAACTGGAAACCATATGAAATGTAATGACCTTTGAGTTTTAACACACAACACAAAAAGCAAATCCACAAAAGAAAAAAAAGTAATATTGTAAACTTTATAAAATTAAACATTTCTACTCTGAAAGACCTTATTCAGAAAGTCAAAAGACAAGCCACAAATTGGGAGAAAAATATTTGCAAGCCAAGTATCTGATAAAGTATTTGGATTCAAAACGGACAAAGACCTCTAAAACAACCCCATTTAAAAAAAAAAAATGGGTAAGGATCTGAACAGACACGTGGCCAAAAAAGATAGAGATAGTAAGAATCATACGAAAATATGCTCGACGTCACATACCATTACGGAATTACACATTAAACTCATGAGATATCGCACCACACCTATTAGGACTGCTGAACTCCAAATATATGACAATATCAATTGCTGGAGGGTGAGGAACAACAGTAACTCTCCCTGCTTACAGGTGGGATGAATGTACAGCCACTTTGTGAGACAGTTTGGCAGTTTTTTCGGAAACTAAACAAGTCTCACCTTGGGATCCAACAATCGTGCTTCCAGTATCTAGGCAACTGCTTTGAAAATCGATGTCCAAATGCAAACAAGCATGCAATTATGCACAGCAGCACTACTCATAATGGCAAAAAACTTGAAGAAATCAGGATATCCTTCACTAGATGAATGCATAAGCAAATTGAGGTACATCCATGTCAAGGCGAGGAGAATATGCCACCCCAACATATGCCTCCTTCGCATAAGGGTTATTTCAGTCTGATTCAAAAAAAAAAAATCTCAGAAAACTGAGTAGAGATTGCCCTTTTGTGAGGCACATTTACAATACAGAAATCTCCATTTGTAAGGGTGTGTCCCTCTTTGCACCAGAAATAGAAGGATAATTAAATCCGGCAGACCAAGAAGATGGCAGACTAGGGGCCCAAATAAACCATCTTATCGGAGTCCGGATGCCAGTTTCTTTTATAGAATCAGAGAGGGAGAGGCGGTGAGGAAGTAAAGTAAAAAGAGCCATCAGTCTTGCAAAACATCTGCTGGAATGGCCAGCCTCAGAGAAGGGATGGGTTAATTTCTTCCTTCTTGCAGCCATTCACAGCTGGGTAGCCATTATGTATGATTATAATAACAAAAGCAATGAAAAGCAAAGGCTAAAGTCAAAGAAACATATCCAACGTGGACTCAAAATTGGCTCTTCCCTGTTACAGTATTCTATGTGATACTTTAGGCTGGATACTTGCCACTATGCATTTGTCTAAGCCCACAGATTTGTATAGCCCAAAAGGTCAATCATAATCTATTCAAATTTAGTTATTTTGGATGTACGAATCTTGTAGAATGGAATACAAAATGTGACATAGAATCAAACTGTGCATAGAAATGCATGGAAAAAATACACTGTAAGGGATGGGGCAAAAGGTGCTCCTCGCTGTGGGAGTGGGAAGTTACAGATAAGCAAGAGGAGAGCCTCTGCCCTCACAATCCTGGATCTGAGGTTCTTGGGAGGATGGTGTGGGGAATTGACTGGCTGGAGGGAATGCACAGATCTTTACACTGGGAATGAAACTGTGCACCTCAGATTGGGACTTGAACCCACAGGCCAGGACTCGAACCCAGACAAAACCCAGTATGGGACTTCAATCCACAGTCTTTTAATCAGAATCACTCACCTGGTGTCTGGACTTACTGATGCTCAGGTTCTTTCTGTCTCACCACAGAAGGAATTCAGCAAGAGGCAAAGTGATAGGCAAGAAGTAGATTTTTTAATATAGGACGCTTGTGAAGGACACAAGCGGGCAGGCGAGGGCGCTCTGCCCCAAGGATTAAGTGGGCTACATTTTCAGAACCAAAGGGAAGTGGGGAGGCCACCTTCTTCCTCGTTCTCTGACTAGACATCAGGCTGACATCACTGTCTCCTCCCTTGTGTTTGACCCTTTGTGGTCAAACTAGGACAGTCATGGCACTTATTTAAATCAACAGAAGGGTGGTAACATATACTAAAATATCTTAAATCATCTCAGGTTTCTGTATAATGAGGGTCTCCTACTTTGAACGTCATCTTTACCTAAAATTCCGGTCCTTGTGATCTCGGAGAAGCAGCAGTGAGAGGTGGTATGAAGCGAGATCTTAATGCCCTGCCCAGGAATTGAACCTGGGGAGCCTGGATGAAAACCAGGAATCCCAGCCACCACACCCCCTGGCTCTTGCCCCCACTGAAAAATGCATTTCTCACGGAGGCAAGACTGTAAAAACAGGTACAAAGTTTATCATTAGAGACATAGCACAACAACAAGTGGGAGAGCACACAGAGAAACAGTTTGTTTAGTTAAGACAGAAGCAAGGCAGAGATGCACACCCGGAGAGAAAGGGTGTGGGCGTCCTCCCTAATGGGGAGGAGTGCAGTAAAGAGGCGGTTAAGTCACTTATATAGGGCAGTTCTTCCAGGTCTCTGTTCCCCTCTGGCCAATTATCTGGTTTCTTTTTCCACACCTGCCCTGCCCTAGGACCCTCCCCAACATGCGTGTGCAACTTTTTTCCAAGATGGATTACAGCCCAGAGGCCTGTGGGACGACCTTAGCATCACCTATTTTGGGGTGGTGCCCCCTCCTTTTTGACCCCCAAGGAGCCTTTCTGCACATGTGCAATGTCTCCCTTGCCCCAAGGATGGGAAATGTATGACCTCTTGATCTTTTAACAGGGTTTAGTCCCACTCTGTCCCTGCCATAAGTAAGTCCAATGTCCGGTTATCTACCCTATTCCTGTTGTTATTTCTTATTTCAAAGTGCAGATCTCGAAATTTAGACAGGATTCCGGTCATAAATATGTAGTCCTGGAGCCCGTTTGTCACTTGCTTCAGGAAATGTAAACAGGGGGCTGGTAATGAATGTCTGGCCTGGAGCCCATCTTCTTCTCACCCCAGGAGGTATGAGCAGGAGGCCATTTGTAAATGCCTAGTCTAGAGCCCATCTATCTCCTGCCTCATTTGGTCCTAACGATCATTATCTTGCTGAACTTGACCAACAGGATGCAGGCCTCCTTTTTTTCACGCAATGACCTGGGGCACGTCTCGTGCTTTTATTTATGGCTTTATAGTTAAGCAAGCCTGCTTCATTCCACAATGTTCCCATAGCTTTCTTGAGCAGTCATTAACTTACAGTGGTCTCCCAAAGTTCCCTAAGTTTCCCTCTCTGTCTGTAATTCCCTAGTGGGACTCCTACAACTACCTGTATAACTATCCTACTCTATCCCTATCAGGAAGGCCCTGCAAACATCAGAACCTCACACCCCATCTTCCTACCCGTACTATTACCAAAATCTCAATCTCTCTACACTGGCAGCAAATCAAAATGACGGGGACAGAGTTTTGGGTGAAGAAGAAAAGAGTCCCTTTATTTCTTTCCCAGGCAAAGGAGGCCACAGCAGGCTAGTGCTCTCAAGGCTGTGTCCCCACTGTAAGGGTTGAGTGAGTAAAACTTACACTGTTGGCTCAAATCACGGTTCTTTTTTTTTTTGGCTGCATTGGGTCTTCGTTGCTGCGTGCGGGCTTTCTGTAGTTGCGGCGAGCAGGGGATACTCTTTGTTGCGGTGCGCAGGCTTCTCATTGCGGTGGCTTCTCTTATTGTAGAGCATGGGCTCTAGGCGCATGGGTTTCAGTAGTTGTGGCACGTAGGCTCTGTAGTTGTGGCCTTCAGGCTCTAGAGCTCAGGCTCAGTAGTTGTGGTGCACGGGCTTAGCTGCTCCGCAGCATGTGGGATGTTCCCAGACCAGGGCTCGAACCCGTGTCCCTTGCATTGACAGGCGGATTCTCAACCACTGTGCCACCAGGGAAGCCCCTAAAACAGGGTTCTTGATAAGGATCAGGGCAGGTGCTGGGTCTGCATTCTTCTCTGCTCATGGAACATCTTAAAACCATCAAGGCTGGTGTGAGGAGGTCCAGAGGTGGGTTCTGGTGGTCTCCGGGGTTATCGTACCATGACCTTCTCTCTGGAATGAAGAATGCTTACAAAGAAAAGGAGCGTTAGGGATTCACATGCTGAATCCCTAACCCCCAGGACCTCAGGATGTGACTGTATTTGGAGATGAGGTTTTTAAAGAGGTGATCAAGGGAAAATGAGGTCACAAGGGTGGATCCTCATCCAACAGGACTGATATCCTACAAGAAGAGATTAGGACACATTTAGGCACAGGGGAGACCTTGTGAGGACTTGGGGAGAAAATGGCTGTCTACACATCAAGGAGAGAAGCCCCAGGAGAAATGTTAAACTGAAGTTCCTTTGTTCAGCTCACAGGGAAACAATCTGACCCTGCCCACCTCTGAATGGCTGCAGAAAAGAAGAAATTAACACATCCCCTCCCTGAGGCTGGCCATTCTAGGAGATGTTTTGCAAAACTGATGGCCCTTTTCACTTTACTTCCTCACCACCTCTCCTGCTCTGATTCCATAAAAGAAACTGGCATCTAGACCCAGATAAGATGGTTTTTGGGGACCCTACTCTGCCATCTTCTGGGTCTGCTGGCTTTCCGAATAAAGTCGTATTCCTTGCCTGAACACCTTGTTTCCAAATTTATTGGCCTGACGTGCGGCGAGCAGAGCAAACTTGGACTCAGTAACAGAACTCTCCGTGGCTCTAGGCTTCCCCCTCAAATGTAAGTGCGAACCCTGGGTTTTCACTGTCTATCAGTCATTTTTAACTTCCTAGGACTGTCCACTAACCCAAGTTCCCGTGAGGTTTGATCGGAAAGTCCTAACCATGATGACACAAGCGCTCTTTCCCCTGCAGTGCTGCAGCCACGCGGCTGTGGGCATCGGGGAGGGGGTGGTGCCTCGTCGGCAGCCCTGCTGTGCCCGCCTGCACCCTTCTTTCCACAGCACTCTCACGCCACCTGCTGGAGGTTCGTATTAGTTTCCTATTGCTATTGTCACAAATCACCACAAACACAGCAGTTTAAAACAACACACATTTATTATCTTACACTTCTGGAAGTCAGAAGGAAGAAAATGGGTCTTACGTTCCCAGCAGGGCCACATGGGAAAGCACTAGGATCAGTCAGGAGGCAGAAGGGGTTGGGGAGACATGCACAGGAGCCTTTGCTGGGGTTCCCATGGCAAAGAATGGGTGAAGCAAGGGAGCAGCCTTAGGATCTGCTAGTTGGACTCATTTCAGCAGGCTCTGCGGTGCAGAGGCTGCCTCGTGCTGCCTGAGACCTGGCCCTGCGTTGTCAACAGGGGTCTGACTGGACTGCAAGTGTGGCCTTGGATGCCGGGTTTGCATGTGAAATGCACACTGCTGGCAAGCTCTTCACCAGCTAACCCTGGTAGGAGCAGTCCCTTTAGTGTCAGGAAGGCTTCAGCATTACAATAAAAAGATACACTGAATACAGTAGGAGGAGAGGAACTGAAACATGCATTCTCAATCCACCCTCTTTAGCCAGAAACTCTTTAATTACATTTTAAGTTCTTAAATCCTTTTGAGAATCTGATAGAGATAAATGTCTAGACTTGAACTTTTTCCATACAATTTTTGGAACCTTTTAGACTTGCTAAGGTCCTCCCAGAGAGTCCTTTGGAAAGTATGTACCTGTGTATATAGACTTAGTCTACTCCTACATTTCTTTTCATTTTCATGGTCTTACGGGATACAGTTAGGTCAACTGGTTCCTAGATGTTAAGACATCTGAAATATAAAAAAAAAATGAAGGCTGAGGAGGTTTGGGTGGGTTCCTGCATTGGCCACATTGCATGAATGTGGTGCGATCACGTGAGTGATCCCTTTAGTTTATCACTCACAGATGTGGTCCCTTTGCTCTGATTGTTCAGACAACAGAAATAACTGATTGGAAGCCGGCAGTCCAGTTCTGCCTGTTCAGCCACTGAGTCATAGTGTGGGGCTATAATAGTAAAAGCAAATCAACTGCATTGTAGCTGAGCCATCTGCTAAAACAAAAGGACATTGGCGTGGGCTTGAAGCCACCACTGCCTAAAAGACTCTGGCTATCAGGAAACTCACTTCCATTACTTGCCAGTAGGAATTTGCCACCAGGAGATGCTTGACCTAATGTAGAAGGGACTCAAATAGGTCTTCTCTTGTTATGGGTAAAGCATTGGCCCTTCTAGCTTGGTTCAGAGATTAGGCTGTGCTATGGTCTAAATGTCTGAATCCTTTCAAAATTCCTATGTTGAAATCCTAACCCCCAAGGTGATGGTATTAGGAAGTGGGGACTTTGGAGGGGACTGGGTCATGAGGGTAGAGCCCTCATGAAAGGGATTAGTGCCCTTATGAAAGAAACCCCAGAGAGACCCCTATCTCCTACCACGTGAGGACACACTAAGAAGGCACCGGCTATAAACCAGGAAGAGGGCCCTCACGGGAACATGCTGGCATCTTGATCTTAGACTTCTAACCCCTGGAACCGTGAGGATAGATTTCTGTCGTTTATAAGCACCCAGTCAATGGTGTTTTGTTATAGCATCTCAGACTAAGATGGGCTGTCCCATGGGAAACATTCAGGCTGTAAATGAATGGACAGTTCTGAAACATGAAATTTGACTAAAGGCAGTTTCTAAATCTTAGGATAGAATCTGAAATCTCTAGAAATAGAAAGGACACTTGTTTCTTTATGGTTTACCTTCTTGGAATATCTTTCGGTGATTAAAAAGTCCCTGAAGGTTGAGGCTTTTTAGTATAAAAGTGTAACCCTTCACAAAACTATAGCTTGACACACTCAATTTGTGGTGGACAGTCATGTCAGGTTGAGATAAGAAAAGCACAGGCATTTAGCTGGGAGAGGAGAGTCAGGGCAGCCCTTTGAGGATACTTTCCCTTTGTCAGAGTCAGGGCTGGGGCTGTGTGGAAAATTACAAAAAAGAGCAGTTTCTTTCCCAAAAGGGAGACTCCAATCATAGTATAACACAAATATTATATGTCCTGAAGGGCAATGTTCATTTTTATTTTGAAGATCAAGGTGAACCATTCATAAAAGTAGTAGTGAAAATACAAACTTAAAATAAAAACAGAAACAAAAAAGGACTCTTAATTTCGGTTCACAATTATGAAACATATCTTTTTTTTCATAACCAGATCCCCATTTTGCATGTGTTTCTTGTTGTTGTTGTTCCATCCCCACCCTGTCTGCCCCTTCTCAACCCAGACAATGGCTTCACGGAAATCTTCAGACTCACAGCCTGCCCCCAGGAGGAGCTGAGACCCAGACCAGCCCTAGGCCCAGGGGTCCTCACAGCTCCTATTTGTGCCCCTTCCATCCTGCCTACACTCAGTTTCCCCTTTGAGAGATGTAATAATGGTTATCATTTACTGAGGGCTTCCTGTGGGTCAGGCTGCTTTCTGAGTATCTTAAATGTATTTTCTCATTTAATCTTCAAAATGATTTTGAGACAGGTCCTATTATCTCCATTTTACTGATGAGAAAACTGAGGCCCAACTGGAAGTGGCACAGCCATTATTCAAGCCCAGATTATTTGACTATGGAGGCCACATTCTTAGACAATGAACTATGCTGTCTCTAAATAGTTGACATCTTTATGAATTAGATCATTTAGAAGTTTGGAGACCCTTCAAATGGAACGATAAATTTAAAAATCTTAGATAAAATGATATATCAATTGTAATATGTAATGTTGCCAGTGAAGATCTACTCTGAATTAGAATTCAGTTGTTTCGTAAATTGTACAATGAGTTTTAGGGGCTAGGGGATCCAGGGACCAACCCCATTCTTATTCTCCCTTCACTCTGGTGGTGAGGTGGTAACAAATTCTGCCATGTGCTGTCTGGAGAGTGCTCGTATGGGGCCAACAATGGATAAACATTAGCGCAGCCCTGCCGCAGAGCCAGCTCCTCCTCCCGTAGAACGCCGTTCATTCAATGTTTACAGATTATTTTCATAGAATAGTAAAAGTGTGACTTTGTTCATTAAAAGAAAAACAAACTAGTACCTAGAAACTACTAAATTACTAATATGTTTTTTAAATTCTCAGGGTCGGTCTTAGGGCTAATAGATCATTATTGAATATATTCAGATCTAATTAGGAAACAATTATGATTTATAGTCCACTTATTTTCAGAAAGAATTTGTGTCAACTAACAGTATTAAAACCACACAAAATAGTCCAGGTCAGAGGAAAACATAATGAGAATCACCAGCCACAAGAAGCAGAGAAGTATCCAGATCTGGCATTTACAGGAGTTAACTGAGCTTCCTGCCAGCAGAACCAGCAGGTGTTGAATCTGGGGATTGTCTGTATCTCAAATGCTCCTAGATGCCCCTGGGGGTCATCGGTCAGGCAGAGCTCACACCCTGTACTGCACCTGGTCACTTCCTCACCAGATCCACCTTGACTTCTCCAGCCCGCTTCTCGGAACTCCCAATCTGTGCTCATCTTCTCCATGAAACTGGAGCTTTGCATCTTCCAGTGATTTATAATCACTGGCTGCATTGCATGAGTTAGTCAGGGGCTAGGAGCACCCTTAGCATCTCGGGGCTGGGGTCCTGGACACGGGGGCTGTCAAACAAGCCCGTCCTGCAGCTGCTACAATGAAGGCCTGAGCCGGTCGCTGCTGTTGAGACAGCCTGAGGCAGATGAGCCAAAACCTTGGGTTTCAGTTCAGAGTTGCTCACAGCCCTTCAGCTATGACAAACAGCGTGTGAGCACACCCTCCAAAGATACTTGCTGGTCCGATGTCGCCCTACGAGCCATCTGAGGGGCAGCTATTATGTCAAATGTATGGAGTCAGGATGTTAGAGTAGGATGGGGGTCAGAACTCCTGAGATGGAAACAGATCTGGAGACTGCCTAAAACTTAATAGTAGGCCAAGAATTATTTGTGGAACAAATACATTAATCTAAAACATTCCCTAATTGTGCAAACGAAGACCCTAAAGCTCAGATTAAGTACTTGCCTAAAGTTGTACTGGAAGTTGGTGACAGAGCTGTACTAACATCCGAGGGGCCTCAACCATGGTTCCCCAGAGTGGCTTTACTAGAGCTGAAATCACCCACGTAGGTGACTCTTCACGTGGCAGGTCTGAGCACAAAGGCGATGTCAGCCTCAGAGAAACCTGCCAGATTGTTGTGACCAGCCTTTGTGACATGGATGGAGTTCTCAGCCATGTTGCATTTCAGAGCTTGTGTCAAGGTGTGAGGCTGCCCCTAGGGGTTGGGAAACCCAAATGTCAGCAGAGGGAGGAGGGAGATGGAAGAAGCAGAGGGACGAGTGTGGGCGCCCTCTTCACTCCTGCCCCCAGGAGATACTTAGTGTTCAGCAGAACAACATCCCCAAGTGCCGCCAGAGCCTCCACAGAACTCACGCCTCAGGTTTAAGCTGGGTTTCAAAGATGCAGCCTAAGCGTTGGGCAGCTCAGGGTAGGAGGACAGGGTATAAAGGGTAACAAAAACACAGGATCAACAGATGTGTGTTCATGGAGCATTAAGTTCCTTCAGATATATTCTGGAAAGATAAAAAATTACTGCTAAAACACTGATACATTTATTTAAAAAGAAAGCCACACATATCACAGAGTAACACTTGTTTAATTAACAAATATTTATTGTGTCCACTTTGTACAAACAGTGTGGGAAATGATGAACCAACGAACAGCAGGAAGGAATTCTTACCAAGAAGAAATAATACAGACTCAGGGAGCTGCATGCAAGGGGTGGCCACGTGCAGAGATGCCGGATCAGAAGCCCTTCTGAAAAGGTAGCATTTGAGCCAAGACCCAGTGAAGGGGGATCAAGGCGTGTGGATGGCTACTTGGGGGAAGAGCAACAGAGCAAGTATACTTTTTATTAACTTTAAAGATAGAACATAAATTTTAAGATGTTTTGACTTAGGTACTACTTCAGGACCTTTGGTTCTTCCCCCGAGCTTCTTGGGTTACATGCTTACTCTTCCTCTCTCTTAAATGCTCTAAGAAACATGTCTTATTTAGGTGTTGACTTCTCTTATTAAAAGGCAAATAAATCAGCCCTAGTTGGTGATAGAGTCTTCAGAGAAGGGACAAAACACAGTTGACTTTCGTGGTTAAGGAAAGCTGGCCCGGAACGGCAGGACACAGGGGGCCTCCTTGTCCCCTTCAGCAGGAGTAGGAGGCCTTGAAGAAGAGTCTTCCCTGGGGAAGGTCCTGCAGTGTCTTCACTCGGAGTGGTGCCTTCTCCATTGACTTTTCTCCCGCAAGCCACCCTGTCTCCAGCACCTCTCACCCAAATATGCCAGCCTGTCTTAATCCTTCCTTGTTTGAACTTCCAGATCTGACAGGTTTAGCATTTAAGGACTCCATAATATGTTCACATAATAAAAGACTTTGCATTCCCAAGTAGACAGAAGCCTCCTTCAATGTGAGGAGACAATTCCATCTGTTTACTACTTATATACAATGTTTTTTGATTGTCCAGAAAGAGGGAGGGAAGTGTAGGCTGTGATAACCACACAGGAAGAATACCATGAACAGGCCTAATCTGGGGCTGCAGAGAAAGCGGCGGTGAGAGGACGGGTGGAGACTGGAAAGCTCTTCAGCATTAGTGTAGGGGCGGGGGTTAGAGGACATGGGCTACTGGGGCTCAGATCTGACCTGCGGGACATCCTGATGCCACAGGCACACCACCTCCACCTTTCGGTTAGAAGCAGAGGCAAAACATGCAAACTGTACAGCACGGGTTAGTGAGGAGCACCTTTGGAAACTCCACTTCTTTGGTAAATAGCTTCAAATAAAATAAATTTGGGGCTGCCAGAGGGAGGAAATGAAAGGTCATCTTATGACTGAAGAGGCATATGTTGTGCAATCTTTTTCTGGCATAAATACAGCTGAAATAGATCACTTTGTAAAGGAAAGTTGCTGATCTACACTTGTTGGCCTGTCCCAGATGAATAGACTCAGAGAGACAAGGAATGAAAACCAATGAAATGTGTGCTGATTACAACCAGAAGAAGACAGTGACCTTTTCAGGCTCTGGGTTTTAGTCTTTTTTTGCATATAGGATAATAAAATTCAGGTATAAGACCCTTCCAGCTCCAAAATCTTCTGATCCTGGTCTCATATTACATTCCATGTCTAAGATGTATTTTTCTTAATATGTAGTAAACTCCTTAGGATTAGACACTTCTGTTGTACTGGATGTGTAGCAGACAATTGTGGATGAATATTCTACATTTAGGAAATGTCATCAGGCTGAAGAGTCTTTGACTTTGAGGTCAAACTAATCTTTTCCAAAAACGTGGAGAAAAAAGAGACTAAATTGCTTAACTTTCTCTTAATATCACATTGAGTTTAATAGTGACAAAATATACCAAAACAAGTCAGACAAGTATTGAGCAGAGCTTCAATAAGATAGGTTTTTTTTGTTTTTGTTTTGTTTTTAAGATAGTTTTTTTTTTTTTGGAGGGCAAACCATTTTTGAGGTAATTATCTTCTGCCCCAATTTACTCAGAAGCTGTAAGCTTCGTCATTGTACTGTCTCATACCATTTGGTATATGTAATATTCCTTCCTCCTTAGCTGACATGAGCAAGGGAAAGCAGCTTTCTGAGAGGCTATGTACCTGTTGTACCTACAGGTGTAGCAAGTGATTCTATTCCTGCAGCTTGAGAAGTGATGCATTTCTTTTGTGTTTTCTTAGAGGAGCAAACACATCTCTAGGAGAGAACTGTGGAGAAGACGCTTGGCATCTTCTCAGCTGCCTCAGAGTTAGGTACAAAGAAATCTCGCCAATCAGCTACACTCTTGGCTTTGTATGACTCAGATGTCACCAGACCAATTATAGTGGCAGAATTGCACCATAATCCACATTGCAGTTCCTAACAAAGTAGAGCAAGAGGTGTACACCAGAGGTCCAGAAATGGGCCTGTTCATCAGAATTACATGGGAAGCCGAATCAGAATCTCTGGGGTTGAGCATAGAAATCTGTATTTTAACAGACTCCAGAGGTGATTCTCATGGACTCAATCAGACACAGGTTTATGCATCAAGATTTGGGACTATTGACGGATATTGTGCAATATCCAAGACAGCTCTTTGTTATTGAACTAAATTTGAAAGAAAACAACCCAGGCAAAAGTTAAGGCAGCATTCCATTAATAATCCCATAGACTGAATAAAGAGTAATATTTAGAAATGAGAGGAGCAAAAGTATGCCTTTTTAGCCATATTTTCCAGCAGTCTGATTCAAGGCATCTTTTGCATTTTGAATGATGCTTTCTGCCTGTATGAGTCACATGATACACTGAAGTGGTGGCAGTTCTCATATATTTCCTGTTTATAAAAATTTGTTAAATAATCTATGATAAATGAAAAAACATTCTCTGAATGATTTGTTTTAAACCCTGACGCTATCCTGTTACTGCTATACCCAGAGACTGAAGACAAAAATAGTTGTACTCAGAATCATTTTGAAGAGCCAAGGCCAACCAAAAACTTCCTTCCCTTGGGAAGCTCTTCAAAATTGAAGAGCTAAAGTAACTTTTAAGATATTCAGATCTTGCTAACACCCCCTAACTGGGAATCAAGCTAATTACTCCATTAAGTGTCCTCTTTGATATACTTTAACTTTTCCTAAGGAAAAATTTGTTTAATCACATTTGTTAAATCCAGGTGTGTCAACACAAAACCAGAGAAAATCATGCATTTAAGTGAAAAATAAGCAAACTCTAGATTGACTCTCATGTACCTAATTTGAAATGTTCCATAGCACAAAGTCATCTGTAAGTCCTATTAAATTAAATAGGAATGATGCATAGCCACCAAGTGCAGTTTTATTTTGGGTATGGTCAAGTTATTTCAATGCAGGGCATCTACTCAGATTGTTTCAGAGTGAAATCTTCTTTAAACATCAAAGTACCTCTCGTGAAGTAATAGTGTCCTTTTGAAAAGCAGTGCATAAATAGACATTTTATGAATGGAATTATATAGTCCATAATTAAGCAATTTATTGTTTAAAGGTGATTTTTTAAAATAAAGAGATGTCCTTTGCTCATGAAAAAGCACTTGCTAATGTGCCTTTCTTGTTAAATTTTCACATAAAGGGTTTGCTGGGTTACACTCTCCAGGAAGGATTGCCCTGACTTGGGAAAGCAAACACACTAAGTCCCTTAAAAATAATAAATGTAAACAGTTTTCACTCAGCCTTGCAAATAACACTTCAAGCTCAGCAGGAAACAATGCAGTTCAGATTGTGGTTTTGAGCCTGTGATGAGGACACAAATGACAAAAAAAACCATCACCAGAATATTGAATTTTGTATTATTCATATGCCCCATCTAGAGAAAAGAAAATGAAACAAGAGAGGATGGGGAAAGTAGGGTCTATTTGGGAACAAAAGTGTGTTTTATGATTTTTAAGGGTGTAGCTACATTTGAAAAAAAGTCTTGTTTAATACAATGTTTTTCTGAGCCAGCTTCACACAGCTTTGTCTCAAGCAAACCTGTTCAGGATAGCGCTCCTGGCTCAACCAGATGCTGAAATGATGACTGCCTTCTTTGGATTGGATACAAATGGGGCCACACCAGCAGATCCTTGCTTCAGATCTTTTAAATCCATATTGGGACACTGCTCTGTTAACATGAAGTGGGGTATCAGCCCCCTTTCCATTTCATCAACTAATGCCCTCCACCCTCCATTTTTCCCCTTTAGCTTTTTTTTTTTTTTTTTTTTTTGGCTGCATTGGGTCTTCGTTACTGCACGCAGGCTTTCTCTAGTTGCAGCGAGCGGGGGCTACTCTTAGTTGCAGTGTGCAGGCTTCTCATTGTGGTGGCTTCTCTTGTTGCAGAGCACGAGCTCTAGGCATGCAGCTTCAGTAGCTGTGGCATGTGGGCTCAGTAGTTGTGGCTCGCGGGCTCTAAAGTGCAGGCTCAGTAGTTGTGGTGCACGGGCTTAGTTGCTCCGCGGCATGTGGGATCTTCCCAGACCAGGGCTTGAACCCATGTCCCCTGCATTGGCAGGTGGATTCTTAACCACTGTGCCACCAGGGAAGTCCTCCCCTTCAGCTTTTGGGCTTAGAATTAGAGAATTATGGAACTATAGGTCTGGAATATTGAGATATCATCTTCTAGAATTTCCCACAAAAATGTACCTGATTTCTGTAACATGTTAATAGGTTATATGAGGAAAAAGTTTTCTAGGGTAGAAATGTTTGGAAGATGGGCTAACAAACGTTCATAAGTTTCCTAATTACGGGTGCTCTCAGAACTCATAATGAGCAGATGAATGTTGAGAATCTCCAAAGGGAGCTGAGTAGGCAGTGTTGATACAGCTCATTCAGTTAACAACTTTGTTCATGCGACATGTTCTAGGTCTCCCATTTTGCAGAACTTGAGTTGGGATGCTGTTCTGATTCACTGTGGCCGGTGCTTCTGTAATTAAAGGTGGCTATGTGGGGACCACGCTCCTGGACTTGCGAGGTCCTTGGTCCTCCCCACTGCCAAGCTTGACTGATCTGTCCATGGGCCATCTGTGTCTTTGCCATGGGTCCACTCGTGTGGTACGTTTTTGATTGATTGTGAGCTCTTTGTGGGCAGAGTTCACAGCTGAGCGTTCTTAGTACAGTGCATTTCTGGTATAATTCTACTTATATAGTGATTCAGTGAATATACTTACCTGGAGGACCCTCCAAACCCACGCTTTGCAAAACGGTGTGAATAAACTCCAGAGCAGAGCCACACACTTAAATATAACATGTTCCTTATCTGAGCTGCATATGGAATTTAAAATTTTCTAGTAGACACATTGAAAGGGCAAAATGAAAAGGGGACATTAATTTTAACAATATATTTTATCTAAACCAATATATCTAAAATGTTATATTTTCAACATGTAATCAACATAAACAAATTATTAATACATAATTTTGAATTTTTTTCATACCAAGTCTCTGAAGTTCTGTGTGTTTAACACTGGAAACATATCTCAATTTGGACTGTCCACATTACACGTCTTCAATAGCCACATGTGGCTAGTAGCTTTTTTATACATAACAGACAACAAATTAAGCATAACTAATATTTAATGCAACTGAGTCTGGGATACTAAACCAGCTGACTGTGTAGGAGTGGGTTCCTATTTTCCTCTCTTCACCGTCTTTCTAACCAGTTTTTCCAGGTCTGCCTGTGTCACATCTAGATGATATCTTAGGGGTCCAATTGCTTAGATTTTACAGTCTCTGTCAGGCTTTTTGGTCTCATTTTTATTTATTAAAAAGTTCAGATTAAACCAAACCTTTAACATCTGATCCACTTCAAAACATCACTTTGACCCCCCAGCCAGGGCCTGACCTGCCTCATAATCCTAAAGAAAGGAGGGAGAGTGTGGTCCGTGATCCCCTTGTGCTATGTCTCTACCTTATCCATGTGGTGTCTGAAGAGGCCAGAGTTGGGGTGGAAGGAAAGAGGCATAGGACGGAGGATCCGAGTGGGTTGGTGCAGATTCTCAGACACCACCTCATTCTCTCCAGGGACATCTGTGCTCTGTGGAGACCTCTGGGCTGGAGACCTCCACTCCTGCTGTGTCCTGCTCCAGGCACTGCACCATCTGGAGGACCAGCTGGTGGCTCCTCAGCTCCTGTGCCAGCCACGCTGGCACCTTCTTCTGTGGAGGCTAGTTCGACGTAGCAGGCAGTCCCTAAAGCTGACGCTTCTCAAGACACCCTGGACATTCAGGCTTCTCTCTCATTTAACCACCACGGGCAGCTCCAGCCTTCAGACATTTTGGTCAAGACTTACACTACAGTGTCTGTACTCCTGGAATCCTAAGACCACCATCAAGCTTCTTGACGAACTCACACAATGCTTTGGTCCCACAGAAGCACAGAGCAGGTCTGCAAGTTTCACAGCTCAGAGGGCATGTGATGTCCATCGGTGTTCCTGGAAAACAGGGGCTTCTCTGGAAGACTCCCTCCCTTGGTCTGAGACAGTGGATTTGAAGTACTCACTCCCTGCTTCATGTGAGAGAGAAGAGGAATTGGTCAGATTGTGGAAAACTCTTTAAAGAAATCCTCACTCACTCTGATAAATCTTACTGTCTCATATAGGCTGGAGGTGGTCAGCAAGGGAAAGATCCCAGACCTGAGCTCGCTAGAGCTTGATGGTCCACCACCCTCACCTGGTGTGTTGGTGTCCCACCTCCATGGGCACAGTGGGCATCTCAGGCAAAATTTTGAACAGTCCCATTTAGCCTGTCACATAGGAAGAATCCCTGGTATCCTCACTCCTTACATGAGTTAGGTGATCACAGGCCAGACCAGACAGTGATACATCCTAGGGGAGGGTGGGAACTCTACAGCAGGCAGAGTTGATTTGGCACCCAGATTCCCATTACCTTTTCCCCTTTGAGATGTGTTGCCGTTTACAAATGTCCAGGTAACAGATTTCTAAATTACAGTATCTACTTTTAATTAAATTGATCTGCATACTTGACAAAGCAATGAAAAATTCCTGAAAAAGGCTAGATTGAAGTGAGGGAAATGTCAGAGCTCACACATATTGGATTACTTCTATTTAGAGTTCTTCATCAGCCATATTATGAGATAAAACAATAATGAGCTAATCCCATCTGGTAAAAGCCAATTACCATGATGACTTACTTGTGATATGGATTTACCTTTACTCCTGTTAACAGTGAATCCCATCTTAATTTTATATTGTATCTGGAGATATTACCTAGTGAGGATGTGAAGTCGTCTATGATTAGTGAGACTTTAAAAAAAACTGGACATTCAAGAACAAAAAAGAAACTTCTGCAATTTAAAGAGTGATATAAAAATAGTGAATAATGAATTCAGTATTTCACAAGACTTTGTGGGTAAAGACTCCTTGAATATTCTTACTTAATAGTGAAAAACAGGGAGAATCACACCATTGGAAAAAATTTTCTCCACGAAAAGTTTATGTAACTTTTAATTTAAAAAACACAGTCATTAGATGTATGCATTCTAAAATTGAGTATTACATCATTAAGAACACTTGGAGACCACTGAACTAACCAACTTTCAGATGGTTAACTGCTCTTAAGCACAAGTCTGAGGATGAAGGACCCAGGCCCAGACCTAGAGGTTATGGGCAAGGCTTGCTTGCTTCTAGTCTTCATCATGGGACTGTGTTCCCCAACATGCTGGGGAAGGAACTGAGCAGACGTCTCTTGAGTCAGGGACTCAAGAGGTCTCCATCTCTACGTGGTAGAGCAAGGGTCAGTATTTACAGGCCTCCAGAGTCAAGGCCCACTTTTACTCTTCTATTCCAGCCCAGGGAGCACTCCATGTTTAGTCCATGGTCAACCAACATTTTATGTCTACAGAATTGCATCAAAATATTAGAACCAAAATATTCATAAATTCATTTCTGGTCACCATCTCTAAAGTTGAGCTGGTCATGAGTTCTTTTCCTAAAACAAGACTTGTTGACTCTATGCCATTGCTCAAAATCCTGTGATGAATTCAGAGAGAGTGAGCCTGTGGGTTAGGAAGTGGGCAGAGCAGCCTTGAGTGGTTAGCACAGCAAAGGGTCTGTTTTCCCAGCTCCAGCAGAAGTGGACACATGGGACCTGCTGCTCTTGGAAGATCCTCTTAGAAGTAGGGAAGAAAAATCCTTTAGGCTATGATCTCCTGAAAGATGAGCAGCTTCCTCACAGAATAAAGTAGGACTTTCCCGGTGGTCTGTGATGAGACCATTTCTAAGATACCAACATTTATCTACAGGAAAAGCCCAAGTCTGGTCCCAGCAAAAGAAGCTCGTTTACAGAGGTGTGGGCAAACCCAAATAAATGATAAAAGCCTGTGAAACATACACAGGCTAGCAACAAAGTAAAGCCTTTAATACCCACAGGCTATAAGGGGCCCACCAGGGCCAAGCTGTAATGGAAGAGGGAGTGCTAGGTAAGCACTCACTGGGACTAGGCTTCTAAACTGGGATGATTTTGCCCCATTTTGTAAATGAAAATCAAAAGATAGCCAGGGTAGCAATACTTATATCAGACGAAATAGACTTTAAAACAAAGCCAAAATAAATAAATAAAAATAAATTAAAAAAAATCAATAAATGGTTTGGGAAATTTGTAGAGTTATATGCAAAAGAATGAAACTGGACCACTTTCTTACACTATTTACAAAAATAAACTTAAAATGGACTAAAGACTTAAATGTAAGACCTGAAACCATGAAATTTCTAGAAGAAAACATAGGCAGAACACACTTTAACATTGGTCTTAGCAATATTTTTTTTTGGATCTGTCTCTTCAGGCAAGGGAAACAAAAGTAAAAATAAATAAATAGGACTATATCAAACTAAAAACCTTTGCACAGTGAAGAAAATGATCAACCAAATAAAAGGAATCCTACTGAAGGGGAGAAGGTATTTGCAAATGATATATCTGTTAAGGAGTTAATATCCAAAATATACAAAGGACTCATACAATTCAACATCAAAAAAACAAAAAACCCGATTAAAAAATGGGTAGAGGAGCTGAATAGATATTTTTTGAAAGAGGACATACAGATGGCCAACAGGCACATGAAAAGATGCTCAACATCACTAATCATCAAGGAAATGCAAATCAAAACCACAATGAGATACCATGTCACACCTGTCAGAATGGCTATCATGAAAATGACAACAAATAACAAGTACTGGTGTGGATGTGAAGAACTCTTGTGCATTGTTGGTGGGAATGTAGATTGGCACATTCACTATGGAACACAAATGGAGATTCCTCAAAAAATTAAAAATAGAAGTGCCATATGATCCATCAATTTCACTTCTGAGTGTTTACCAGAAGAAAACAAAGAGCCTAATTTGAAAAGATATATGCACAATCAATATTCATTGCAGCATTATTTACAATAGCCAAGATGTGGAAGCAACCTAAGTGTCCATCAATGGATGAATGAATAAAGAAGATGTAGTACACACACACACACAAACACACACACACACAGAGGAATATTATTCAGCCATAAAAAATGTAATCTTGAGAGGAACCAAGATGGCGGAGTAGAAGGATGTGCTCTCACTCCCTCTTGCGAGAACACCAGAATCACAACTAGCTGCTGGACAATCATCAACAGGAAGACACTGGAACTCACCAAAAAAGATACCCCATATCCAAAGACAAAGGAGAAGCCACAATCAGACTGTAGGAGGGGCGCAATCACAACAAAATCAAATCCCATACCTGGTGGGTGGGTGACTCACAGACTGGAGAACACTTATACCACAGAAGTCCACCCACTGGAGTGAAGGTTCTGAACCCCACGTCAGGCTTCCCAACCTGGGGATCCGGCAACGGGAGGAGGAATTCCTAGAAAAACAGACTTTGAAGCTTAGTGGGAATTGATTGCAGGACTTCTACAGGACTGGGGGAAACAGAGACTCCACTCTTGGAGGGCACACACAAAATAGTGTGTGCATCGGAACCCAGGGGAAGGAGCAGTGACCCCAGGGGAGACTGAATCAGACCTACCTGCTAGTGTTGGAGGGTCTCCTGCAGAGGCAGGGGGTGGCAGTGGCTCACCGTGGGGATAAGGACAGTGGCAGCAGAAGTTCTCAGAAGTACTCCTTGGCGTGAGCCCTCCCAGAGTCTGTCATTAGCCCCACCAAAGAGCCCAGGTACACTCCAGTGTTGGGTTGCCTCAGGCCAAACAACCAACAAGGAGGGAACCCAGCCCCACCCATCAACAGTCAAGCAGATTAAAGCCTTACTGAGCTCTGCCTACCAGAGCAACAGTCAGCTCTACACACCACCAGTCCCCCCCATCAGAAAACTTACACAGCCTCTTAGATAGCCTCATCCACCAGAGGGCAGACAGCAGAACCAAGAAGAACTACAATCCTGCAGCCTGTGGAACAAAAACCACATTCACAGAAAGATAGAAAAGATGAAAAGGCAGAGGGCTATGGACCAGATGAAGGAACAAGATAAAACCCCAGAAAAACAACTAAATGAAGTGGAGATAGGCAACCTTCCAGAAAAAGAATTCAGAATAATGATAGTGAAGATGACCCAGGACCTCGGAAAAAGAATGGAGGCAAAGATCGAGAAGATGCAAGAAATGTTTAACAAAGACCTAGATGAATTAAAGAACAAACAAACAGAGATGAACAATACAATAACTGAAATGAAAACTACACTAGAAGGAATCAATAGCAGAATAACTGAGGCAGAAGAACGGATAACTGACCTGGAAGACAGAATGGTGGAATTCACTGCTGCGGAACAGAATAAAGAAAAAAGAATGAAAAGAAATGAAGACAGCCTAAGAGACCTCTGGGACAACATTAAACGCAACAACATTCGCATTATAGGGGTCCCAGAAGGAGAAGAGAGAGAGAAAGGACCAGAGAAAATATTTGAAGAGATTATAGTCGAAAACTTCCCTAACATGGGAAAGGAAATAGCCACCCAAGTCCAGGAAGCACAAAGAGTCCCATACAGAATAAACCCAAGGAGAAACACACCGAGACACATAGTAATCAAATTGGCAAAAATTAAAGACAAAGAAAACTTATTGAAAGCATCAAGGGAGACAGTTACAGAAAGACAGAGAAGATGAAAAGGCAGAGGGCTATGTACCAGATGAAGGAACAAGAAAAAACCCCAGAAAAACAACTAAATGAAGTGGAGATAGGCAACCTTCCAGAAAAAGAATTCAGAATAATGATAGTGAAGATGATCCAGGACCTCGGAATAAGAATGGAGGCAAAGATTGAGAAGATGCAAGAAATGATTAACAAAGACCTAGAAGAATTAAAGAACAAACAAACAGAGATGACCAATACAATAACTGAAATGAAAACTAAAATAGAAGGAATCAATAGCAGAATAACTGAGGCAGAAGAACGGATAAGTGACCTGGAAGACAGAATGGTGGAATTCACTGCTATGGAACAGAATAAAGAAAAAAGAATGAAAAGAAATGAAGACAGCCTAAGAGACCTCTGGGACAACATTAAACGCAACAACATTCGCATTATAGGGCTCCCAGAAGGAGAAGAGAGAGAGAAAGGACCAGAGAAAATATTTGAAGAGATTATAGTCGAAAACTTCCCTAACATGGGAAAGGAAATAGCCACCCAAGTCCAGGAAGCGCAAAGAGTCCCATACAGAATAAACCCAAGGAGAAACACACCGAGACACATAGTAATCAAAGTGGCAAAAATTAAAGACAAAGAAAAATTACTGAAAGCAGCAAGGGAAAAACGACAAATAACATACAAGGGAACTCCCATAAGGTTAACAGCTGATTTCTCAGCAGAAACTCTGCAAGCCAGAAGGGAGTGGCATGATATACTTAAAGTGATGAAAGGGAAGAACCTACAACCAAGATTACTCTACCCAGCAAGGATCTCATTTAGATTTGATGGAGAAATCAAAAGCTTTACAGACAAGCAAAAGCTAAGAGAATTCAGCACCACCAAACCAGCTCTACAACAAATGCTAAAGGAACTTCTCTAAGTGGGAAACACAAGAGAAGAAAAGGACCTACAAAAACAAACCCCAAACAATTAAGAAAATGGTCATAGGAACATACATATCGATAATTACCTTAAACGTGAATGGATTAAATGCCCCAACCAAGAGACATAGACTGGCTGAATGGATACAAAAACAAGACCCATATATATGCTGTCTACAAGAGACCCACTTCAGACCTAGGGACACATACAGACTGAAAGTGAGGGGATGGAAAAAGATATTCCATGCAAATGGAAATCAAAAGAAAGCTGGAGTAGCTATACTCATATCAGATAAAATAGACTTTAAAATAAAGAATGTTACAAGAGACAAGGAAGGACACTACATAATGATCCAGGGATCAATCCAAGAAGAAGATATAACAATTATAAATATATATGCACCCAACATAGGAGCACCTCAATACATAAGGCAACTGCTAACAGCTATAAAAGAGGAAATTGACAGTAACACAATAATAGTGGGGGACTTTAACACCTCACTTACACCAATGGACAGATCATCCAAAATGAAAATAAATAAGGAAACAGAAGCTTTAAATGACACAATAGACCAGATAGATTTAATTGATATATATAGGACATTCCATCCAAAAATGGCAGATTACACGTTCTTCTCAAGTGCGCACGGAACATTCTCCAGGATAGATCACATCTTGGGTCACAAATCAAGCCTCAGTAAATTTAAGAAAATTGAAATCATATCAAGCATCTTTTCTGACCACAAAGCTATGAGATTAGACATGAATTACAGGGAAAAAAACGTAAAAAAGACAAACACATGGAGGCTAAACAATACGTTACTAAATAACCAAGAGATCACTGAAGAAATCAAACAGGAAATAAAAAAATACCTAGAGACAAATGACAACGAAAACACGATGACCCAAAACCTATGGGATGCAGCAAAAGCGGTTCTAAGAGGGAAGTTTATAGCTATACAAGCCTACCTAAAGAAACAAGAAAAATCTCAAGTAAACAATCTAACCTTACACCTAAAGAAACTAGAGAAAGAAGAACAAACAAAACCCAAAGTTAGCAGAAGGAAAGAAATCATAAAGATCAGAGCAGAAGTAAATGAAATAGAAACAAAGAAAACAATAGCAAAGATCAATAAAACTAAAAGTTGGTTCTTTGAGAAGATAAACAAAATTGATAAGCCATTAGCCAGACTCATCAAGAAAAAGAGGGAGAGGACTCAAATCAATAAAATCAGAAATGAAAAAGGAGAAGTTACAACAGACACCACAGAAATACAAAACATCCTAAGAGACTACTACAAGCAACTTTATGCCAATAAAATGGACAACCTGGAAGAAATGGACAAATTCTTAGAAAGGTATAACCTTCCAAGACTGAATCAGGAAGAAACAGAAAATATGAACAGACCAATCACAAGTAATGAAATTGAAACTGTGATTAAAAATCTTCCAACAAACAAAAGTCCAGGACCAGATGGCTTCACAGGTGAATTCTATCAAACATTTAGAGAAGAGCTAACACCCATCCTTCTCAAACTCTTCCAAAAAATTGCAGAGGAAGGAACTCTCCCAAACTCATTCTATGAGGCCACCATCACCCTGATACCAAAACCAGACAAAGACACTACAAAAAAAGAAAATTACAGACCAATATCACTGATGAATATAGATGCAAAAATCCTCAACAAAATACTAGCAAACAGAATCCAACAACACATTAAAAGGATCATACACCACGATCAAGTGGGATTTATCCCAGGGATGCAAGGATTCTTCAGTATACGCAAATCAATCAATGTGATACACCATATTAACAAATTGAAGAATAAAAACCATATGATCATCTCAATAGATGCAGAAAAAGCTTTTGACAAAATTCAACACCCATTTATGATAAAAACTCTCCAGAAAGTGGGCATACAGGGAACCTACCTCAACATAATAAAGGCCATATATGACAAACCCACAGCAAACATCATTCTCAATGGTGAAAAACTGAAAGCATTTCCTCTAAGATCAGGAACGAGACAAGGATGTCCACTCTCACCACTATTATTCAACATAGTTCTGGAAGTCCTAGCCACGGCAATCAGAGAAGAAAAAGAAATAAAGGGAATACAAATTGGAAAAGAAGAAGTAAAACTGTCACTGTTTGTGGATGACATGATACTATACATAGAGAATCCTAAAACTGCCACCAGAAAACTGCTAGAGCTAATTAATGAATATGGTAAAGTTGCAGGATACAAAATTAATGCACAGAAATCTCTTGCATTCCTATACACTAATGATGAAAAATCTGAAAGAGAAATTATGGAAACACTCCCATTTACCATTGCAACAAAAAGAATAAAATACCTAGGAATAAACCTACCTAGGGAGACAAAAGACCTGTATGCAGAAAACTATAAGACACTGATGAAAGAAATTAAAGATGATACCAACAGATGGAGAGATATACCATGTTCTTGGATTGGAAGAATCAACATTGTGAAAATGAATATACTACCCAAAGCAATCTACAGATTCAATGCAATCCCTATCCAATTACCAATGGCATTTTTTACGGAGCTAGAACAAATCATCTTAAAATTTGTATGGAGACACAAAAGACCCCGAATAGCCAAAGCAGTCTTGAGGCAAAAAAATGGAGCTGGAGGAATCAGACTCCCTGACTTCAGACTATACTACAAAGCTACAGTAATCAAGACAATATGGTACTGGCCCAAAAACAGAAACATAGATCAATGGAACAAGATAGAAAGCCCAGAGATTAACCCACGCACCTATGGTCAACTAATCTATGACAAAGGAGGCAAAGATATACAATGGAGAAAAGACAGTCTCTTCAATAAGTGGTGCTGGGAAAACTGGACAGCTACATGTAAAAGAATGAAATTAGAATACTCCCTAACACCATACACAAAAATAAACTCAAAATGGATTAGAGACCTAAATATAAGACTGGACACTATAAAACTCTTAGAGGAAAACATAGGAAGAACACTCTTTGACATAAATCACAGCAAGATCTTTTTTGATCCACCTCCTAGAGTAATGGAAATAAAAACAAAAATAAACAAGTGGGACCTAATGAAACTTCAAAGCTTTTGCACAGCAAAGGATACCATAAACAAGACGAAAAGACAACCCTCAGAGTGGGAGAAAATATTTGCAAACGAATCAACGGACAAAGGATTAATCTCCAAAATATATAAACAGCTCATTCAGCTCAATATCAAAGAAACAAACACCCCAATCCAAAAATGGGCAGAAGACCTAAATAGACATTTCTCCAAAGAAGACATACAGACGGCCATGAAGCACATGAAAAGATGCTCAACATCACTAATTATTAGAGAAATGCAAATCAAAACTACAATGAGGTATCACCTCACTCCTGTTAGAATGGGCATCATCAGAAAATCTACAAACAACAAATGCTGGAGAGGGTGTGGAGAAAAGGGAACCCTCTTGCACTGTTGGTGGGAATGTAAATTGATACAGCCACTATGGAGAACAATATGGAGGTTCCTTAAAAAACTAAAAATAGAATTACCATATGACCCAGCAATCCCACTACTGGGCATATACCCAGAGAAAACCGTAATTCAAAAAGACACATGCACCCGAATGTTCATTGCAGCACTATTTACAATAGCCAGGTCATGGAAGCAACCTAAATGCCCATCAACAGACGAATGGATAAAGAAGTTGTGGTACATATATACAATGGAATATTACTCAGCCATAAAAAGGAACGAAATTGAGTCATTTGTTGAGACGTGGATGGATCTAGAGACTGTCATACAGAGTGAAGTAAGTCAGAAAGAGAAAAACAAATATCGTATATTAATGCATGTATGTGGAACCTAGAAAAATGGTACAGATGAGCCAGTTTGCAGGGCAGAAGTTGAGACACAGATGTAGAGAATGGACATATGGACACCAAGGGGGGAAAACTGCGGTGAGGTGGGGATGGTGGTGTGCTGAATTGGGCGATTGGGATTGACATGTATACACTGATGTGTATAAAACTGATGCCTAATAAGAACCTGCAGTATAAAAAAACAAACAAAACAACTAATACTAAACTTTCATTGGGTTATTTGTATGGAAATATGTTAATATAAATGTTTCAGACATTACATGAAATTTCTAAAAATCTTATATTTGTATTTGTATGCAAATATGTATGGAAATATGTTAATATAAAAAAAAAAAGAAAGCAGCAAGGGAAAAATGACAAAAAAACATACAAGGGAACTCCCATAAGGTTAACAGCTGATTTCTCAGCAGAAACTTGACAAGCCAGAAGGGAGTGGCATGATATATTTAAAGCGATGAAAGGGAAGAACCTACAACCAAGATTACTCTACCCGGCAAGGATCTCATTCAGATTCGAAGGAGAAATCAAAAACTTTACAGACAAGCAAAAGCTAAAAGAATTCAGCACCACCAAACCAGCTCTACAACAAATGCTAAAGGAACTTCTCTAAGTGGGAAACACAAGAGAAGAAAAGGACCTACAAAACAAACCCAAAACAATTAAGAAAATGGTCATAGGAACATACATATCGATAATTACCTTAAACGTGAATGGATTAAATGCTCCAACCAAAAGACACAGGCTTGCTGAATGGATACAAAAACAAGACCCATATATATGCTGTTTACAAGAGACCCACTTCAGACCTAAGGACACATACAGACTGAAAGTGAGGGGATGGAAAAAGATATTCCATGCAAATGGAAATCAAAAGAAAGCTGGAGTAGCTATACTCATATCAGATAAAATAGACTTTAAAATAAAGAATGTTACAAGAGACAAGGAAGGACACAACATAATGATCAAGGGATCAATACAAGAAGAAGATATAACAATTATAAATATATATGCACCCAACATAAGAGCACCTCAATACATAAGGCAACTGCTAACAGCTCTAAAAGAGGAAATCGACAGTAACACAATAATAGTGGGGGACTTTAACACCTCACTTACACCAATGGACAGATCATCCAAACAGAAAATTAATAAGGAAACACAAGCTTTAAATGACACAATAGACCAGATAGATTTAATTGATATTTATAGGACATTCCATCCAAAAACAGCAGATTACACTTTCTTCTCAAGTGCGCATGGAACATTCTCCAAGATAGATCACACCTTGGATCATAAATCAAGCCTCAGTAAATTTAAGAAAATTGAAATCATATCAAGCATCTTTTCTTTTCTTTTTTTAATATTTATTTATTTATTTATTTATTTATTTATGGCTGTGTTGGGTCTTCGTTTCTGTGCGAGGGCTTTCTCTAGTTGTGGCAAGCGGGGGCCACTCTTCATCGCGGTGCGCGGGCCTCTCACTATCATGGCCTCTCTTGTTGCGGAGCACAGGCTCCAGACGCGCAGGCTCAGTAATTGTGGCTCACGGGCCTAGTTGCTCCGTGGCATGTGGGATCCTCCCAGACCAGGGCTCGAACCCGTGTCCCCTGCATTGGCAGGCGGATTCTCAACCACTGCACCACCAGGGAAGCCCTCAAGCATCTTTTCTGACCACAACACTATGAGATTAGAAATCAATTACAAGGGAAAAAAACGTAAAAAACACAGACACATGGAGGCTAAACAATACTTTACTAAATAACCAAGAGATCACTGAAGAAATCAAAGAGGAAATCAAAAAATACCTAGAGACAAATGACAATGAAAACACGATGATCCAAAACCTATGGGATGTGGCAAAAGCAGTTCTAAGAGGGAAGGTTATAGCTATACAAGCCTACCTCAAGAAACAAGAAAAATCTCAAATAAACAATCTAACTGTACACCTAAAGGAACTAGAGAAAGAAGAACAAACAAAATCCAAAGTTAGCAGAAGGAAAGAAATCATAAATATCAGAGCAGAAATAAATGAAATAGAAACAAAGAAAACAATAGCAAGGATCAATAAAACTAAAAGCTGGTTCTTTGACAAGATAAACAAAATTGATAAACTTTTAGCCAGACTCATCAAGAAAAACAGGGAGAGGACTAAAATCAATAAAATTAGAAACGAAAAAGGAGAAGTTACAACAGACACCACAGAAATACAAAGCATCCTAAGAGACTACTACAAGCAACTCTATGCCAATAAAATGGACCACCTGGAAGAAATGGACAAATACTTAGAAAGGTATAACCTTCCAAGACTGAACCAGGAAGAAATAGAAAATATGAGCAGACAAATCACAAGTAATGAAATTCAAACTGTGATTAAAAATCTTCCAACAAACAAAAGTCCAGGACCGGATGGCTTCACAGGTGAATTGTATCAAACATATAGAGAAGAGCTAACACCCATCCTTCTCAAACTCTTACAAAAAATTGCAGAGGAAGGAACACTCCCAAACTCATTCTATGATGCCGCCATCACCCTGATACCAAAACCAGACAAAGATACTACAAAAAGAGAAAATTACAGACCAATATCACTGATGAATACAGATGCAAAAATCTCAACAAAATACTAACAAACAGAATCCAACAACACATTAAAAGAATCATACACCATGATCAAGTGGGATTTATCCCAGGGATGCAAGGATTCTTCAATATATGCAAATCAATCAATGTAATGCACCATATTAACAAATTGAAGAATAAAAACCATATGATCATCTCAATAGATGCAGAAAAAGCTTTTGACAAAATTCAACAGCCATTTATGATAAAAACTCTCCAGAAAGTGGGCATAGAGGGAACCTACCTCAACATAATAAGGGCCATATATGACAAACCCACAGCAAACATCATTCTCAATGGTGAAAAACTGAAAGCATTTCCTCTAAGATCAGGAACAAGACAAGGATGTCCACTCTCACCACTATTATTCAACATAGTTTTGGAAGTCTTAGCCACGGCAATCAGAGAAGAAAAAGAAATAAAAGGAATAAAAATTGCAAAAGAAGAAGTAAAACTGTCGCTGTTTGCAGATGACATGATACTATACATAGAGAATCCTAAAAATGCCACCAGAAAACTACTAGAGCTAATCAATGAATTTGGTAAAGTTGCAGGATACAAAATTAATGCACAGAAATCTCTTGCATTCCTATACACTAATGATGAAAAATCTGAAAGAGAAATTAAGGAAATACTCCCATTTACCATTGCAACAAAAAGAATAAAATACCTAGGAATAAACCTACCTAAGGAGACAAAAGACCTGTATGCAGAAAACTATAAGACACTGATGAAAGAAATTAAGGACGATACCAACAGATGGAGAGATATACCATGTTCTTGGATTCGAAGAATCAACATTGTGAAAATGACTATACTGCCCAAAGCAATCTACAGATTCAATGCAATCCCTATTAAATTACCAATGGCATTTTTTACAGAACTAGAACAAAAAAATCTTAAAATTTGTATGGAGACACAAAAGACCCCGAATAGCCAAAGTAGTCTTGAAGGAAAAAAAAGGAGCAGGAGGAATCAGACTCCCTGACTTCAGACTATACTACAAAGCTACAGTAATCAAGACAATATGGTACTGGCACAAAAACAGAAACATAGATCAATGGAACAAGATAGAAAGCCCAGAGATAATAGAATTACCATATGATCTGGCAATCCCACTACTGGGCATATACCCAGAGAAAACCATAATTCAAAAAGACGCATGCACTCCAATGTTCATTGCAGCACTATTTACAATAGCCAGGTCATGGAAGCAACCTAAATGCCCATCGACAGATGAGTGGATAAAGAAGATATGGTACATATATACAATGGAATATTACTCAGCCATAAAAATGTACGAAATTGAGTCATTTGTTGAGACGTGGATGGATCTAGAGACTGTCATACAGAGTGAAGTAAGTCAGAAAGAGAAAAACAAATATCGTATATTAACGCATGTATGTGGAACCTAGAAAAATGGTACAGATGAACCGGTTTTCAGGGCAGAAGTTGAGACACAGATGTAGAGAACAAACGTATGGACACCAAGGGGGGAAAACCGCGGGGGACTGGGGATGGTGGTGTGCTGAATTGGGTGATTGCGATTGACATGTATACACTGATGTGTATAAAATTGATGACTAATACGAACCTACTGTATAAAAATATAAATAAAATCAAATTCAAAAATTAAAAGAAAAATGGAATCAAAATATAATGAAAACAGACTCTTAGATACAGAGAACACTCTTAGGTACAGGTAACCTGTCTGGTACCAGAAGGGAGGAAGGTGGGGGACGTGAAATACATGAAGGGGATTAAGAGGTATGAAACTCCAGTTTTAAAATAAACAAGCCACAGGGATATAATATACTGCATGAGGAATATAGTCAATAATATTGAAATAACTTTGTATGGGCACCAATTGTTACTAGGCGTAAAGTGGTGATCAGTTTATAATGAATGCGTATGTCAAATCACTACGTGCACCTGAAATTAATGTAATATTGTGCATCAACTATATTTCAACAAAAATCCCACAAATTCTAAACATAAGTTGCAAGCAGACACTGCTGATCCCCTCCAGGCCCCAGCAGGCCCCACTTGTCCCAGCTCTGGGTGCTCTGTGGCTGGGCACTAGGAGGATAGCCCCAGATGTGGAGTTGCCTCACCCAAAGAAGAAAGCCCTACCAGGGAATTTCCACCTCACCTCCACCCTAAGACAAGCACCGCCTGATATGAGGGAACAAAACCCCACTTCTTTCGCCCAAAGGCAGGACCAACTCTGACCCCAACTGACCCTGTCACATTCTGGGCAGGAGTGTGACAAGTTCCCAACCCACAGCCTCTGTTTCTCTTTTCATCCCAGAGAGGATGGGCCCAGAGGCTTAAGACAGCCCTCTGCTAGTGTATTTAAACAAAGTTCCAACTAAAAATTCCTATTACTTCTGAATTCTCAGACGTACATCTACGACTAAAACGTACTTTTAAAAACATACATCTCTCAAACTTACGGCCTAATGACTCTAAAAGATAGTACCCAGTGGTGGAAGGCCCATTGTCTGCCCCTGTAGTCTGGAGAATTTTGAAAGCAACTCAGAACTTTAAAATAACCCCTGGATAAAAGAAATAGCCTAGTTCCTGGTATAAGATACATCAGCAGTTTTGCAGGAGCTGGTGATCTACTTTCAATCTTTAAGTCGCTTAAAGAAACCTGTGAACTCAGTTCCCTCCAGAGTGTAGCCTCAGTTCCTTCTAGTCTCCACCAGACCCCTGGCAAGATGTTGCCCTGCTGCTGCCTACCTTTGCTCTTGCCAGGCCAGAGGTCCAAACTGTTGCTCTCTCCCTCCTTTCTGCCTAGAATCTGAACTATTTTTCAAGACTTAATTCCCCACGGAAACTTCCTCAAGGACCCAACCTCTGAGAGATTTTTTTCTTCATTAGGGAGGACCCTGATGGCAGGCGCTGTGGGTCCTCACCCATGTCCCCACGGCACTCGCCACGCCCAGGCATGCCCGGTGGATTCCAACTGCAAGTACCTGTGCCTTTTCTCCCTGGAGCCTTTGTTTGGCTTCTGGAATCTACCTGTCCAGAGAGCAGGCTGGACATCCTGGGAGCAGTTCCACACCAATTGTGACATAAGCTGGTGGGTGAATGCTCCGGCTGTGGCAAATTGTCTGGGGTAGTTGGGAGCGTGCTCTATACCGGCTCCCAAAGTCCCACAGGGGGCTTGAGCCCCAGTTAAGCCCTTCTTTCCTTTCCACTTTTCCCTTCCACTTTTCACTTTCCCTTCCACTTTTCACTTTGCCTCTCCCCCATGGGGGCTTCCTAAGAACATACCCCAAACACATTGCTTGCACACACATATTTGTCTCAGGGTCTGCTTCTGGGGGAAGTTCAGCCTAAGACAATCCCCACAGAACTTACCATAGCACTCATTTATTAATTATGGCTTTTTGCTTTCTTCTATCTGTTATCTCATCAATGAGATCACAAACTGAAGACAGAGCTACACTTATTGCATCATCAATTTTCACGTACTCTAGAATAGTACAGAGTTTTATGTAGTAGAGATAGTGTGATTTAACTTCTCAGGTACAAAAGTTTTCTATCATATTGCAAGTTTTCATTCATATCACTTAGAGTGTAGGAAATGGGATGCTCATGAGTTTACTAAAATGCATCTAAAATATGTAAATACTATTTAAATATAAGATGTTATTATTGGTACCCAAGCTCTTGTTTTTGGTTATACATAATTTTTTGTACATATCCAACAAAGGGAAGGTCAATTGGAGAAAGTAGCCTATGCTGTCAAAGTCAATGATTTAAACATAACATGAAGACTTTTTTCCTTTTGAAGTGAAAGGTGGAGGGATGTCTGGTTGTTATTTACAGCAGTTCACAATACTATAGAGTCAGAAGGACCTTGGGACCATCTAGTATCTGACCTTCTTCTATCCAGTTGGTAATTTGCAAGGAGATGAAGATAGTCCTAATATTTCAACTGTAAGAGAATGAAATCTGCTTGGTAAGCCAGCTGAAGAAAAAAAAAGAGTGGAAAATGGTCTCCCATCACAGGCTATTTCAATTTTCTCTGATTCTCTGTGTGTAAAATTATTAAGCTTTAGAGATGGACAGACCTGGGTCCTAGCTCTGTCACTAGTAATTAGTTTTAGAAAAGTCACTTTTCTTTAAACCTTGCTCTTCTTACCTGTAAAATAGGGAAATAGTAATGGCAACAACTTCATAAAGTGCTTGTGAGGATTGAAGTAAATGAGACGACGATGGCGTATAAAGTATCGTGTCGAGCACCTAATAAATTCTTAGTCAGTGGCTCCTGCTGCCACCACCGCTGTCCTCCTCCTCAGCAGGGCCTTGCAGCATCCTTAGAGCAAGTGGGACGTGGAGCACATGGAGGGATTTAACAGCACCGCTGAGGGAATGAAGGCTCTAGTTCATTGGGAAAATGTGCCAACCTTGGGAACGGCAGCTCTTTTAGATCCTTCGAGAGTTTGACAGAGTGTGGCTGCTGGATCTGTAACCCGTCTTCTCTCTGGGTAATTTTATGAACTCCTCTCACTGGCTCCACCTTAAGCAACACTCTGAAGCTGGCGATGTTTCTTGGACTTTGCTACATCCCCTTTCTTCTCCATTCCCCAGGGTCTAAGCTCCTCCTGCCTGCTCCCGGCTTTTCCTTCTCAGTGAACATCTCCTCTCCACTGAGACAAGCTTCAGTGACTATCTCAGTGGAAAGGGTCTCACCATCCAATTAACCTAAAGAATTAATTAAGTTTGCATTTTATCAGCACTCAATGCCTTAATCCAAAAAAATAAAATCTTACTCTGCAAGTTCATGCTTTTAGGAAAGTGGGTGAGCAGGGATGCAGATGTTTATGGGTAGACTTGACCTGAATTCTTCAAATATGCAGCAGGATGCATGAGACGTAGAATAATTCAGTCCACTAGTTCTTATGTTTATTGACCATTGTACTGGATTGAATAGCATCCTTCAAAAATTCAGTTCTACCTGGAATCTGTGAATCTGATCTTACTTAAAAAGAGGGTCTTTGCAGATATAATTAGGATGTAAGTAAAGATGAGGCCATATTGGTTTAGGGTAGGCCATTAATTCAATCACTGATGTCCTGATAAGAAGAGACCAAAAGATAGACACACAGATATCATTGAGAGGAGAGGTCACACGCTGACAGAGGCAGACAGGACTGATGTTGCCACAAGCCGAGGAATCGTTCTCCCCTGGAGCCTCGAGCGGGAGCATGGCTCTGACGACACCATGACTTTGGATTCTGGACAAAGAACTGTGACAGAAATAAATGTGTGTTCTTTAAAGCAACCTAGTTAGTTGTAATTTGTTAAGGAAGCACTAGGAAACTAATATGAACATCCACTAAGTACTAGGAACATGATAGGAGCCTGGATAAAAAATACAAATAACTGGCCACTGACACTGAGTATCCACGACGTGGGGAATAACAACAGAGAACTGTGTGTATCTGTGCACTCTTCTCACAGCCCTGTAAGGCTAAGCAAACCTGAACCTTAAACCTCCTCTCCTAGGTACCTCAAGGTGGGTGCATGGAGACCTACCTTTGCATTACGTGGCAGCAGGGGCAGCAGTTGCTGAGCTGAGCATGACTGAGCACCAAAGCATGGTGTCATGAGTGGGGGCAGAAGGGAGTGACGGGTGACATAAAGAGGGAAGATCACCTGGCAAGGACACCACTGCCCACAGTGACCAACATGACGAAGGGGCTCCAGGTCATCACCATTTCTAGAAGTACAGGTGACTGGGCCTTGTGTGGGGCATGGAGTGTCACTGAAATGGACTGAATATCCGTGCCCCCACCAATCCACATGTAAAACCATAATCCCCAAGGTGATGGTATTTGCAGGTAGGGCCTTTGGGAAGTGATTAGGTCATGGGAGTGGGTCCCTTATGAATGAGATTAGTGTCCTTATAAAGCAGACCCCAGAGAGCTCCCTTGCCCCCTTCACCATGTGAAGGCACAGTGAGAAGAAGGCCATGTATGAACCAGGAACTGGGTCTCATCAAACACCCAGTCTGCTGGTGTCTTGATCTCAGACTTCCCATCCTCCAGAACTATGAAAAATAAATGTTTGCTGTTTAAGTCAGGGGCCCCCAACCCCTGGGCTGTGGACTGGTAGTGATCCATGGCCTGTTAGGAACCGGGCCTCCCAGCAAGAGGTGAGCAGCGGGCGAGAGAGTGAAGCTTCATTTGCCGCTCCCCATCGCTCCCCATCCCTCCCCATCACTCCCCATTGCGTCCCATCGCTCCCCATCACTCGCGTTACCACCTGAACCGTCCCCTCCCCTGCCCCTGCCCTGGTCCGTGGCAAATTGTCTTCCATGAAGCTGGTCCCTCGTGCCAAAAAGGCTGGGGACTGCTGGTTTAAGTCACTCAGCCTGTGGTATTGTGTTGAGCAGACAGAAGGGAGTAAGACAGTTACGTTTCTAGAGTCTGCAACCTTTCCCTGTCCCTCAAGGCTGTGGCTGTTAGCTGAGGCCTCTGTGTTGCAGGCCAAGACAATCATTGCCCAAGTGATGCATGAAAAGAGTTTAAGTGTGTTGATGTGTAGTGTATGAAGCACCAGTTGTGTTATATTTGACAAAAGAAAGCAGAAAACCTTGTGCACTCATCACACAAATGAGGAAATCAAGGCCCAGAGATATAAAATAACTTGTTGAGATGACAATCGTGTAGATTTGGAATTCAAGGCTAGAGTCTTTGATTTCAAATCCAAGTACTAGCAGCAAGGAAGAAAACAACCAGACAACAAATTACATTAAAGCGGTGGGATTAACACCTAACATGGTCCCTGCCTGGGCAAATCCCTTACCTGTCATCTCATTCATACCTCTCAGTGATCCAGGGTAGTTGATATTATATTTTCACTAATTCAGTACAACCCTGAATATTTATTATAATGACTGTGAGTCATAAGGAAAACTCCAAAGTGTGGTCAGTATTCTCTGATGAAGAAGAATTGCATGTATATGAGTGGAAATACGCTTTAGCTTTTTGGAAAATTCACTTATGTAAAAGAGGCATACGCTGTTGGTGTTACACAAAAAATTCACACTGTAAATAATTATAATAATACAGCTGGCTATTTCTCTCCAAACAACTCAGTAATAATTTAATATGCATGAAAAATGGACAGTAAATATCTAAGATTTATTTCAGCTAGGCCCAGTAGTAATGCTAGGCATTGTGAATAAACCCCCAGGGAGTCCGTTGCCTTGAAGCGTCACCTTCTAGAACAATACTCTAGGTCTGAGTACGTCATGTTCTGACACTGGGTGGGTTCTGAAGAACCCAGTATATGTGTGACATCTAATTTGTTGATGTATTTTTGGGGGGTTTCAACAATCCAAAACTTGTTTAAAATGTAAAATATAAATATTTTTATTAAACAAAATTAAAGTACTAACGCCAGGATAATAACTTACTTTCAAAATCCCTCCATGGCCTGCATCAGATGCAAAATCAGCTATATGTGTTTCAAAGAGAAAGTACATTGTTCTAAGCTTTGTGACTTTCAGGATAAACTGGTTGTAAATATCTTTTTTTTTTTTTTTTTAATTTGGCCTTGTCTCTTGATGGGAAAATAAATATGAGCAGAGAAGCCCAGGACATAATACCTCCCTAGGCACATGGACTTCTCTCTGGAAATGCACTGTCTCTCCCTGGGTTCCTCATGTCAAGCATGCAGTGTGGTGGTAAACATGGCTTTGGGATCGGGTTAACTAATTAATACAAACCAGCATTTATTGAGTTCCTACTATGTGCTCACTGAAGACACAGTGGTGAACAAGACAGATTAAGCCCTTGCCTATGGAGTTCTTATTCTAGTGAAGGAGACAAACTAGCAGACAAGGAAATAAATAATAGAATTTCAAATGGGAATACATGCTGTGAAGAAACGACACAAGGTCAGAGACTGTTGAGGAGACACTGAATGTGAGAAAGTGACCTTATGGAGAACTTGGGGAAAGTTCTGAGGTCAAGAACATGACAAGCGTCAGGGACTGGGGGTAGGAGGAAGCCAGCACGTCAAGGAGGGCTTTGGTGAAGAGCTTAGCTTTTATTCTCAGCATAATGGGAGCCTATTAGAGGCCTGGGCAGGACAGAGCCGGGCTGCGATGCCTGTTTCAGGCAGGTGGCTCTGGGCACTGTCGGGGGAGACGGAGCAGACGCAGTCAGGAGGCTTCTCTGCAATCTGGGCAGAGACTCAGCTGCTGAGAAACGAGTGGGCCAAACAGGGCTCTGGAGACACAGCCCCAGGATCTGGTGGTGAGCCAGGAGAGGAGATAAGGTTTCCTTATCTGGGGAAATGTTTTTGGCCTGAGCACCTGGGTAGGCCATTACCCGAAGAAAAAGGTCGATGATTGATGATTAGAAGACGTGGTTGGGAGTGTGGTGACATCCTGGAGTAGCTGCGTGGGGCTTGTTGCCTCGGAGGGACACAGGGTTTATCCGCGGAGACTGGACACGGTCCAGCCACAGCCTGTACACGGGTTCAGGTACAAGAAGGTAGCAGATTCTTAGATGGAAGATAAGGCTCCAGTCTGACTGCTCATGTTTCATTTGTGAAATAAAAACAAGACGTTGCCTGAGTCCGACGCAGGGGAGGATGTGGTCGAATCCTGAGGCAGCAAGGATGTGACAGTGGCCTTGGGGGTAGAGAGGACTCCACACAGCCAGAGAACACTTAGGGTTTGTGGTCAGAGGCAAAGCGAGACCACTCAGCGTGCTGCGGCTTGGAGTCTATCAGGTTAGGGTTACGCAGAGCCAGAGGGGTCAACCCCAGGTGGCCTGTGGATAGAAAGGGCAACAGGTCTACGAGGGCTGGTGGGGCAGTGCCCCCATCTCTCCCAGGAAGGAAGAGGGAAATTAGCTCTAATTGGAGCTGCTCGCAGGATGTGTCCGAAGCATTTGGGAGAAAGGCTGTCTGGATCGTGGGGGTGGAGACAGTTGTACAAGGAACACGTGGGGCTCTGGGAGGCTTCCTTAAGTCCTGCCTTGGCAGGGTCACGACGAGGAGTGCTCGTTCCAGATGTTGGGTGAATCCAGCCCTGACGTTTAGTAACTCGGTGACCTCAGGCAAGGCATTGCCCATCTAGAAAGGGAGGTAACAATGTTCCTTAGTTCAAGGTTGTTATTAATGCTGGAGAACTTGTTAGGCAGCACCTGGTGCATCTTCAGGTACAAAAGATCCATTCGATAACTGTTAGGTATTATTATTATCATTATTATTATTATTTTAATTTTTATTGGAGTACAGTTAATTTACAATGTGTGTTAGTTTCAGGTTTACAGCACAGTGAATCAGTTATACATATACACATATCCACTCTTTTTTAGACTCTTTTCCCATATTGGTCATTACAGAACATTAAGTAGAGTTCCCTGTGCTGTACAGTGGGTCCTAATTAGTTATCTATTTTATATATAGTATTATTATTTTTAAAAATCCAGTTGTCTCACCAAAGATGAATCACCTCCATACTGTGTTGTTTCATTGTTTCCCAAAAAGGAGAGTGGATATTCTGGAAAACTGTCAAGTATTAGAAGGGCCCTCTTGAGAAAAGCACTAACTGAAACTCTGGCCAGATTTATGATAACAGTTTAGTGTTGGAAACAGTTTCTCAAATTGAGTTTGGGTGCACGTGCACAAGCTCACAGAGGCACGTGTGCATGCGCACAGTCACACTCAGGCGCGTGTGGGCTGGGTGCCTATGCAGACAGTTTACATCATGTGCTTTAGCAGGTGGAGGAGCTGTCAGGTCTCATCCTGGTGACCAAAGAGTCTGTCATTATCTTCCTCTCCTGAGCACTGCCCCACCCTCCCCTTTCTCTGTTTTAAAATTTGACTTCATTTTTTAAACTAGAAGAGTAAGCTCTCACCAGCTGAAGACTTGAGACTGTTTATATGGCTGAAGCCTGTGGAACACAGCTGCTCACATCTCCAGCTTCTATCTCCTTACTAAGTCATTGGTGTAGACTTCCTGGTGCTGCAATGCTGTAATTCTGTTATCTGCTGTGCTGGTGGAATGTGGCATCGACTACAAGCAAAAGAATTGCAGATTATATTGATCGCCATGTGTTTCGTGGATGCTGAGTGTCCTGTAATTGAAATGGAGATGATCTAGCCCATGCTTTGTAAACTGTAGATGAAGCCGGCTAGCCACATGGGTTCAGGTACAAGCAGGTGTCAACCACAGCTGACATTTCAGTGTGTCCCTTCCCATCACTCCCTTCCACATCCAGTTTTGCACAGGTGGACTTTCTTGGCAGAACTTCGTTTATGTATGGATCCCCAGCTGCAAGGGAATCTGGACAATGTCACGGTGACTTCTCACTTCTATATTTAATAATATAAGCATAGAGTGATGTAGAGTGAGCCAACCCACACAAGGTCTGTTCATGTTAATAAACACACTTCTACAATATCATTTTTATGGTTGCATAATGTTATTATTTAAACTAAATTTCCTTGATTGTTTCTTTAGGATATATGCCTAGAAATAATAATTTTGGTTTAAAGAGCCTATGATTTTTTTCCAAGGCTTTTGCTATGCCCTAACAAATTGTTCTGCAGAAACATTACACCCATGTGTCAGAGTGTACACTCAAACTCTAATCAATGCTGGATATTATTTTATTCCAGTATTTTCCATTTTCATAGCCAAAAAAAGAACCATTTAAAAAAACATTTCTTCTAACATTTTCAATAGCCTTATTTTAAACTACAAAGCAGAAGTAGCATAACTTAGTAAAAACACAATAAGGTAAACGGCAAGGATTCAGGGTTTGGAAATGTGTTAGGTTTCAAGCTGTGTTCTGGCTCATCACTACAATGACAAGAAAAAATGATTCATATTAATTCAAGGACTTCCAACGCATTATAGCTGTTTTCATTCAGGTAAACATTTCAGTACCAAGCTAAGCTCGATGCTTTTAAGTCTTATAAATGTTTTTATGAGTCAAGGAGTTATCAATTTTACCCACTTTATCTGGTCCCATTTCAAAACATTGCACATTAAGGCTCTTGTACTTTATAAGCAGCACTAACAGTATCTTTTCTTTTTCAATTTTGTATTCTGAATGTTTTTTAATCACTGAATTTATCCCAGGAAAGAGGCACAGACATTTTTCACACTTATAAAGTAGTTCTGAAAATTTCAGTCTTAAGAAATGTAATTGATGTCTGATTTGAGATGATAACTCCTAAACCAGTAAACTCTAAATAACTGAAGGTAGAAGGCTGAATATATGTGTTCAAGATCTTTAAATAAGAAACCTTTATATTTTAATGCCTACTCTTCCCTCTTGTAGTTTAATTGGTTCAAACCTAAAGCACAGGATTATTCTTTGAGAATTTTAATTCCTAAGCTTTCAAAACACCTGAAAAAGATCTTGCCTTGACAATTTAAAATATGATTTCCCATCACACAACATTTTTCTCAGTCCAGACTCTAGCCACAATTCGACATCTGTGTCCTTCCTTCTTCCTGAACATTTAAACCGTGTTTATGAGACAGATGGCATGTGCCCAGCTGGGTGTTGGCTTGAATAAGATGCCAGAGAAATATGAAACATGATTCATTCCTCAACTAACTCATAGACGAGGAGACCATATCAAAAAATAAAGTAAAAAGTGGGGGCTTGGTAGCACTCACCTGGATCAGGGCAAACTGTGGCCCAGTCTGGCCTGATGGCTGATACGTGTGTAAAGATCTATAGGAGCACAGTGACGCTCACGCATTTACGTGCTGCATTCAAGCCACAGCAGCACAGCTGAGTGGTGTGACTGAGCCGTGCATCCCGCACGCTCAGATGTTTACCATCTGGCCATTCACAGAAAGTTTGTTGGCCTCTGGTCTAGATCACTGGACCATCTCCTGTTGAAAAAGCTGAATAAATGTATATATTTGATGTATATATAAATTGATATATACAATTATATACTAATGATGGTGAAGAATCACAGGGCCAAGTTCCCTGAGAGGATGGAATCGAGAGAAGTGACTGGGGTCTGGGGCCTTTCTTCTGGGAGAGTCTGTGGGACTGAGGCCCTGGGCTGGAGGGGGCGCTGACATCCAGGGCCCGGAGGGTTACAGCATCAGTCCTGTTGGAACAAGGGTAACTGGAAGTAGCTAGCTGACTGCTGTGGTTACTGCCTAGCTATGAACCAACTCAACCCTGGAAAACTGACACCTGGCTGAGCGAAACAAAAATACACCAGGGAGAAGGTAATGTCCTCCCAAGACTCAGATTATTTCCACAGCAAATTTTCAAGTATAATATTCTCAACATGAAAGAAATCTCACCACGTTCTGGCCATGATGGAATGAATGGTATTGCACTTATTATCCTGCCACTAACAAATATAAAAGCTGAATAAAATATGCAAAGCTGCTCTTTAGAGGCCTTTGACAACAAATGCAGGCTGTGACCTTTGAGAGAAAAGAAGCACACATGTGAGCACCACATTTGTCCTTGCTTCTCCCTGAGAGCATCTTCCAAACTTTAGCACAGGGGATGGAGCTCACATGGAGACCACAGGCTCTCTGGGCAGAGGAACAGAGGTCAGAACTCAGGAGTGTTAAGTGGCTGTGATTTAGGTCAGGGAGAGTACAGAGCTGAAGGGAAGTTAGTCCAAAAGTCTGTGTAGTTTTCGTGTCCCTTTGGCTTACTCAGAGCAGCAGACGCACAGGGCCCCCTGACGGAACAGCAATGGGAGCTGGCACTGAGAAGATTCCAGAGTTCTGAGATGCTGGAGACACTGGAACTTGGGCCGAGCCAGGTTGGAGACACAGGCCATGCCCTGGGAGTAAGGACCACCTCTAGGAGTGACCATTGGTCCTGGGGAGAAGGCCAAACGGAAGTAGCCGTGCTTCCACAGGAAGCAATTGCTAACTCCAAATCTCAAGGAAAGGATTAGAAAAGAATTCTAGCTTGATTGGAGCTTGAAAGATGAGTAATATTTGGGCTAGTGAGATTGGAGCTGTTTAAAATATGCTTTAAAAATAATCAATGGGTGTTAAATTTCAACAAATGCCTTTTCTGTATCTGATGTGTTAGAGGCCTGGGCATTCTCCTGGTTCTGTATAAATCTTAGGAACGCTTTCCACCCCAAGCATCCTCTAGGGGAAGTCATAATATGCATTTTATAGATTTTTGTGTAAGTGAATCATGTAGTATGTACTCATTTTGCTTAACTTTTTTCATTCAGCTTAATGATTTTTGAGATTTATCCATGTTGTACCATCTATCAGTGATTCATTCCTTTTTATTGGTGGGTAGCATTCCACTGTATGGAAGTACAACACTTTGCTTACCATTCACCTGTTTATGGACTTTTGGGTTGCTTCTAGTTTGGGACTATTACCAAAAAAACAAAAACAAAAACCCTGCCATGAGCAGTCATGTACCAGTCTTTGCATGGACATATATTTTTATATTTTTAGGTTAAATATCCAGGAATGGAATGTCTCTGCTGTATAGTAGGAGTGTGTTAGCTTTTTAAGAAACTGCCAAACTGTATTCCAAAATGGTTGTACCATTTTACCTCAGCAGCCTATGAGAGTTCCAGTTGTTCCATATCCTCACCAATGCTTGTATCATCAGCCTTTTTAATTTTTGCCAATTTGAAGCATGTGAAAGTGGGATCTCATTGTGGTTTTAATTTGCACTTCTTTGATGACTAATGACGTTGATCATCTTCTCATAGACCTCTTTGCCATTCGTGTGTCTACTTTGGGGAAGCACCTCTTCAGTTCTTTTCATCTGACCTGTGCATGACTCAGGGGTGCAGCTGAGATTGCATAGATGGTCCGAATGTCAGTTTTGTTCTCTGGGTCTTTCCTGTGCATGCATAGCTTTGGAATTCGGTTGAGACTTGTGCAGATTCATAGACAGAGTTGGAGCCCCTTTTCTGGCTCTCTCTCCCTTCTGCCATTTCCCCACATGCTTCGGCCTTGAGGGGCCCCTTTGCATGGTGCCTCTCCAGAAGAAGAAAAGGAAGAAAATCCACATAGGTCACCTCTGTAACTTGTGACTTCCTTTACAGTCTTCCCATTTTTATTTATTTTCCAGAATCTTCAGAGTTTTAAAAAATTTGTCCAGTTTTTAGTTGTAATCAGAGCGAGGAATGGGCTGTACTGTGCTTACCCCACCACAGTGGAACCAGAATGAAATTACTACCTTGTGGGTAATTGCTATGTAACCTGGTCTTTCTTAGCATATATATGATACTTTGTGTCCTCAAGAACATACAAATACATCAATAAATGAATGGGAAACCAGGACAATTTGCAGGTATAATATTTCAAAATTGGGAGCTACTGAGACTTGGAATTTTCACAGAATGCCAAATATTTCCCACCTTGAATTTACCTATTTTTCTCAGAAATGTCTAGGCATGTTAAATTTTTACCAGGAATTCCAGCAATAATTTTCAGATATCATAGCCTCCACACACGTAGACAACTGTTAGTAGCTAATGAATGGCTGTTTGGTCTCGGCTAACCTACCAAACTGAAATTCAGTCAGATTTGGGGGGCGTGCACTAGGGTAGTTGAATCGGAAACATTTTTGTGCATTTCACTACTGAATGGTGAGGAGACATTCGCACATAATAGATTTCTCATTTTCCTGTAAACTGTTTACATTCTCTTTAGTAAGAATGAAAAGATTCCATGGGTTTGGTGGCAGATTTAGAGGGACACAACTCCTTGCAAGAATCTGAGTGGGCAACAGCAATTCTGTGGTAACAATCCAGCCTCACAGGTGAGAAAGACTTCTTTAGCTTTGGGTGAACTCTCTCCAAGGCCCTGGATTTCTTGGAAGAAGCATCAGAAAATAAGTGTGCTTCTGTGCTCAATTGTAGATTTGGCAGTATGAGCCAAAAAATTAGCGGTTTAGTCTCTCTAATTAGCAGGAAAGTAGAGTATGACTCTGAATTCATCCCAGTGATAAAGTCCTGTGTGCTGATATCCTTCTGCAGAGATGATTAATCTGCCAGCAACAGATGTGAGGATTTGGACCTGCTTCAGACAACATTTCAAATATATAATTGCTCCGCAGTTTCCCCTAACTGATTCTGAATAAGTAGTGCCGTAACAATACTATGACAGATAAAGCTCTGAGAGGTGTTAGCTGAGTGGTAAGGTGTGGTCAGTATGCCTAAAAACTGGAAAGCAACCTAAGGAAAGACCAAGATATCTTTCTTTACCAAGTTTCAATTTTTATTGTAGTCATGGAAAAAACCTGATGTTATTAAATTTACTATGGAAAATCATCACTTTTCTTCTTCTGTGGGATTTTCTTTATTTTTAAAAATTACATTGTAGATATTTTGCTCAATTGCAAGGGTATAGGCAGGTATCAGAACATGAACAATTATGTTTCTGCTATGAGTACAATACACACACCTGAAGTACAGCAATTCTCAATAAACTGCCAAAGACTTGAGTCAGATTGAATTTAGAACGAAAAACAGCATTATTTTTATAAACTTTGAGCTGAAATAATCGGTTTGGCATACGTCACGTTTAATTATGTGGTCTTCAAAGTCAGGAAGAACTGGGTTCAAACTCAATTTCGGTATTAATATTATTGCACGACTCTGGGCAAGTTACTCATTCTCTCTTAGCCTTAGGTTCTTCATGCAGAATGTGATAATATGATTGTCGGGAGAATAGATTTTAAGGTTTATGTAAAGAACAGTGTAAGTGCTCAATAAATGGCTTCTATAAGTATTTTTAAAATTATTATTACTTGGAACTGTGGACAGTATAAAAATATACATAACCTAATTCATTAGTGCTAGTCAGAATTGAAGCTATAGATCTAGTTTTTCAAAACAAAACTCACCAGGTGGATCTTTCATTTGATTCAAGTCCCTGAGTCATGAGTCTTTCAACGGAGCTCGCAGGACCCAGAGTATCAACTTTCTTTGTCTAAAAACTCGTCTACTCCGTCCTGTTTGACCCCTAATTTTTTGTCTCTCTTTTCTCCACATCTGCCACTTTTTTAACACCTTGATCGCTTTATCTGTAAACAGTTCTGCCTTTCCTCACAAGTCAAATTCGTGTATGCCAGGCCCTGTGGAGCCCTCCTTTCCAGTTTTCTTGTGTGGTGTTTGGTGTCTGTCAAAAATACCTAAAATGCCCATATTGCTGAGAGTTACAAAACTGTGACAGGCAAATTTCCCCCTGAGACTTCAATGTGTAGAGAACATAGGTGACGCCGATCTTTCTCCTTGGATGGAGTTACTCCCCGAAACACAGTATCCAGAGCTTTCCCCGCCTCAGCAGAGTGTTTTGAGTGAAGAAAGCTTGACAGATTTCTGAGACAAAGCGGCCTCAACACAAGCTATAACGTGCAACCATCAAACCTATTTATCTGAGATATTTTGCATGATTTTATTTCTCTTATTAATGCTTTTCCATTATGTTAAGTTTGTATGTTACAGGAGTTAAATTTAATTCTAGCTTTATTATCCAGAAGATTATGATAAATATGAAAGTCTTTAATAATTTATCTTAGAGGGCTAATTCTTAAATTCACAAACATATTCATCATTTTTTTCATGAAGGGGCCAATCTCATTTTTATTTAGCTCATTTTCATATTCGAACCCTTTCTTTGTTTGAATCAAGTGAAAACATAATGTTTCCAAAATTCCTGTTTATGCCTTTTATGTATAGCAGCACCAAGCCATTAGAAGAGAATGCATTTGTGCTGGTTATGCCTTAAAAACAAAATAAGCACAGCCAATTCTATTAACTTGGATCACATGGCAGACTATATTTTGAATGATCACATAATGATTTCAACATTTCTTATGTTTCTGAGAAAAAGCTCTCAGAAACTTTTCTCAGCATCTATTTTTAAGAGTCACAGAAAGCTTGAGAGTTTGTGTAATGATCTGTCTCTTGCCTGCAGGCAAGATTATACTTACGTTATCCCCAACAGGAAGCTAGAGCACTCTGAAAATATTTTTAAAACTGCCCTCATGTGTACAAAGTATTTACATCAGAAATGCCAGCAAAAAGAAGAAAAAAAGGCGGGGAGAGTAAAAGATAATCATATTATTTTTGAGGGGCTGCTGACAAGTCTTACTTTCCCTTCCCTTTGACTTAAAGCATTTTGCTCATTTTGGCTTAGCTTTTCTTTCATACTGTTTTCTTTTCTTTTCTCCTTCTTATGGGTCTAATTATATTTTCCAGGAAAACTGATGATTCAGGAAGAGGAGTGACAGTTTGAGGGCAGTTAGGGTCCAACGATGAAGTGAGCAGAGCTGGAGGGTTTGCACATGGAGAGCCTTTGTGATTCCAACTGTTCCGAACAGAGGCTGGGCTTCCCGGAGCAGCCTGGCCACCCTCTGCTGCTCGTCAGTGTCAGGGCTGCTGACCGCCAACTGTTTAACAGGAACTTTTCATGTGCCTCAGGCTCGCCAAGTTGATTTGGGTGCTTTGAAATAGAAGCCAAGTGTGCCTGCCCACAGCAGAGCCTGCACTGACCGGTCCCAAACCACCAATCTCTGGAGGGGAGGAGGTGTGTGCAGGGGTGCGAAAGGCCACCAGGGGTCATGTTCGGTCCAGAGCTCTGGGCTGACAGCAGACCCACTGGTCTGAAGGCCTCTGAGCCATAGTTACTGTAGTGGCAGCATCTTGAGAGCCACTGGGAGTGGAGAAGTAGGGGGGCCAGGTCGCTGAGAATTTCAGTTAAGTTGAACAAATGAATGAGCTGTACTCAATGCTTCTGCCACTGGAAATTAAAAACAACTAAGTCCTAGTAAGTTTCATAGATTATCCTTGACTTTCAAATTCATAACCTGCATTTTAATGGTATCATAAGATAGACTGAGGACAGGAAGCCCTCTTCTCGTAAAGCTTGTGTTCTGGTTGGCCAAGCATACACCCTCTTCCAGTCACACCTGTCAGGTCCACATCAGTAGGCCGTTCCTGAGGGTTCCTGAGACCCTCAGGAACGGCCTCATCTGTAGTCTATGGCAACTTTCGGACCATACCCATTATGTGAAGCTGCCATCCATTCAAGCTTACAAACTCTAAATTTGTTGAAATCCATCTCTCAGAGTACCTTAAAGCTGTGCTCACTTCCCCAGATCCTGACGTTTTGTTTCCTCATCTCTCCAGAACAGTCCCACGTCTTCTGACTCTACTTTAGCTTCACTGGCTCCAACTCAGTGTAACAACGTTCCTGGGGGACCTTGAGAGTCCTTCACTGTCTTGCCTTACTTCCATGTCCATCTTCCTCAAATTCTGCTTTCTTCTGTTCTGTCCTTGGTTGTTGAACATAGCTGGAGAAAGTAATAAACTATACCAAGGGGACTCCCCTGGTGGTGCACTGGTTGAGAATCTGCCTGCCAGTGCAGGGGACACGGGTTCGAGCTCTGGTCCAGGAAGATCCCACATGCCACGGAACAACTAAGCCCATGTGCCACAACTACTGAGCCTGTGCTCTAGAGCCCGTGAGCCACAACTACTGAGCCTGTGTTCCACAACTACTGAAGCCCATGCGCCTGGAACCTGTGCTCCGCAACAAGAGAAGACACCGCAATGAGAAACCCACACACCGCAACAAAGAGTAGCCCCTGCTCACCACAACTAGAGAAAGCCTGCACACAGCAATGAAGACCCAACACAGCCAATAATTAATTAATTAATTAATAATAAATAAATAAATAAATGATACCAAAGTCTTGCATTCCTTACTTGGCAAAAAATGATTGCTTCCTTCACTGAAAAATCTGCAGGCTTTGTCTCCCTCCCCACCTATGACATATCATTCTGCCTTAATTCTTTACTTCTGCACATCTGTTGTACACTCCTTTCAGATGAGGACAAAGTCTTATTCATCTTTTTATCCCTCATAGTACCAGATCAGTATCAAAGAGATAATATATATCTAATAGAGTGTGTTTAATAAGTATTTATTAAATTGGGTAAAAAAGAATGAAGAGAAGAATGGTTTGATTATTGCTAAAAAAAACACCTCTACAGGTGAGATTTGTGTGATCTGCAATATCTGGTTGGATGTTGTCTTATGTTACGAACGTATTGTTTCTTGTGTGTAAATCTCATCTAAATGAGCACATTGCAAGGTCTGTAAGTAAATAGTGCCATGCTATATTTATCTTGAAATTCCAACATCATTTATCCAATGGCTAACTATCCACCAAGTCACAGAATGAAAAGGGACTCTAGAAGTGGGTGCACAGACTAACTACATCAGAATCATCCAGGAGGTTTATGAAATATGATTTCTTGTACTGTGCCCAGGACCCACTGAATCAGAATTTCTGGGGCACAGATTCACATGACTTTAAGAGTTCTCATTGTAATTCTGTTCTAAAGATAGGTTTTGGAACCATGAATTTAGTCCAAGTGTCACAATTTACAAATTAATAAGCTGAGGGAGGGCCAGGGAATTTAAGTGATTGTCTAAGGTGGAATAGCAAGAAGGGTCTGATGTTCCTTACACTCTTGGTGAATTGACTTTGCCCAGGTCTGGCTGTTTCTCATACAGATCTCATACCCCCAGCCTCACCCTAGAGCACTAGGTCATCTCCGCACTGCTGCCCACTTGGGGAAGCCTGTGCCTTACCTCAAGCTTGAGCTGCACTTTCTGCCTTAGGGCCTCTTGATGCCTGACCTGCATTCACACACACACGAGTTATAAGTGCACGGAGACCATTTCCCAGCCAGTGGGAGGGGGCAGAGTCTGGGATCTGATGCCCTTCACCTTCACCTCTTTAGCAGATAATTTTGAAAGGCATTTTATATGCACTGCAGAAGGTCCTGGTGACCAATAGATAAGGCCTTCTTAGGTCAACTATCCCTGTTTTCCTGCTTCACTTTCCCTGGTCTTTCACTTCTGCTTCCTGGGGTCACTTCCGAGGTAAATAATGTGCACGTAAATTCTTGCCTTGGGCTCTGCTTTGAGAGAGCTCAGACTAAAACAGGACCTTAGTAGGAGATTTTGGAGCCAGGTCTGACAGCAATGAGGACCCCATCACTAGCAGGTGCCATGCACTAGCATCCTCAGTGAGACTCTTCCCTGGTAACTGGAGCGGAAGTAGTTGGAACACAGGACTCGCTGGGCTCTGGGAGCCAAGTGATTCAGGGACAGTATAAGTGCGATGATCATGGACTTAGCTGGCTTTGGTTAGCTGCTTGGAAGACTTGAAAAGAAAGAAAGTGGTTGGCTTAGGAATTAGCAGCCCAGCCAAGGACCCCTGAGGCTGGTTCTCGAGTGTTGCTAGGGTGGCACCCAGAAGACACTGATATCCTCCAGGAAAGAGCAGAAATGGCAGGTCAGCCTTGCTAGAATCTTGAGGAAGGGTCAGAATTTTGGAGAGGTGAGAATATTAAAGCAGATTTATCATGTGATACCAATATACTCCTTTGGGAGACCCTGGAGAACATCCACTTCAATAAGGCTACTAACAAGTCTCTTGATGAAGGATGCTGGCATCATACGGTAACGTGGGGTGGCTACTGAAATCTGGGGTTGACAGCAGGAGATGTAGCTGGAATTGGATTTTCTCGTATCACTTGGGATTACAGGGTTCCAGAATGGCAGAGGCCAGGCGGTGGTACCAAACTTTAGGAGCAAAGTGGTCAAAATTGCTGTAAAGAGCAAGAAGGAAAGCACAGAAATCTGTGTCAGGCAACGGTGGGTCACTCACGCTGTTTCAAGTGGAGAGACAGATGAACGGCTGACTTAGGGTGTTGTCTGGGTTATAGAACAAACAAAAAATCAAGTTGTTGACACAACTATCTTGTGTTTTCAAAAAGTCACTTTGTATTGTAGAAAATAGGATGTAAGTAGCAAATGTAGGTATAGGAAGACAGTTTGGGGGCTTTATGAATGATTAAGGTGAGCTAGGAGGGGCGTAGCCCAGGCCAGTGGGGGAGATGAGGGGAATGGAAGGACTTGGGGGGCGGTGTTTGCAAGTAGAGATGATAGAATTTGCTGAAAGCCTGGATGCCAGGTAGGATGGGAAGAGGAACCAAGGATAATTCCCATGTTTTTAGCTCAAGCAACTTAGAGGATGGTGGTACCAAGAACTGCCAGGGGAAACAGGAAGAAGAGCAGGCTGTGGAAGAAGTGAGCATTCCCCTTAGGAGAGGCCACATTGTGAAGCTGTTACACATCCAGTGGTCATGCCAGATAGGCTGTTAGATGCAGGTGGAGACACAGATTTATTTATGCCAGATAGGCTGTTAGATGCAGGTGGAGACACAGATTTAGTTAATACCTTCACATCACTTAATATCACACTCGTGTATGAGAATTCCTGGAGAAACCCTACAGATAGGGAAGACAGAGATAGAGGGCCAGTGACATACTCTGGTGCTCTCTAAAGTTTAATGTCTTATGGAGGAGAAGGATCTAGGAAAGGATACTGAGATGGTGCAGCCAGTGAGGCCAGAGGAAACCCAAAGGACTGTGTTGTTGAGAAGAAAGTGCTTTAAATGGGGAGAAAATAAAAAGGACAGAGTGACCAACTGTGTAGAATCTTGTTGAGAGGTTATCAGCCAAGGACGGAGAAGTGACTAGTGGATTTGGCAAAATGGAGGTCAGTGATGATGTCGACAAGAGTCATTTCAGTGGCTGGACGCAAACCTATGGGAGTGAGGTGCGGTTACCGCCATAGGTAATAGGGTGGGACAAAAAATGGGGGGTTAAAATCTGCAAATAACATCACATTCATTACGAAGAGGCCACTAATCCTATTTAATTTCCTAGGAAAAAGAGGTTCCATATGAGTCATGAGAAATTAGCAGACTGAGAACATTATGTTTCTCTATTTTGAGACTGGAAATTCGAAAGGTGGTAAAGATTAAAAAGACAAGCCAGGTATAGATATGGAGGAGAAAAAAATGGCTGGCAAATCACATGGGCATCACATGGGAAAAGTAGGGAGAGATGGAAGTGAAGCCAAGAAAACATCCTGGGGCCACCACGAGGGTCAGAGAAAAGTTTAGCTGGGTAGGGCTTAACATGTTTCATAATAAGGATACTTTATTCGAACTTTGCAATATATCAATTCACTTTTGTTTTTACTATTTAATTTCTAAAAAGGAAGTATAATTTACCAAAACATACTGGTAATAAGGATTTATATGTGTGTAGACAAAACACATATGCATGGATCATATATTATACTCTGATTCTTTCATCATCCAAGTCTAACCACAGTTTACGCGCTATGCCTAACACATGACCTATTGTTCACCATGTAGCACCTACATAAATTATAGTCATTATGGCTAGGACGGCATGGAAAGATGAAATATAAACAATATTCCATGAGGATTCAATTTTCTAACCATGAATACATGGAGAGAAGATAAATTAAATGTGGTCAATGAAGTTCAAGTTGATTTACTTGGAAAAGTTTTTTGTAGCCCTGCCATTATTATGCCTTACAATATTTTTAAGGTCAGGCAATCCAGTCATCACCCAGTCTTACTTGTAGCCAGTCACAAACACTTAGAGGCCAAAAGATGCCGTGAGGTACACTGGGAACTTTGTTCATGTTGTTTAAGCAGAAATGGAGCTGATGTGTTTGAAGACTAAAACATTCTATAGCTTATAGGCAATGGTGCTCTACTTATCTCCACAAAATGAAAACAGAGGATTCTATCTCAAATCAGGCCGCCAGAGTTTCACTTAACTCACCATAGACTGCCCAGAAAGAGAGTCTTTCATCTGTCTTGGCTCTCTCTGCAGAGTTAATGATTATCTCAGGAGAACCATTATTTTCCCAGAGCAGATTCTGTTTCACTTCTGGTCTGAGTTACAGTTGGTATCTCTGAATCATGAACTTCAAACCCAGGGAGGGAATGTTGTGTTGGTTTATTGTGTTTGAATGTGTACTTGAAGTTGAGTGCAAAAAAGAAAGAGTCTACATCTAGCTTTAATTGTTTCACAGCTTTTCTGGAATACTTATTTCTCATTGTTTGTGCAATGAGAATCATAACTTGCAATTGGAAATTAATGTCTATAGTAGTAAGCTAAGGCTAGAAAATCAGTTATTTTTTATTTTACATTTTATTGCCAAATGCCATCATTTGTTTAAGTAAAATTCTGGTTTTGATAGATTGAAGTATAATTTGAATTGCCCAGATCATGGTGTTTTTTTTTTATCAGAAGTGAGGCTCAGCTAACATTTAAGTGCTAATTCTTCTTGTCAAAGGAAAAGACTGCAATAAAGACATTTGTAAACTCAACAAGTAAAAAAGCTTTTTCATGGTTCTTCTCTGTTGTAAACATTAACTGGCTTTTCCTTTTTATTTTTAATAAGTAAATGTAGAGTCTGAATCTAGCTACCCACTCTAGGTTTCCTTTAGATTTGCTATCTGGATAATCCATAAATATGCAAGATGTAAGAATCCTGTAGTATAATCATGTGCTGTGATTTATTTTATAGCGCAAACACATGACATAAGTAGATACTGAATCTTTTAGGAAAAATGAGATCTTGTCTCAAGTTCTCGTGGGCAAAGCACGCTGCAGCTCTGTGGGAAGGAACCTTATTTATGTGGGCCAGCTACTTTCTCTCATGTGACAGGAACAAAGAACAGCCAAGGATTTGGGATCCAGCAGCTAGCGTCTCAGAATCTTTGGGTTGGCTGCCCAAAAGTTTTCCATTTTTATTCTCTGAGAGGTTGACTGAATTGTAGGATTATGTGCAACTTTCCAATTTATCTCTGCCCAGCAGCCAGAAAGCCCATGATTCCCAGAATTTGTTGAACAAAATGGTCTAAGGTCAGCTTCCCTGCTGTCTACTAATCTACTTGAAGGCAAGCTCAAAACTGACCCTTCCCTTGGGAAGAAACAGCACCACCCCACTGATGACTGCATTGCTGTTTTGAATGTGTACATGTAACGTGGCATGTCAAGGCTTCAGGATAAGGCAAAACCAAAGTAAACTCTTTGTTCCTCTGAGCCACTAGTACTGAAATTGCCTGAATTGGTTCCCTGAAAGACAATATGTGCTTTGAATAAAATCAGATTGAAATCGCTAGGCTAGCACCCCAGATTTGTGTAGAAAATAGAATGGTGTGGAAATTTTTTCTTAAATGATTAGTTTATCCATCTGCAATCTGGTGGTAAGGCTGTTACTTATATCTTGGGGTTATCATGAGGATAGATGGGATAATACACACTGCTCATACCAAATCTTGGGCAAGCTCCTTGAACTTAAATTGGAATAAAAGGCAAATACATACACCTAAAATTATCTTTTGAATAAGTTGACCATCTTGAAACAAAATGGTAATCAATAAGTGTTTTCACTTGAATAGAACTGCTTTAAGTTTTAACAAATTTCAGTGAAACTGAGAATTATGATTCGAGTTTTCAGAGACCTAAACTGGGTATAGAATGGCTAGATATTTTAAAAGAATTGTTTCTTATTTATTCTTCTTTTCACATTTTCTTGACTTGTTATTGATTTAGAAAAATTTTTGAAATAACTATAGATTCAGAGGAACTTGCAAAGATAGTACAGAGAGGTCCTGTGTACTATAGCAAATATCAAAACCAAGAAAATGGACATTGGTACAATGTGTGTGTATAACCCTAAGTCATTTTATCAAAAGTGTAGGTTCATGTAACGATCATCTCCGAGTGAAATGTAGTGAATTCTCTCAACACAGGGAGTGATTACCTGTGGCAATGAGGACTATCAAATTTAACATTAAAAATCTACAGTTCTCACCCTGGCTCCATCATTCATGAGCTAGTTACCCAAGGAAGTGTCTCAGCACTTCTGCCTCCGTTCCCTCATTTTTCATGGGTTGGTTGTAATAAGTAATAGATAAATTAATGGACATGAAAGTCCTTAGTGAACCTGAACATAAAAATGCCAGGTGTTGTTATGAGCTATCGACCAGAGACCAAGGAATAAAACTCAGAATCCCCTGAACCTCATTGCAGAGCCTCATTCCTCTTAGCACAATATGTTACTCTAGCTATAAAGGGTGGGACTGAAGACTGGGACTTGTAGCTCTATGGAACTTCATCTCACAGCAAGACCTGGGCATATTCGAATGTTAGCTGGGAGTAAGGACTCTCTCTGTTAGGTTTGCCTTCGCAAGCCTGGGTTGAAGAAGTCACTTCTACCCAGTCGACTGTAGGAGTAGATAAAATCTTCATCAACCAAAAATATGTCTTCCGTTGACAACCATAGCTCTTTGTAATCTCATTTGAGTCACTTTGAAATCCGTGAGTCAGCCCATGACCAAAACAGGACTTTCACCATTCCTCTGAAAGACTTTTTGTAGCCATTATCAAGTTCATGAAACTGTAAGCCAATTCTGACCAAAATTATTGCACTAAAATTAGAATATTTGAAACCATACCATAGTCTGCAACACTGAAAAATGAAAAATTACTCAAATATTCAACCATGGGTGATTTTTTAAATACTTTTTCACAAACAAAGTTAACTTTAAAAGACAGTATAGGAAGCATTTATTGACATATAAAGATGTTCACAATGTGTAATTACATGAAAATTTACGAAGCAATATATTCAGTATATATTAATAGAAAATAATCCAAAATATTATGTATCAAGTTGTTAGAAATTTTTTTCAGATATTTTCATTTAGGAGAAGCAAATATATACTCCTGTTTCCTACAAGGAGTGTATGTTCTTTCTTTTATAATCTGTTACATTGTTGTATAGTTCGAATGCAATAAAGTTCACTTATTTTAAGTATGAAATTCAACGAGTTTTGAAAAATGTATACAGTCATGTAAACACTAGCACCACCAAGATAAGAGCACATTTCCATCACCTCTCAAAATTATCCTTTGCTTTTTACCACCAGCACCTTCCTCAGGTAACCACGGCTCTGCTTCCTGTCACTAGTTTTGCCTTTTCTAGAATTTCATGTTACTGGAATCACACACTATGTAGTCTCTGTGTCTGTTTTTTCTTCTTCACGTAACATAATACTTTTGAGATTCATTCACGCATGCTGTTGTGTTTATGAGTAGTTCATTTCCTTTTATTGCTTCATCATATAACGTTATACGGATATACCATAATCTGTTTATCCATTTACCAAGTGAAAGACAGTTAGCTGTTTCCAGGTTTGGCAGTTGTGAAAAAAGCTGTTATAAAATTTTTATTCAAAACTTTGTAAAAACCTGGAGTAGAATTGCTGGGTTAAATGGTAAATATACGTTTAACTTTGTAAGAAATTCCCAAACTGTTTTTCAAAGTGGCTGTACAAGTTTGCATTCCCAACAGCAAAATATGAGAGTTCCCATTTATTCACATCCTCTTCAGTACTCGGTTTTGCCAGTCTTTTTCATTTTAGGTATTCTATTAGTTAGGTAATTGTAACTCTTTATGTTTTTCATTTTCATCTTCATTTTTCTAATGCAAATATCTTTTTTTGGTAATGTGTCTCTTCAAATCTTTAAAATCAGATCGAATGTCTTATTATTGGCTTTTGAGGGTTCTTTATATAGTCTGGATACAAGTGCCTTACCAGATTTTTTTTTCTCCCAGTCTGAACCTTGCCTTTTCAGTTTTTTAAAAGAGTATCTTTGGAATAGTTAACTGTTTTAATCTTGAAGACAGACCGATTATCAACTATTTCTGTTAAGATTTGTGCTTTTGATATCATATCTAGTTTATCTTACCTAACAAGGTCACAAATATCTACTACATTTTCCTACAGAAGTTTTATAGTTTTAAGTTAACATTTATGTCTATGATGCACTTCCCGCTAATTTTTTTGATATATGATGTGAGATAAGGGTAAAAAATTGTTTTTATCCATATAGATATCCAATATTTCCAGTAATATATGTCAAAAGGATGATCCTTTCTCTATAAAATTGCCTTAGCTCCTTTGTAAAAAATAAATTATGTGGATTTATTTCTGGACTCCATTTAGTTCCATTGGTCTATATAGCTATCCTTACATTACAATCTCATTGTCTGGATTAGTATAGCTTTATTATACATTTTTAAATCATGTATTTTAAGTTCTTCAAATTTGAAATTTGTCAAAATTGTTTTGGCTATTCTACATCTTTTAATTTAACGTGATATTTTATAATCAGCTTATAAATTTGTACAAAATACTGTCTTGGAATTCTTTTTTTTTTTTAATTAATTAATTAATTAATTTTTGGCTGCATTGGGTCTTTGTTGCTGCGTGTGGGCTTTCTCTAGTTATGGCGAGCAGGGGCTACTCTTCGTTGCGGTGAGCGGGCTTCTCTTTGCGGTGGCTTCTCCTGTTTCAGGGCATGGGCTCTAGGTGCGCAGGCTTCTGTGGTTGTAGCATGTGGGCTCAGTAGCTGTGGCTCACAGGCTCTAGAGCACAGGCTCAGTAGCTGTGGCACACGGGCTTAGTTGCTCCGCGGCATGTGCGATCTTCCCGGACCAGGGCTCGAACCCATGTCCCCTGAATTGGCAGGCAGATTCTTAACCACTGCGCCACCAGGGAAGCCCCTCTCTTGGAATTCTGATTGGAGTTTTGTTGAATCTTTACAGCACTTTCAGATAATTGACATTTTTAACAATAAGACTTCCAATGAATTGACATGGTATCTCTATTTATTTGTCTTCTTTAAATTCTTTCAGTAATGTCTGCTGTTTTCAGTGTATGGATATTGCAATACTTCGTTAAACCTATCCTTGAGAAGTTTATGTTTTGTGATGCTATTACATATGATGTTTTATTTTAATTTCCAATTGTTTATTGCTAGTATGTAGAAATACAATTGATTTTTGAATATTGACCTTGTACCCTAAGACATTTCTAAACATACTTTTTAATTCTATGAAATAGATTTTTAAAGATATACTAGATAGACAGTTATGTTGTCTGTGAAAAAAATGAGTTCTACTAATTTCTTTTTAATCTGTATGGGTTAATTCTTTTTCCCCCTTAATGCTCTGGAAAGGACTCCTGGTACAATATTGCACAGAAGTGGTGACTAAGGTGACTAAATTGCCTTAGTCCTGATCTTAAGGGGAAAACAACCATCTTTCACTATTCAAATGAATGTTAGCTGTAGGTGTTTTGGAAATTTCCCTCTATTTCTAATTAGCTTCATTACACTGATGTTGAATTTTGTGAAAAAAATGTTTCTGTGTCTTTTGGTTGGATTGTATGGTATTTTTTTTTTTTCTTTTTCTTTTTAGTCTCTCAATGTGGTGAACTACATTCACTGATTTTTGGATGTTGAAACAAACTTGCATACCTGGGGAAGACTCTACTTAGTCATGATGAATTATCCTTTTTTATGTACTGCTTATTCAATTTACTTATATTTTGGTAAGGACTTTTCTATCTACATTCATGAGGGATATTGGTTTTTGTAGTTTTCTTGTGATGTTTTGATTTGCTTTTGGTGTCAGGATGATGTTAATCTCATAAAGCAGTAGTGAAGTGCTCTTTCCTTTTCCCTTTTCTGGAAGGGTTTGTGTAGAAGGGTTTTATGTTTCTTTAAGTCTTTGGTAGAGTGTACTAGGGACTAGAACTGGGGTTTTCTTTTTCAGAATGTTTTACCATGAATTCAATTTTCTCTAATAGATAATGGGATGTCAAAGTTATACATTGAGTGAACTTTAGTAATTTATGGTTTTCAAAGAATTTGTCCATTTAAGTTGTCAAATTTATTAGCATTCATAGTGTTTCTTTGTTTATAGTTTATACCTATAGCATCTGTAGTGATGTCCTCTCTGTTCCCCAAATGGGTAATTTGTGCTTTTTGGATGTTTTTCCTTATCAGTGTGGCTAGAGGTTTATTACTTTTATTGTTCATTTCAAAGAGTCAGCTTTTTGTTTTTAATTTTCTCTATTGTTTTATTTCTACTTCACTGATTTCTGCTCCTATTTTTATTTTTTCTTCCTTATGATTAGTGTGTGTTTAATTTGTCTTATTTTTTTAGTTTCTCATGGTGGGAGAATGTTTTTGTTGACCCTGTTTATTTGTCATTTAAGTTCTTTTAGATTTTGCTACACATATTCTGAAGCTTTATTATTAGGTGAATACATATTTAGGATGGATATGTATTTTTGATGAATTGATCCATTTGTCTATATGAAACATTTCACTTTATACCTGATAATATTCCCTTTTCTGAAGTCTACTTTGATATTAAAATAGTTGATTCAGATTTTTTTTATTAGTGTATGCATGGTACACTTTTTCCTTTTTTTATTTTAAAAAATAGACATAAAATTTTCCTTTTTGCAGAACATTTTAAAAATTGAGTTATAATAAGTAAAATTCACCAATTTAAGTATATATTTCTATGAATTTTGATAAGTGCATACTGACACGTAACCACTATCAATATCAGATATAGAACATTTCCATCAACCTTCAAAATTCCTTCATGGCCCTTTTAGTCAATACCTCCTTGCATCTCCAGCCCCTGGCCAACACTGATCAGTCTTTTGTACTTGGCGATTTGCCTATCACAGTTGTCGTATTAGAGGAATTACAGAGTACTGAGCTTTTAGTTTGACGTCTTTCACCTTGAATGAGGCATCTGAGATTCACCTATGCTGTTGTGTCCTGGGTGCACCGTGCTGAATTCCCACGCATGCTTTAGACCTCCTCCACAAGTCTCCTTGCCCCTTCCCAGGCTGGCAGCTCCCAGTTCTGTTAGGTTTCCCTCTTGGGCAATGTGACACTACCGTCTTCATATTGTTTCACTATACTTAACACACTATAGAAAAAACTGTTTACTTATCTGCTTGTCTTCCTCACTAGGCTGTGTTCTTTGAGTGTAGATCTGCAATTTGTTAATCTTTACATCCAAAAAGCCTGCTTAGTGCCTGGTTGTATTAGTTAAGGTAAGGCTGGATACTATTACAAATAAACCACAAAATGCCAGTGCCTTGACACAATGAAATTTTATTTTTAACTACATTAACAGATAACTGAGTGGGTCCCTGGCTATCAGGAAGAGGGTGTCATTAACATGAAGTTCATCATGCAGTTCATCAGCTCAAAGACTGACTGATGGGTGCTCTGTTGCCTCAGCTTCTTCAACTCCTGGCTTCCAGTGTTGCCTGAAATATTGATGCTCAGCCAATAGAGGGGAAAGAACATGGAGCATCACAGGTGGGAGGCTTTTCTGGGGAAGGTCTGAGAGTAGTAAAGATTATTCCTGCCATGTTTGCCTCCAAGAACTAGTTCACACGGCTGGACCAAGGACAGCTGAGAAATGCATCCTATTCTCAGAGTGTCTGTGTTGCGCAGCCACTGCCCTAGGACAACCATGGAAGAAAGAGTGTAAATTGAGGTCTACGACTGTCTCTACACTAGCTGTGTATGGTAGGTACCCAGTAAACTAATTGAATGAGTGAAATCCTTTCAATTTCAATGTTGTGGCCCTAGGAGAGTTTCTTATACATGTTTATATGCTATGGAATATTTACATATGTAATTTTTATTAAAATTATTTTAGAATCATAAATATTATGGGTTTTGATATGAAATTATAATCATGAGCACAGAGGTCCACAAAAGAGAGTTGTCAAATCAAATATAATCAGTTGGTTCTGAGTAATTACAGTTGGTATTCATTTACTCTTTATTTATTTATTCTGCTATCTGCTGACACTTGCTTGTACTCTAGTGGTAGCAGGTGCCAAAGGTTTAAGAAAAATCAATAAGAGAAAAATAAAATAGAGAATAGTCAAGCTACTTGCTCACTACATTTTCAAAGGAAAAGACCAGCATTGCTCATTTTTGGTGAGGGAACACTTAGGACCCACTGGCAGAACATCAGTGTTCCCTAGGACCACAGTTTAAAAAATCACTGGTCATGTGGAAAACTGGGTTCTAGAACGTGAGGTGCAGAAGTGGTCAAGAAAGGGGAGAAAAAACTAGAAAGATCCTGCATAGCTGGTAATATCTGAAGAGAGCAGATTGCATGAGACTCAGGAGAAGGCCCAGGCAGCGAGAGTGCAGCCCGGTAGACCCTGTGCTAGCCTGAGGTCTAGGGGCAAGTACGAAGAAGATCCTCTCTGGCTTTGCCTTCTGTCCTGAGCCTTGGCTTCAGTCACTGATTGCCTGCTGACCGTTTCCATCTAGCTACCCTGACACCCTTCAGATGCAGACAAATCCCCTTTACTCCCAAAGCAGTGTGCCCTCTAGCAGCCCCACTTCTGTAAACAGCGCTGGGATCTTCGGCTGCTGCTGGTTACTCGAGCTTGAAACTCTGGCTCTTCCCATTTCTTCCCCACTCACCTGCCCAGAGGATTCTTCCTGGCTAATGCTCTTCTAGTCTCTTCCTTTCCATTCTCTCAGTCGCCAGCACGGCCCTTGTCCTCAGATGTTCGCACTGACTGTGAGTAACTGACTCCTCTGATGTTTCCTTTCCTTCTAATCAATCCTATGTTTCCTCATCATATTCTTGAATGCACTGAACTATTGAAGACACTGGGATAATTTGCTTAAATTTGTTTAATCAATTGTTTCCCAGACTTTTAAACTGTGAATCTCCTCTTCTTTCTTGGTGGTACACTTATTAATAACCCAATGAACAAGCCTTCTAAAAAATAGTCTTTGGGAATGTGATCCATCAGATGAAGTCAAAATTTCTTTTTTTTTAAAGATCTTCTGATTTTAACCCAACCGTTTTATTTTATTTTTTATTTATTTATTTTTTTTTAAAGGATTTTCTTATTTATTTATTTATTTATTTATTTTTGGCTGTGTTGGGTCTTCGGTTCGTGCGAGGGCTTTCTCCAGTTGCGGCAAGCGGGGGCCACTCTTCATCGCGGTGCGGGGACCGCTCTTCATCGCGGTGCGCGGGCCTTTCTCTATCGCGGCCCCTTCCGTCGCGGGGCACAGGCTCCAGACGCGCAGGCTCAGCAATTGTGGCTCACGGGCCCAGCTGCTCCGTGGCATGTGGGATCCTCCCAGGCCAGGGCTCGAACCCGTGTCCCCTGCATTAGCAGGCAGACTCTCAACCACTGCGCCACCAGGGAAGCCCCGAAGTCAAAATTTCTTGGTTTGACATTGGTTTGACACTTTCCTTTAACTCTTGCTCCAATTTCATCTCTCATTATTCCTTTCTATTTGGTGTTCTTGACTGTACTATGCACATGCACTGTCCGTGTTACTATGTTCTCCATGACAGACGAGTATCATCTCTGGGCTTCTGGCTTATTTACTGGTTTATCTTATTATGTTTAAGCCTCAGCCAAATGTCAACTCTTCCTTCAAGGACACCTGACTGTTCAGTCCCCCAAAGTTATCTTTTCATGGACTCGTGTGTTACTCAGTATCTGTACCACTCATGCGTCATGGCTAGAAGAGGCACCTTCAATGTGGGGATTGTTTTGTCTCTACCAGGGCTGGTAGCTCTCTCCCACTAACCCAACCTGAGCTCAGTTTTTGTGGGACTGCACACCTCTAAGTTTCAGTCACATCCTCCATCAGTAGGGTCTGTTCTCCTTTTGTATGGCGGCCCCTGGCAAGCCCGCTGTATTCTAGCTCTGCTATTTTCTGTGTCCCCAAGGATGTGTGACTGTTTCTGGTTCCTTCCACAGCACAGCGCACAGGAGCTACGAGAAGCTTAAGTGCCGACTCCCCGCCCCCACTTCTTCCTGCTAGAGGTCCTCACATTTGCTGGCCTCTGCCCACAGGGAGGATATTCCCAGAGTTCTAAGTGGAGATTGGGGCATACATCCTTATGCATCTGGCTTTATCCACAACCTCTCTAACTCCCTCCCCCAGTTTCTGGCATTTCAACTCGGACTGAGTGAGAAGCAGAAGCCAAGCTACTTGCTGACTTCTTGCTCCTCTTCCTTCCCACTTTCCAGGCCAGAGTGCCCTGCTTTCTTCCTCTTCATATCAGGAGGCATTTTCTCTGCCTTGTCTCCTTCTTCTCCCCAAAGCATTTGCCCACCCTTCCCTGATTCCATGAAAACAGAATGACATCTGGAGGACATACTCTTTGTGAAAGAGAAGAATTTTTTAAAGTACTATCAGTTTAATATTTTCAAAATATTAATGTGTAACATATGTGGCAGTGTTATATAAATTATAAAGCTTGCAAAAATATAAGGGGGCATAATATTATTAACAATTATTTGGAGAAATTGAATGTGGAGAGAAAACATTGAAGGTGGCTTTGCCTTTTGCCCAAGTCCATTGTCCAATGCCCTGCGAAGTCCTAACAGTGGCCACACTGATGTCACTTGGAGGCAGAGGCCAGTGAGCTTGTGTGGCTACTGTCAGCATCATGGGACCTGTAAAAAGATGCCTCTCTCTATTACAAACTTGTTTATAAATTTCTCATGCCCCAGGCCAAGGGTCTGCCAAGGATAAGGCTGAATGTTTCTGTTTTGAGAGCTCCAAACTCAAGAGTCAGAGCAAGTGTCTTCATCCCTTGGTTATCACTAAAACAAAGCAGTTCTCCCTGTTACAGGGACATTCTGCCAAGTCTGACTGCAGATCTGTCCCCAGCAAAAATGCCACCACCAACAACAACAAAAAGGCAAAAGAAAAAACAAAAAAACAGATCTGTCCCCAGCATCTCATGTCTCATTACTGAATCACCAATGCCAAAAAGTCAAATGCCTAAGCAAAAAGGAGATTTGGGCCAAAATACCCTCCAGAGCCAAAGCTCAAGTTTCTGAAGAAATAGATTTATTTCTAAAATTAGCATCTTTCCAAATGAGATCACCGTCTGTAAAGCATTTACTGTCACAGACCAAGAAAACAGGACCAGCGTGAATTTGCATGTTTACTGAAAAGTGGTCAGCTCTTCTCAAAAACCAACCAAAAATTCCTAGGGCCAAGGGGATTTGGATAGACCTTCCTCACATAATAACTCCCAAAAAAGAAGACTTAGAAAGGTCTCAAGCACATTCTTAACGAGCATTCAAGTCTGGCAGCCACCTGACCATTTAGTCATCTTTTGATTAACAAACTCAAACATTCACCGAGTTTGAGAACACGCCAGGCCATGAGCTAGGAATGCGACAGTGAGCAAGGCAGGCCTCTCCTCCAGAGTGTCCAGGGCTGACGCCGAACAGAGCCATGCCCTCAGACGCCATGCTGCTGTGGACGGGGCGCCGGCACTTTCCTGGACTGGCTTCCACGGCTGTTCCGTAGCACCCAAGACTTAGATACACCTTAGGCTCAAACTCCACAGAAACAAAGCACCTCATTCTCTCCATCTCAATCCAATAGAAATTCTAGCAGTAAATGAAGTTCCACTGACATCCAGCAGTTTGTTTCTTTGGTGGTTTATCTGGGTGGACATTCCTCTATTTTTGGACACAGACAAATTTTGGAAACATTTTGGTTGGTCAAACAAATCACATTCAGGGACCGAATTCAAAGGTGGTGTGGCCACAGCCCCATCCCCCGCACCTCCAGCAGCTGTGGCGCAGGCTGTCACAGGCCCTGGTGGCGTGACAGCAGCCCCTGATGCTGAGCCCACCCGAGCAACCGTTAGAGCGGCTGCTCTCTCCAAGGAGCCCGTTAAAAATCCTTGGTGGTCACTGGGACCCTCTCACCACCCCCTCCAAGGCAGTTCTCAAAGCTCAGAGCCTGTTTCACCTCAGGTCTCAGGTAAGCTTTTGCCTTCACGCCACAATCCTGAGTATGAGGGTCAATCTGCTTGCTCTGGGCCTGCAACCGGAGGCCTCAAATCCTTGGCCTTCTCTCCTTGGAGGGCGTCCACTCCACACCGTCAAGCTGGCATAGAGACGGAGGAGGTCAAGCTCCACCTGCTGAGTCGTCTGCGGTCCAGCCTGTGGGTTGTTTGCGGCTGTTTTTAAAACTGGCTGATGTCATACAGATTCAGTCAGGGCATCACTTAGCCCAGGCGATAAGGACCTGGAGATTCTGCTGTGGGGACTGTTACTCACTGCCTCATCAAAAGCCTGAGGAGTTGATCTCCACTCCTTTCATTCCTCTTGACCAAGCCATTATAAGAGCTTAAGAGGCAGCCCGAGGGGCACAGACAACAAGTTGCAAGCAGCCCATCACCCAAGTTCTGGGACTCCTCACTCGTGTCCTGTGTTTTCTATCCTCTGACTCCTTGCCAGAGTCTTTCCTGCTCTAGGATGCCTCCAAGTCCCACCCACCAACTTGAGCTCCATCACTCAAAGCCCGTTTCAAGTGTCGTAAGGAAATGCGAGTACGTTTAAGCCTACTGACGACTTCAGAGGCTCTGCCTTACGGAGATCCTAACAGGCAGTGGACTCGACCCATTAATGCAGAGTAGAGTCAACCTGAAAACACCTTTGGTTTGGAAAACATGTCTTACGGTTTGGAGATAAGTGTCCGTGCTTTATGTTGGTGCTATTGGTATGCAGCAGCGTTTCCCGAGCTTTGGTTGCTAGTGTCACCCTTATGATGTTTTACTTTATCTATATACAACCTATACTAACCTTCCTTAAGATTTGTTTTCTTTGCAATTTTTCCCTTTTAGCTTAAATTTATTTAAAAGGGTATCTTAGGTAATTTTCTGTTCTTTAAAATGTTTCAATATTTTTTAGTTTAGGAAAATTACATCAATGGAAAAGCAGTATCACTTGTTTTATAGGAGGTAATTTTAAAAATAAATATTTTTAAAACAAAATAATATTGTTAATTCCAAATTTAAATAACAATAAATAAGTGTTTTCATGCTGAAAAGTAGGCAGTGAAGAGAAGAACCCCAGTTCGCAGGGTGGGAGATGAGCCCTTCAGGGAGGACCATGGAGCGGTAGCATTGGCTTAGGGGAGGGAGTAGACCAATGGACAGAAGAGAAAGTCCAGAAATAGGTCCACACATATGGCCAATTTATTTTCAGAAAAGTACCAAGGAAATTTAGCAGGCAAAGAAAGCCTGTTCAGTAAGTTGTGCTGTAATTTACTAGATATCCTTATGGTAAAAAAAAAAAAAAAAAAAAAAGCCTTAATCTCAATCCTACCTCATTCTATACACAAATGTAATACAAAATAGATTTTATACCTAAACATAAAACCTTAAACTCTGAATCTTCTAAAAGAAAACAATATCTTTCTGAACTCGAGGTAGGCAAAATTTCTCTAGACATGAAACAAAAATAAAACAAAACAACAATAAAAAAAATAACCTACAAACCACAAAATGAAATCTGATAAACTGGATTTCATCAAAATCAACAACTTCTGTTCATAAAAATGCACTTTAAGAGAATGAAGATAAACTACAGACTGGAAGAAAATATTTACAATATATATATAACTGACACAGTACTCTAAAATATACATTAAACTTCAATCAATCAGTAAGAAAAAGACAAACAATCCAATTAAAAATGGGTAAAAACTTGAGCAGACATTTCACAAAAGAAGATACATAAATGGCCAGTAAGCACAGGACAACTTGCTTGTCATCAGAGACAATCAAATAAAAACCACAACCACAATTCTAACACCCACGAGAATAGATAATAATCTAAAAATCAAACAACATTACCTTGCATTGAGAAGTGAGGCATCTTTCATATATTACTCATGAAGTGCAAGATACTAGGGTCGCTTTTGGAATAAAGGTGGCAGTTTCTTATAAAGTTAAACATAATTTATCCTGTGACTTAGGCACTCCCCTCCTGGTATTGAACAAAGAGAACTGAAAACCTATGTCCACAACAAGACATATAGAATTTCATATCATTTATACATAATATAATATTCCATTGTATATATTTCCTACATGTTGTTTATCTGTCATCTATTGAGGGACACATGAGTTGCTTCGACATTTTGGCTATTGCGAATAAAGCTGCTATGAACATGGATGTGCAAATATCTGTTCTAGTCACTGCTTTCATTTCTTTGGGCTATATACCCAGGATTGGAATTGCTGGATCATATGATAATTCTATGTTTAATTATTTGAGGAATTGCCATACCATTTTCCACAGCAGCTGTACCATTTTACATTCCCACCAGTAAAGCACCAGAGTTTGACTTTCTCCACATCCTGGCCAACACTGTATTTTCTGTTTTTTGATAATACCTATCCAAAAGGTGTAAGGTGGTATCTCATTGAGGTTTTGATTTGCATTTCCCCAGAGACTAGTGATGTTGAGCATTTTTTCATGTACTTAATGGCCATTCGTATACCTTCTTTGGAGAAATTGTTATTCAAATCCTTTGCCTAGTTTTAATCTGTTTTTGTTGTTGAGTTGTTAAGAGTTCTTTATATATTTTGGATATTAATTCCTTTTTAGAAAAATAATTTGCAAATATTTTCTCCCATTCTGTGTGTTGCCTTTTCAGTCTGCTGATCATGTCCTTTGATGTACACATGTTTTTAATTTTGATGGGGTCCAAAGGGTCTATTTTCCCGTTTGTTGCTTATGCCTTTGGTGTCCAAAAAAATCATCGTCGACCGGATGGGAGAGAAGATGGTAGAAGAGTAAGACGCGGAGATCACCTTCCTTCCCACAGATACAGTAGAAATACATCTACACGTGGAACTGCTCCTACAGAACACCCACTGAATGCTGGCAGAAAACGTCCGACCTCCCAAAAGGCAAGAAACTCCCCCCGTACTTGGGTAGGGCAAAAGAAAAAAGAAATAACAGAGACAAAAGAATAGGGACGGCACCTGCACCAGTGGGAGGGAGCTGTGAAGGAGGAAAGATTTCCACGCACTAGGAAGCCCCTTCGCGGGCAGAGACTGCGGGTGGCAGAGGGGGGAGCTTTGGAGCCACAGAGGAGAGTGCAGCCACAGGGGTGCGGAGGGCAAAGCAGAGAGATTCCCGCACAGAGGCTCGGCGCTGAGCAGCACTCACCAGCCCGAGAGGCTTGTCTGCTCCCCCGCCGGGGTGGGCGGGGCTGGGAGCTGAGGCTCGGGCTTCGGTCGGATCGCAGGGAGAGGACTGGGGTTGGCGGTGTGAACACAGCCTGAAGGGGTTAGTGCACCACAGCGAGCCGGGAGGGAGTCCAGGAAAAAGTCTGCAGCTGCCGAAGAGGCAAGAGACTTTTTCTTCCCTCTTTGTTTCCTGGTGCGCGAGGAGAGGGGATTCAGAGCACCGCCTAAACGAACTTCAGAGACGGGCGCGAGCCGCGGCTATCAGCGTGGACCCCACAGCAATAGGGGCGCAGAGGGAAAAACGGAGAGATTCCCGCACAGAGGATCGGCGCCAAGCAGCACTCACCAGCCCGAGAGGCTTGTCTGCTCCCCCGCCGGGGCGGGCGGGGCTGGGAGCTGAGGCTTCGGTCGGATCCCAGGGCGAGGACTGGGGTTGGCGGCGTGAACACAGCCTGAAGGGGTTAGCGCACCACAGCTGGCTGGGAGGGAGACCGGGAAAAAGTCTGCAGCTGCCGAAGAGGCAAGAGACTTTTTCTTGCCTCTTTGTTTCGCGGCGCGCAAGGAGAGGGGATTCAGAGCGCCGCCTAAACGAACTCCAGAGACGGGCGCAGGCCGCGGTTATCAGTGTGGGCCCCAGAGATGGGCATGAGACGCTGGGGCTGCTGCTGCCGCCACCAAGAAGCCTGTGTGCGAGCACAGGTCACTCTCCACACCGTGCCTCCCGGGAGCCTGTGCAGCCCGCCACGGCCAGGGTCCCGTGACCCGGGGACAACTTCCCCGGGAGAACGCGCGGCGTGCCTCGGGCTGCTGCAACGTCACGACGCCTCTGACGCCGCAGGCTCACCCCGCCTCCTCCGTACCCCTCCCTCCCCCCGGCCTGAGTGACCCAGAGCCCCCAAAGCAGCTGCTCCTTTAACCCCATCCTGTCTGAGCGGGAACAGACGCCCTCAGGCGACCTACATGCAGAGGCGGGTTCAAATCCAAAGCTGAACCCCGGGAGCTGTGCGAACAAAGAAGAGAAAGGGAAACCTCTCCCAGCAGCCTCAGGAGCAGCAGATTAAAACTCCACAAACAACTTGATGTGATGCATCTGTTGAATACCTGATTGGACAACGAATCATCCCAAATTCAGGAGGTGGACTTTGGGAGCAGGATATATTAATTTTTCCCCTGTTCCTTTTTTTGTGAGTGTATATGTATATGCTTCTGGGTGAGATTTTGTCTGTATAGCTTTGCTTTATAATAGCTTTATTGTACTTCACTACATTATAGCCTCTTTCTTTCTTTCTTTCTATTTTTTCTCCCTTTTACTCTGAGCCGTGTGGACGAAAGGCTCTTGGTGCTCCAGCCAGGCATCAGGGCCGTACCTCTGAGGTGGGAGAGCCAACTTCAGGACACTGGTCCACAAGAGACCTCCCAGCTCCACGTAATACCAAACGGCAAAAATCTCTCAGAGATCTCCATCTCAACATCAAGACCCAGCATCACTCAATGACCAGTAAGCTACAGTGCTAGACACCCTATGCCAAACAACTAGCAAGACAGGAACACAGCCCCATCCATTAGCAGAGAGGCTGCCTAAAATCATAATAAGGCCACAGACACCCCAAAATACACCACCAGACGTGGACGTGCCCACCAGAAAGACAAGATCCAGCCTCATCCACCAGAACTCAGGCACTAGTTCCCTCCACCAGGAAGCCTACACAACCCACTGAACCAACCTTAGCCACTGGGGACAGATACCAAAAACAACGGGAAGTACGAACCTGCAGCCTGTGAAAAGGAGACCCCAAACACAGTAAGATAAGCAAAATGAGACGACAGAAAAACTCACAGCAGATGAAGGAGCAGGGTCAAAACACACCAGACTTAACAAATGAAGAGGAAATAGGTAGTCTACCTGAAAAAGAATTCAGAATAATGATAGTAAGGATGATCCAAAATCTGGGAAATAGAATAGACAAAATGCAAGAAACATTTAACAAGGACGTAGAAGAACTAAAGAGGAACCAAGCAATGATGAAAAAAACAATAAATGAAATTAAAAATACTCTAGATGGGATCAATAGCAGAATAACTGAGGCAGAAGAAAGGATAAGTGACCTGGAAGATAAAATGGTGGAAATAACTACTGCAGAGCAGGATAAAGAAAAAAGAATGAAAAGAACTGAGGACAGTCTCAGAGACCTCTGGGACAACATTAAATGCACCAACATTCGAATTATAGGGGTTCCAGAAGAAGAAGAGAAAAAGAAAGGGACTGAGAAAATATTTGAAGAGATTATAGTTGAAAACTTCCCTAATATGGGAAAGGAAATAGTTAATCAAGTCCTGGAAGCACAGAGAGTCCCATACAGGATAAACCCAAGGAGAAACATGCCAAGACACATATTAATCAAACTGTCAAAAATTAAATATAAGGAAAACATATTAAAAGCAGCAAGGGAAAAACAACAAATAACACACAAGGGAATCCCCATAAGGTTAACTTCTGATCTTTCAGCAGAAACTCTGCAAGCCAGAAGGGAGTGGCAGGATATACTTAAAGTGATGAAGGAGAAAAACCTACAACCAAGATTACTCTACCCAGCAAGGATCTCATTCAGATGTGATAGAGAAATTAAAACCTTTACAGACAAGCAAAAGCTGAGAGAGTTCAGCACCACCAAACCAGCTTTACAACAAATGCTAAAGGAACTTCTCTAGGCAAGAAACACAAGAGAAGGAAAACACCTACAATAACAAACCCAAAACATTTAAGAAAATGGGAATAGGAACATACATATCAATAATTACCTTGAATGTAAATGGATTAAATGCTCCCACCAAAAGACACAGACTGGCTGAATGGATACAAAAACAAGACCCATATATATGCTGTCTACAAGAGACCCACTTCAGACCTAGAGACACATACAGACTGAAAGTGAGGGGATGGAAAAAGATATTCCATGCAAATGGAAATCAAAAGAAAGCTGAAGTAGCAATTCTCATATCAGACAAAATAGACTTTAAAATAAAGACTATTACAAGAGACAAAGAAGGACACTATATAATGATCAAGGGATCGATCCAAGAGGAAGGTATAACAATTGTAAATATTTATGCACCCAACATAGGAGCACCTCAATACATAAGGCAAATACTAACAGCCATAAAAGGGGAAATCGACAGCAACACAATCATAGTAGGGGACTTTAACAACCCACTTTCACCAATGGACAGATCATCCAAAATGAAAATAAATACGGAAACACAAGCTTTAAATGATACATTAAACAAGATGGACTTAATTGATATTTATAGGACATTCCACCCAAAAACAACAGAATACACATTTTTCTCAAGTGCTCATGGAACATTCTCCAGGATAGATCATATCTTGGGTCACAAATCAAGCCTTGGTAAATTTAAGAAAATTGAAATCGTATCAAGTATCTTTTCCGGCCACAACGCTATGAGACTAGATATCAATTACAGGAAAAAAATCTGTAAAAAATACAAACACATGGAACAGCTGCGAACAGCTCATGATTCAGAAAGCGTAATTTCCCCATCCTCCTGTGTTGATATGTCACACAAGTTTTAGATTTACAACTGCTGCTCATTACCTTATTAACTAGTTATAGTTGAGGTATTGAGGTTCATTGTGGGGAGTCTAAGGGATATTGTTATATCTGTATAGCTACATCTATATTTATATCTTCACTCCATGTGTTGTTTGATTCTTCTGAATTTTTCTTATTATGTTGTGTATTTTCATCAACTTCTCACATTCAAATTTCCTGCCTTCAAACATTGATCCATTTTTCCATTTTAAAAGTTCAACTATACAAAGTAAATGGAAAATGACAGTGAAGTTCCCACCCCATAATTTTAGTCTTTAGTATCAGGAAACTCCTTGCAAAGAGAAGTAAAAGTAGGCATAATATTTGTTATTGTTTTTGTTTTTTAACATCTTCATTGGAGTATAATTGCTTTACAATGTTGTGTTAGTTTCTGCTGTACAGCAACGTGAATCAGCTATATGTATACATATATCCCCATGTCCCCTCCCTCTTGCGTCTCCCTCCCACCCTCCCTATCCCGCCCCTCTAAGTGGTCACAAAGCACCGAGCTGACTGCGTGGCAGGAAGTTGAACTGTTAACATTTTGTGTAATGTTAATTCGTTTAATTTGTTCAGCATATGTCTATTGAATATGTGGTACATGCTGGGAAATGTTCTGAGGATAGAGTAGTGAAACAAAACAGGCAAAATTCATGTTTTCAGGGAGATTATGTTCTAGTGGGGAGCCAATGTTTAATAAAAGAAGAAAGTCCCACTCATCTGCAAGAAGAAAACTCAATGCTTCGAAAAAACAGGCATTTAATTCTGGCCAGACTTGCCAAGGATTTCGGTTTATGCTCATGTATTTCAGTGGACTGACTGTGCAACAAGCCCTTCCCACCCCAGGAACAGCTAAGTAGCTCTTAGCACAGCTATTACTGAATTTACTAAAAACCTGAAACAGCCAGTTTTATGATTGCTGCACATAAAATTTTCAACTCTCTGAGTCTTACTAGGTAAAATGTAATCAAGCAACATGTAAAGGCAAGAATTTTTGTGATTTTGCTTGCCATTTGTTTGACATAACTTTTTTTTTAAAGGAATTCCTTTATTTTTATTTATTTTTATTTATTTATTTATTTTTGGCTGTGTTGGGTCTTCGTTTCTGTGCAAGGGCTTTCTCTAGCTGCGGCAAGCGGGGGCCACTCTTCATCGCGGTGCACGGGCCTCTCACCATCGCGGCCTCTCCTGTTGCGGAGCACAGGCTCCAGACGCGCAGGCTCAGTAATTGTGGCCCACGGGCCCAGCCGCTCCGCGGCATGTGGGATCCTCCCAGACCATGGCTCAAACCCGTGTCCCCTGCATTGGCAGGCAGATTCTTAACCACTGCGCCACCAGGGAAACCCCTGACATAACTTTTTAAGAGCTCAGAAGCTCAAAACCTTTTCACCAAATCCTTAAAGATAATTGCTGTTTCAGGAAGATGCACTTACCTTAATGCACAGCCTCTGTACATCATTGCTTCATCCTGACCCCTACACAACTGTTTGAGAAGCATAAGTGTAGAGAGAAAACAGTGACCTTTGGAGTCAGGTCAGCCAGGGTCTGAATTCCAGAGATGCTATTTATTCTGTCCCTAAAGTGGGGATAATGATGCCTGCCCCTTATATTTATTGTACAAATTAAATGAGACAGGCGATGCAGGAAAAGTATCTGGCATAGTATCTTGCACATAGTAAGTGCTCAGTAAATATTACCCATCACTTTTGTATTATTATTCAACAATGTTCATTACGCTTCCTTCATATAAACAATGGAATAAATCATGGGAATGCTAATTTCTCTATGAAGTAGGGTTTTCTAAGAAGGTCTCTTTGAGAGACTATGCAGTTAGACATGTGGCAGAAAAGCTGAAAGGGAAATTTCCTCTCTTCTGACACTTTTCCAACTTGGTGTTGGAAATTTTTCTTCCACTCTTAACTCCATAGTTTTTTCAGTCAACATATTTCCAGCCTCATCTTTTTGACCATCTTTTCCTTCTCCCTCCCTTCACCCAACATATTCACATTTTGTCTCAGATAACTCGAGAACACTCACACAGGACGTTGTGTGTTGGGATTAACTCAGCTGTGAGAACTGGAGCCCAGGCAGCCCCAGGGAAGAACTGGTTCACACTCTGCAGAAGCAGAATACAGATTCCCCACCAGAGGTGAAACAATGTGATTCTGCTATCTAGCAGGAAGCTGTAGATTCTTTTGAGATAACCTTTAATTCGGGGCTCACCATAGTCTCTGCTTCTGAGGGACAAGGACAGTGATTCCCCCAAGAAAACCTCTCGTGGGGACTTTGGGCTATTTTCCCTGTGTGTGGTCCTCGTCGTGAGTCTCAGCTGCTTGATCTGCTTCAATGATTTTGTTTACAGTTGTTCTCTATGTTCCTAATCATTGTTTTTTGGGGAAAAAAGCCGCTTCTTTAAGGTAACTTATCCTCATATTCCTAGACTTAACTTGATTGCTGGCTATGAACACAAAGGATTAATTCTTCTCTTTTGAAAAGAATGTTCTTTAATATACACAGTAGAAAATGTAAGTACTCATGTTCCTTCATTAACCTGAATTAGAAATAATGAGTGTAAGAAAAAAGTCAGTGTAGGAATTCTTTATTTTAAAAGTAAAAAGATGTTTCCAAGAGACATCTCACTCTTGACCTTGTAATTTTAGTGGGAGGGATTCATTCAACCCCATAACATTCAACTTCAATTATTAGAAACCACAGTAGGCGGGACCAGGAATTTATAAACCAGGGTCCTACTCCCATGCAGGGCCCCAGTGGTGGGTCTTTGCTCGGTTCAGGTAGTTTGTTCCTGCTCTTCTTCTGAAAAAATAGAAATGATAACATGGCTTCAGTGTACTTCCCAGGTTTGCTGGCGGGGGTGGGGGGGCGTCAAATCCCACAGTGCAGACTTCTCAACGGAGTCAGAGAGAACGTTCGCGGGAAGATGGGTGGCTTTGCCTCCTGCTTTGATTTGGTTTTAGTTATGCTCTTTAGTTGGAAATTTGAAACGTCATTAAGAGAGCTCGTAAATAGTGGCGTTTGTCAAAGTGGGACATGGTGTTGAAAGTTTGAGAAACACTGAGTTGGGGGTTGTGCTTTGTGTAAACGTTCTTATGCTAACAGCATTGTAAACATTCTCTTAAGTGAATACAACTATTTTTCTGAAAAATAAAACACAATTCAAATATGTTATACTTTTCAAACTAAGGCAGAGAAGCAGTCAAGTAAACTTTTTAAGATTTCTGTTGGACTGAAAAAGCTTTCTGGGTTTCCTGAGTTAAAGCAAGAACTGCTTCAAATTCCTGCTCACTTGGATTACAGGTGTAAATTTACCATATTGCTCTCTAATCTGGGTGGCTTGGGGTGATCTAGGGGGTGAAAGCATGGTTACCCTGTGGGTAAATAAGAGGTCAGAGAGCTCATTACTTGGCTGGGATGGTGAGCTGAGGCATCGTGGGCCTGGGGGCGTGGAGGAAGAGCGGCAACACGCTGTCTAGGAGCGGTTGCTACAGTCAGCTCTCACCTTTCCAGACCTCCCTTCCCATCTCCTCACACAGAGGCTGTCTCCTTGCTTATTTTTACAGGATATCCATAGTTATTTGCCCCAGCCCTGTGCCTCTTTAGGAAAGACCCAAGTGAAAGGGAACCTGAGAAGCCATGAAGGACCCTCTCTCCCCGCTTCTCTCTGCCTGTCCACACCAGACCCTTCTGCCCGGGCTTTGCGTCCACTTCCTCATCCAAGAAATGCCATTATATTCCAGGAACTGTGCCAGGCTCTGAGAATACAATGCTGACCAAAACAAATGAAGTTTACAATTTAGTGGGAGATACAATCGATTAAAAAGATAATTTTAAAGAGAGTGTGATATAGATTTGTTTGGGGCTTAAAACAAGGAGAAAGAGACTCTCTCTTTTTCCCTGTTTAACTTGCTGTCAGTGCGGCTGTGGCTCAGATCTGCTGCTTCCTAACCACTCCACTTACACCCCAAGCTCCATCCCCCTCTCACATATACACTTACTGGCAGCCAAGAATAGTACAAAATTTTCAAGGGAATAAACAGTTGCTTAACTCATAAGTGTTTTCCAAGATTATTTAAAAATCACATCCATAAGTGATAATGTGAGACGAGATTCTCTGCCAAATTACCAGTTCCTCAGTCACAGCCTGGACTCTGTCAGACTTGCTTTATTTATTAATCACTTAACATCTGGAAAGACTCAGTTGTCCCAGTGAACTGGGACACAGCCACCAAGAAATCACCTGACTTCTCTTCCCTCTGCAATAGTTTTAAGATGGTATTATCTCGTTAGTGTGGGTGACACCTCAACAGTGCTGCTGATATTTCACATCATCCTGCTTCTTTTATCATCATCCGAGAGCAGAAAAGTCATGGGACAGATGACATGATGGTTCAACCCAGACCAACACTTGGGCAAGATGGATCCTGAAACTTCTCTGCAGTGAGAATTTCCCAGCCAAGTGACCGTGCCACTTTTTAGCACTTGTTCCAATTAAGAATCCACAATTATTTTTTTTAATTAATTTATTTTTTATTTATTTATTTTTGGCTGCATTGGGTCTTCGTTGCTACGCACAGACTTTCTCTAGTTGCAGCGACTGGGGACTACTCTTCATTGCGGTGCGCGAGCTTCTCATGGTGGTGGCTTCTCTTGTTGCAGAGCATGGGCCCTAGGCATGCGGGCTCCGTAGTTGTGGCAGGCAGGCTCAGCAGTTGTGGCTCGCGGACTCTAGAGCACAAGCTCATTAGTTGTGGCGCACGGGCTTAGTTGCTCCACGTCATGTGGGATCTTCCCAGACTAGGGCTCAAACCCATGTTCCCTGCATTGGCAGGTGGATTCTCAACCACTGCGCCACCAGGGAAGCCCAAGAATCCACAATTATTTTTTAAACCCCCAATTCCTGGTATTGGTCTATTGATTTGTACACACAACAGACAGCATCTCTCCGGAAAAGTGTGTCCTTGCTCAAGCTGAAACAAGACAAGTTCACCCAGCACGAGACAGAGTGAGGAAGCCCAACCTTCCAGCAGGGCTGCCGTCATCTCCTCATAAGCCACTTCTTGTCACTAGGGTGTTGGTAGCTTAGGGCTTAAAGATTTGCCCTGAGTATACTACTTTTATTTTAATATGAATATCTAGAAATTTTTAAGACCCAACAGAATGAGGCTAGAAGGGATGGAATTTCAGATACCATGTCAGAAAATGCACTTAGTAAGAAATCTTACATCTGCCATCAGTACTCAGGCATTCAAGTAGATGGTTATTCTCACTCTACAAACAGCAACTAAAATCATTCATGGAGCCTCCATGAGGCTGAGGGAGTCATGGTAGGGTCTGGCAAAATCAGCCCTGCCCACATACAAATATACAGGTACATTACTCTACCAAGTGGAATTTTTAGAATTTATCCATGTTCCTGCTCCTGTACATCAGTAAAACACTCAAATGACGATACTGTAAGTGTTCAACCTAACAGTAGATGCGATAGCATCCTGTTGTTGGAATACGAATCATAAATACACGATGACAGACTGAACTCCTGGCCTCACACCGCCACCTCCCTCAGTGTGCAAGCTCTCTGCCATGGGACTCTGCAGTTCCTTCCATTAGAGGCAGGTGTACTGTCTCCACATTGATGTTGGGCTTGGCCCGTGCCTTGCACTGGCCAGGAGGACTGCAGTGGAGGTGATCTTACCAGAAGCTTGACATGGGGCTCGTCCTCCCATGCCTCTGCTGACCCAGCCAGCTGATGGGTGGGGTAAGAGACAGGTAGAGCAGACCCGGACCCACCTGTAACTTGGAACCAACTAAACAGCCCAGATCTATTGACTTTCAGTCAATAACATGCTAAGGGAAGTGAATGATTGCTGTTTCAAACAGCAAGTGCTAACTGATAAAAATGCATATAAGTTATTGGTGGTTCTCCATAGAGTGTACAATTATTGAAGATTGTTTTCTTCTTTGTCTTTTCTGTGTTTTCTAAATCTGCTGCACTTATGTCAATAAATAAGATGTTGCTGTGATCTCCACTGGCCTTAAGTGACTTGGAACTGAGATGGGCACTGAAAAACTTGAGATGTTTTTCCTGTGCTATTTCCCAAGGACCCTGCTGTATTCCCAGAAGACAACCTTTGAAAACATGTGTGGTAACAGACATTTTTACTATTTCCACATTTGTACTATTTTCTCAGATTCGATAGCCACAGTCATAAATTAGATGCATTGTTTTAAGTCTGAAACATGTACCCACCATTAACTGTTGAACTTTGATTCCAAGAGGTATTTTTAGTGCTTACTTAAGAGGTAGAGGGGTAGGTAGAGGAGGTCTTTCAGAGAAAGGCTGGAACCACAATACAGATTTTCAAAAAGACCCCAGGTTTAAACTTGACATTTCATGTAACTTGCTGTCTTTCTAAACACCAGCAGCAGTTAAAATGTAATTACAAAGAACTACATATATAATTGCAATAAAAATATGAGCTATCGAGGAAGAAAATCTAACAAATTATGTGCAAAATTCTTATGGAGAGAATGATATAATTTAATATTCATTAAAAAGAACTAAATAGAAAATGCATCATGTTCATGGGTAGGAAGGCAATATTATTAACATTTTCCATAAAAATAAATTATAAATTTAATTCAATACCAATCAAAGTCCCAAGAGGGATTCTTTGGTGGTCTTTAGTGAGTCAATTCTAAAATGTATATGAAAGAACAGAAGACCACGTATAGTTAAGACAAATGCCTCCTAAGGTTAAAAATCTCACCACATGCGAGAGTGTCACATAAAGTCCTAGAGAATCACTTCAATGTGTACCTTTCCTAATCTTGAAAAGTCAGCATGAGGTAATTTGATCCAAATACTATCAGTAACTTAATCCCACTCCCACCTTGATTAGAAGCAGGAAACCCCATGTGTTAAGAAGTCCTTCATTCTGTTTGCATTTACCGGCAGGATAGCTGGGACTCAGAGGATAGCTATCACTACAAATGTGAAGGGCCATCATGTGGAAGAATCCCATCCCCAGAATCTTGGAGTGAGGAAGGATTTTCTAACTATCAGAGTTTACAACAACTGAGGTGCAGCCTGTGCAGAAGAAGGCTGCCTGCCACAGACAACCTCTCATCCCCCCTCCATCCATTCACTAAACAACCCATTCAACAACTGTTCATTGAACACCTACCGTGCACTGATGTAAACCATGTAGATACACTACAGAACAAAACAGACGTGGTCTCCACGCACGCAACTCACAGCCTACTGGTGAAGACAGCAGTATAAAGAAACAGACAGACACTGATCACATTCTATAATTGTGTGCATATGTAATTACATATGCACATAGTTATATACATTATTTTAGACTTATATATAATTTATAATGTGAAATATAATATATAATTAAATTAAATATATACTTAAATAATTAAATATATAATTGACTATATATAATTATTATATGCCATATAATAATTATAAAATACATATAATTAAAAACATGAAAAATATCTCAGCGAAACCAACAGAACACAGTGAGAGTGAGTAATGAACTGGGGCCCTATTAGGCAGGACGTTCAGAAGAGTGACTAAGGTGCGAGGGAGAGGACCCTCTGGAGGTGGGGAGTTCCCGGGCAGAGGAAAGAGAATGAATAAAGAAAGGAAGGAGCTGGGAATTCTCAAGGAAAGGAGAGAAGGCCAGTGTGGCCTGAGCTCAGTGGACAAAGGGAAAGTGGCAGAAGAGGAGGCTGAAGAGGACATACACGGCCTCACAGGCTGCAACCATCAGCTTATTACTCTAAGAGTAAAGGGAAACCACTAAAAGGCCTTAGGCAACTAACAATGCTGTCTGAGTTTTGTGGGCGACAGCTGGAGGGTGGACTTAGAACTGGGCAGGAGTAGTAGCAAGAAGACAGGCCCTTATCATTGTCCCTGGGAAGCAGGGATGCCCTGGTTCCATGAAGACATGATAGCGCCGGGTTCCATGGTGGTGGCCACTGCGGTGAACGGCAGGGAATACAGTGGCGGTAAATGTAAAAGGGACAAGTCAGGATGACTGACTGATGGCTTGACTGTCTGCTTCGAACAACTGGGATATACGGTTGTGCCATTTGTCTTGTGTCTACTGTCTATCGACTGCTGCGTCATTTTCCAGGCACAGTGCCGAGGTTACAGTGATTAGTGAGATCAGTACACAACAGTAAGGTGCTCCTGGTGAATGTTACAAAGGAGAACCATGTGACAGCTCGGGAGATGCCCTAGAGTATCCAGGATGAGGTGAGATGTGCTGTGGACCTTGCAGGCTGTAAATAGTAACGGAAGACGGCACGGTTACGTTATGATTACGGTTCTACAACCTGATGCTCCTGAAATCTTACAATGAAGGGTTACCTTTCTTTTTTTTTTTTTTTTTTTTTGGCTCTTCCAGTTATTTATTTATTTATTTTTGTTTTTTGGTTATCTATTTTAAACATAGCACTGTGTGTACATGTCAATCCCAAACTCCCAGTCTATTCCTCCCCACCACCCTTCCCCACTGGTAACCATAAGTTCATTCTCTAAGTCTGTGAGTCTGTTTTGGTTTTGTAGATAAGTTCATTTGTATCACTTTTTTTAAGATTCTGCATATAAGTGATATCACATGATATTTGTCTTTTTCTGTCTGACTTATTTCACTTAGTATGATAATCTCCAGGTCCATCCATGTTGCTGCAAATGGCATTATTTCATTTTTTTTATGGCTGAGTAGTATTCCATTGTATATATGTGCCACATCTTCTTTACCCATTCATCTGTCGATGGACATTTAGGTTGCTTCCATGTCTTACCTATTGTAAACAGTGCTGCAATGAACATCGGGGTGCATGTATAATTTTGAACAAAGTTTTTATCTGGATATATGCCCTGGAGTGGGAATGCTGGATCACATGGTAGCTCTGTTTTTAGTTTTTTAAGGAACCTCCATACTTATCTCCATAGTGGCTGCACCAATTTATGTTCCCACCAACAGTGCAGGAGGGTCCCATGAAGGGTTACCCTTAATTAACACCAAAGCGCAGGGAATTTCTCTGGGCTGCTTCTGCCTTCCTCACACCCATACTCCCATTCCTTGGCCTCCCAGCTACCTTTCAATCAAACTTATTAATATGGAAGCTGATAAATGGCTTAAGGTATTATTCTTTCTTGGAGTTCATGGATTTGAAATATGAATTTTTAAACACAAAATATCTTAAAGTTCAAAAGGAACAAATTTATAATAATCGATAGCAGTATAATTTCAGAATGTGCATTACTAGTACCTGTATTTGGAGAAGGTCCTGGGGATTATTTTCTAAATATACTTTAGCTAATGCCCTCACTGTGTGCATACCTGCCCCAGGTACATAGTAGAAGCCCTAAAAAGAAGCAGACTTGCTAGGAAACAGGTGCAGAGTGACTCCACAACAAAGAAATGAGGGCTCTGAGCCCCTGGTTCCCCCAAAGTCACTGTCGGCTGCTGGTAACACCTAAACTCACACTCCAAGATACCTCAGTACCTGGGCGTTGAAGGAGGGAGAAAGCGGAGCTAATAGGAGGAAAGGTCCAGAGAATGGAAAGTTTATGATCATAAAAAAGCAATTCTTGGGCTTCCCTGGTGGCGCAGTGGTTGAGAATCTGCCTGCCAATGCAGGGGACACGGGTTCGAGCCCTGGTCTGGGAGGATCCCACATGCCGCGGAGCAACTAGGCCCGTGAGCCACAATTACTGAGCCTGCGCATCTGGAGCCTGTGCTCCGCAACAAGAGAGGCCACGATGGTGAGAGGCCCGCGCACCGCGATGAAGAGTGGCCCCCGCTTGCCACAACTAGAGAAAGCCCTCGCACAGAAACGAAGACCCAACACAGCCATAAATAAATAAATAAATAAATATAAAAAAGCAATTCTGGGGCGTTCCCTGGTGGTCCAGTGGTTAGGACTCGGTGTTTTCACTGCTGTGGCCTGGGTTCAATACCTGGACAGGGAACTAGGATCCCACAAGCCACAAGGCACAGCCAAAAAAGCCAAAAAGTCAATTTTTCCTCATCAAGGGAGATTTTGCCTTTATATTGTTTGAGATTTTATAAAATATAGCATTCACATGTTATTTGTATGCTTATAATTAAATAAGCATATAATTAAATAATTAATGAAAGAAAAATAATACTGTTGAGGTCCAATCTTCTATTTGCACACACACACATATATAACAAATAATCATAAATATTTATAAATAATACATATAAAATTTATGTATACATTTTTCAGTTCAGCATTTCCTAGATTAACAATGCATTCTCTAGTGAATATGAAAATGCTAGCTTATTATACTTGAATTTTTCTTACTAGTTATTTACAAATCATAATCCATTATGTATTTCAAAATTTAATTTCTAATTCTGTGTTTACCTTAATGCTTACTTCAATACCAGGGAAGAATTTCCAAATTAGAAAAAATCCCTAAAAAAACTTAAAGGCCCTTCAAGGCTTTTCTTTTGACTGGTTCGAATATGACTTTCAGGGTTGAAAAATATTGTTACTTGGACTGCATTATCATTTGTGGTCCCTGTGAAATGTCAGTCAGACTAGATCTTGCTTTGGATTTGAAGCTTTTGGACTGAGTATGGAAGATCTTAGGGCTGAAAGACATACCCTTCAACAGAGTTACACAGAATTACACAATTTAACACTGTAATGATCCCTGTTCAAAATCAGAACCTTAGAAACCTTTCTGGTTATAAGTCAGAGTGTTAACTACATTTGTAATTTTCAAAAAGCTTCAGGGGTCTTGAGTGGAAGCAGAACATGTTTCATATAATTTACAAGGTAGGCTCACAGAAAGAAAAAGTGAGAAACACATTCAGGGTTTTTTACAATTTGCCCTGACACTGTTTGGTCTTGTTCAGATCTGAAGCTGCAGAGAAATCAAAGCCGTTGCCAGAATTACACTTCCTCACTGTGTACCTGTGTGTGAGAAAAGTTGAAACCGGGAAGAATCCTGGCAGAGAGGCTGAAGAGAGGGCACAGGCTGAGGCAGAGGGGGACGGGGCAACCGCCCTCCCTCTGCTCCAGAGACGCGACTTGGAATAGGAAGGTCGCGTCTTCTCCCTGAGCGATGTCTGCGCAGCTGTACTGAGGGTCCCCAGACGTTTCCCTCAGGGAAGGGCCCGGGGTCCCCTCCTACAGGGTCAATGCACACAAGCAGGGTCCTGCAGTGAGTGTACTTGCGTCTTCCTTTTTCTCCATGTGCTTAGGCCTCCAGTGAGTTCGGTTGGATTATCAAAATGAAAGATCTCGGAAATTAGTTTAGTTTTGGACATGAGTGATTGTTTTGAAAGAGCAGTCCTGCTAAATCTGGCTAAGTTAAAGGAGTTTATTACATTTGCTTTCCCTAGGCCACTAGGCATGCCTAAACAACATAAAGTAGCAGAATTTTTTTAATGGGAAAGAACACAATATAACTCTCCTGTGGAGACCAAGTTCCATCCAAACTACTTGGGAACAGTCACATCAGGGCAAGTGACCTTAGGCCTCATGGGATGCCTGTGGACGCTCTTGAATGGGATGGATGTCACCATGGTAACGGGATGCTATGAATCTCATTTGTAAGAGAGTTCATCTACTCCATCTCATGAAACATAAAACACATCTGGAAAGTTAATTAATGACAGAACTGACAAAGATTTACAAATTTCTTATTGTTTTTGCAAGTAAGCCTCTGAGAATTGTAAATGGTATTTATATTAAACTATAATTTAGTGAGCATTTAGTAGCAGATAACTTTTCATGAAATTATGTGAGATCTCTTCTTTAATGTCTTACAGCCCTTCTGGCACAATGACCTAACAGTTCTTCTAAAACCATTCAGAAATGCTTTGAGTTTGGGTGCCAAAACTATTCACAATGCAGCATGAAGTAAAATGCTCACTTTATAGACATGGTGCAAATGTGAGGCAGTGTTTTCTTCCACAATGACACTGTGATGCTCTGGATATTTGAAGGGTTCCCTGGCTATGGGAGATCACATTTTTAACTTGCAATAACTGGGGAAGGCCCAATGTATGTTACAGAATATTTTGAAAGAAATAAAACTTACATATAAGTGCATAATTCAGTGATAGTATTGGTAGTGGAGGCCCTTGGAAGGCTACTTTCATAACAATACAACATTTATAGTAAGTTTTATGATTATTTCTATGCTAATTATTTCTAAATAATGAAGGATATTAAGTTCATTGTGTGACAATAATGAAATGACTGCTAAGATGCCATACATACAATTTACTTTAAAAGAAAGCAAGCCGGGCAGCATTGCATAGACATTCACAGGCAGAATAAAGACTCTGTGAGTGGTCCCAAGTCTCACAATGAGGGGTTGAAATGAGCTGCATTTTATCCCGGAGCATCTGTTTAGACTGTGTTGGTCAGGTTATCTTTCTCCTTTATGCAGGAAGGTTCTGCACAGAGTCGCTCGGGTAGAATGATAGGAGGACTGCTTCCTGTTCGTATACTCCTCCCACGTATCCGCTGCAAACCAAAGAGGAAGCTCGGGAAGGTGAATTCATAGAGCAGCATAAGTATATTCCTACTTTGGAAAAACGAATCCAAGCACATGTGATCCTACTGTAAGCAACAAAATCATAAAACTTGCTAGCCATGGTTCTAGGTACCGTATTTCTATGATTATCCCAGCCCACAATCACCTCTCCTTTTCCCGTGCTCAGAAAGTGCTTTTCATCACGAACATTGTTTTCTTTTCTTTAATTTAATTTTATTTATTTTTTTATACAGCAGGTTCTTATTAGTTATCCATTTTATACATATTAGTGTATATATGTCAATCCCGAACATACTAACGAACATTGTTTTTTCATCCACCGTTCAGTTAGCTCTTCTCTCCAGAAACCTGAACGTTGTATTTGAAACCACGGGCTCATCCCCTCATTTCCAAGTAATCATTAAATCTGTTGACTTATTAAATACATCCTTGCACTCTATGCTACTGCCATCCCAGTCCCACTGTCCCCTTTCGCCTGCACGACCGCGGCAGCCGCCAGCTTGTCTCCCGTGTCCTCTCTGCACCCCAGTCCACTCTCAACAAGTGACCGCGGTGGCCTTTCTGAGATATCCATCTGATCGTGTCATTCACATAAGTAAAGCCCTCAGTGGTGGTCCTTTGCCACTAGGATTAGCCTTAACATGAGCTTCACAGTCATGTAACATCCGGCCGTGCCCACGTCTCCAGCCTCTTCCTGCCCCTCTTTCCTTGGAGCTGCACACTTTTCTCTGACTCAGCACCTTTGCACATGCAGCTCCCCCTCTAATGTTCTTTCTTTTCCTTCACCTCACTAATTCCACCCAACCCCAATCCCCAGTACAAGATTTGTTCACATGTTTTTAGGATCAGTGATGATGGGAGTTGGCACTCATCTTAAAAATTGTCTGGTTCACCCTTATTTATTTTATTTTATTTTTTTTAATTTATTTAATTTATTTTTTATTTTTGGTTGCGTTGGGTCTTCGTTGAGGTACACAGGCTTCTCACTGCAGTGGCTTCTCTTGTTGCAGAGCACGGGCTCTAGGCGTGCAGGCTTCAGTAGTTGTGGCACATGGGCTCAGTAGTTGTGGCGCACAGGCTTAGTTGCTCTGCGGCATGTGGGATCTTCCCAGACCAGGGCTCGAACCTGTGTCCCCTGCATTGGCAGGCAGATTTTAACCACTGCACCACCAGGGAAGCCCTCTTTATTTATTTTTAAATTCACGAGTGAAATGACTCCCTGAGAGGTCAAAGTCTAGCTTTAGTGGCAGCTGGGAGACAGCACAACCCAAATCTACCACAATCTTGGATTTTTCTTAAAGCAATATAAATGCTAAAGGCCAGTGAATTGCATGGTAGATGGAACCTACAGAAAATGGGAAATTTATTATTCCCTAGTATATTTTCTTTGCCTTGAATAGTACCTGGCACATAGTAAGTCTCTATAAATATTTGTTGAATAGGTAAATTAATAAATTTCTCTACTTTGTACAATTAAATCTTTCTGTCAAGTAGTCAGGCTGTGAGAAAGGTGCACCCCATGTGGTGCTTTCAACACCTCATCCTTGCCCATCTCTTGCTGTACTTTCTGAAAGGCATAAATATGGATAAGTTCAGAAATGAGTGTCTAAAATAACCAAGCAACACTTTTTTAAAAGCCTAAAGATACATGAAATAAATATGACTGATTTGAGAAGCATTTCCTTGCCTCTCCTTGGCTATATTATAAAGCAGTGGTTCTCAACCCTGGCTGGACATTAGAATCAGGTGGGAGGTTAGACCAATAAGATTAGAATCTCTGGGAGAAAAAACAGGCATCAGTATTTTTTAAAGCTCTCCTGGTGATTCTAATATGCAGCCAAGTTTTAGAACCACTACTAAAAATGTTTCCTGCTTCCTCTTCAATCAGCCCTCTGCTTCTTTGCTGGTTTTACCACCTCCTTCTAACCCTTAACAAGAGATTCCTCAAAGCTCAAAGTAGGAACTCCTTTATCAGATATGGTAGGGACTGATAGTTGGCTAGTTATATAAAAGTTGATTAAAGCAAGGGATCATTTTTAAAAAACCACACACACGTACATGCTGTTGTCGATGGCAAGAAAACGGAGACAAATTCCTCCCATCCCTGTACGCCCACCCTTTTGCAGTATGACTTCGCTGCTCCTCTCATTAAGAGCTGAAGTTTGTCTTCACCCTCCTAAGTCTGATGAGGTCATCTGACTTCCATTGGTGAATGGAATCCAGCCAGTGTGATGCCGTGAATTTCCACATCTAGGCCTCAGGAGGCTGTGCAGTTTCCGTTCTTTCTGTCTTGGAATACTGCCCTGAGGCCACCAAGGGAAGAAAGCCAGGCTGGCCTCCTTGAGGGCAGAAACCACAGGGAGAGCTGGCCAACCGATGGCCAACATCAACACCATAATGTGGATGAGACCATCTTAGACCACTCAGCTCTGGGGAGTCAACATGACCGCAGCTGCATGAGTGACCCTAGGTGAAGTTCAAATTTAAATGTGGGCCCACAGACTCATGAGCAAGTAAGATGGCTTCTATTTTAAGCCACTAAGTTTTCAGCTGATTGTCACACATAACCGATACACATGCCTTAGAGATTGTATTCTGGCTTAAACAATCTTCAGTCGCATGATGGAGACCTTATAATTTTAAATAAAGAGTCACCAATTAGTGTTTTCTTTCTGTTTCTACATTATCTTAATTGCATAAATCACACCCATAATATGGCATCTGCAATTTCAAGTTTTGGGTTTTTAAAAATAGTTCAAGAAGTTAAAGACATTTGTGGAGTTATCTGATTCAGATTCCTTCTCAAACTTTACACTATTTTCCCAATCATTTCCAGTTTTCTCACACATAACTTGGTAACAATTTTATATTAATAGCTCACCCTCATCACATTTTTCCAAACTTGATTTTCCTAGAAATGCTTCTCTTTCTTTTTGTACTTACATTTAATTAGCTTAATCTTCAGTTAAATTATTTAATTATAATAAGCACAGTCGGCACAAACAGGTTTGAGGACAAATACTGCTTACTTTTGTTAAGTATAAAACTTATACTTGGGGCTTCTCTGGTGGTGCAGTGGTTGAGAGTCTGCCTGCCAATGCAGGGGACACGGGTTCAGGCCCTGGTCTGGGAGGATCCCATGTGCCGTGGAGCAACTGGGCCCGTGAGCCACAATTGCTGAGCCTGCGCATCTGGATCCTGTGCTCCACAACAGGAGAGGCCGCGATAGTGAGAGGCCCGCGCACCGCGATGAAGGGTGGCCCCCACTTGCCGCAGCTAGAGAAAGCCCTCGCGCAGAAGCAAAGACCCAACACAGCCAAAAATAAAAATAATAAATGAATAATTAATTAATTAATTAATTAATTTTAAAAAAACTTATACTTGGGAGCAGAAATGCAAGACATACTGGTAAGGAGTCACTAGTAGCACTTGCTCAACACACCTGAACAAGTGTCACAACGTATTACAACTCAGTTAAGTGGAAGCCAGTGAAGACATTATCTTTTGTACATGCTTCTCTGTTCTTTACATGTGCTGCACGCCCTCCCCTTCATTGTTTCAAATTAGTTTCAGAGGTAGATTTAGTTCTACCCTAAACATCTACCCGCCCCCCACCCCCCCGCCAGTTTCTCTCTTGAGATTCTATCTCTTGGCTCTGGCGTTCCGTCACATTTGTAGGCTGAAATGTTGTCTTCTGCACGGTGGTGTTACTCACTGTCCTTTCAGGTGTGTAGTTACCTTTATGTGCAACTTGGCTCAGCCACAGTAACCCCCGCATTTGGCCAAGCATCAGCATAGATGTTTCTCTGAAGGTATTTTTAGATGAGATTAACATTTAACTCAGCAGACTTTAAGTAAAGCAGATTGCCCTCTAGAATGTGGCTGGGTCTCACCCACCCAGTTGAAAGCCTTAAGAGAAAGATACAGAAGCCCCGAGGAGGAAGGAATTCTGCCTCTAGACTTGAGACTTCCAGCTGCAGCGTCAACTCTTCCCAGCCCTCCAGCCTGCTGACCTGACCTGCAGAATTCAGACTTGCCAGCCCTACAGTCTTGTGAGCCACTTTCTTTCCCTATCTATCTATCTATCCATCTGTCTGTCACCTATCTATCTTGGTTTTGTTTCTCTGGAGAAGCCTGACTAATACAGGTGCCTTAGGCTTTTTTTTCTCTAGAATGTAAGCTATCTAATGCAATGTCCAGAACCATACCTTGTACATAATGTAAGCATGTGGTAGTTCATTAAGGTCAAGACTTTCTTTATGTGTCTTCATGTTTTAGTTCTATCACAGTGTCAGACACTATAAATATTTGTTAAATGAATAAATATCTTATAATCAGATGATTGATTAATAATGGTTGAGAGAAAATATAAGTGGAAATGTTTAAATCCATTAAGAGATGCCCAGATGAGCACTGCCAACCAGGCTATGTGCAACAAATTTAGCATTAAACAATCTACAGAGTTCTAAAAGAAACCCAACTTGGATTTTGACTTAATATTTTCTTTCCAGAAATAAATATTTACAGAAAGAAGATGAAGATATTGAAATTCAAAATAGGTGGTTTTACGGAAAATATTTTCTGTGCACAAGCATAGTAAATCTATAATATTTCTTACTATTAAGAGATTTTAAATATTGAAAATATAATTTCAATTAGATATGGATAGATTTATGGTTTTTTTATTTCTTACAAAAAAATTCTGACTATTCAGAGTATACCATTAGCATTTTCAAGCTGAATTTGTAGAAAGTATTTCCATTTTTTTCAACCAAAAAACGTAGAAATAGAGACTGAATTCAGGGTGGACTTTACTACAGTTTAATTGCATATAACATTTTAATGTTCAGAATATGAAGATTAAAGCTCATAAGTGAATATTTGTAAAAACTAAATGAACTCTAAAGTTGTATTTTTATGTGATATTTTCTTTTTACATTAACAGATTTTAACATATGCTACAACAAAGGGAAAATTCATCCCATTAGGAGGCTTAGGTATACAACAGCAAAGAGAAATTGGTTTTATAATTTTCCCCCATTAGTGTGGAGACAGAATTGGTGATGACTGTAAGTTAATATATATCAAGTTATTTTCAACTCTTTAAGTTAAGAAAACTGAAAGTCTCTATATTATATCATTCATATATGATTCTGTATATGAAGTGTGCTTCTTGAATCTCCAAGGTTCTGGCTTATATGCTTGAGATGAGCCACTGGTCATGTGCAAGCAATAATTCATCACATATTTGAATATTGTGCTAAAACTATTAAGGCTTATAAGATGTAGCCTCTTAGTAACCATGACAACTTCTCTTTGATAGGAAATTTCTTTGCTTAAATTAAAAAAATAACAGGTGCTGATTATTATGTAGTAGTAAAATGTCAGGCTTAAAACGAAAATTACATATTGTGTATCATGTGAATTAGCAGGGAAAGGTTGCCAAATATATATAATTCCTCCCTCTCCTTCCAAGCCTTATAATTATGTAGTTCTTTCAAATTCATAAGAAACAGGTAATTCTTAAATTAATAAATCTGTAAGAAGAAAACAAAGGAGAATGTCTTACAATCTTCAAAAATGGAAGGTCTAAATATTATACCAAAATTATAAGTTATAATGAAAAAATGAATAAATATGACAAAGAAACTAGTGATTTGCACTTGGTATGAGAAAAATATGAGTAAAAGTGCAACCTACATGACAAAGAGCTAAAATTATTAATTTATGAAGAATCTTTACAAATGAGTAAGAACTATGTGATGAACAACATAAAAAATGGCAGCAGATATGAATGAATGATTAGAAAAAGAAACACTGACTAGTGAACATGAAAAAATGTGCCACTTCATTTCAATAAAATAAGTGGAATTTGAACTAATAATGTATTGTTTTATAACTTTCCAATTGGCAAAGACTAAAGAGTAGGACAATACCCAGAGCTGATGGTAATATGATGAAATAGGTGCTCTATTAATGGGAGTGTACATTTTAAATTGATAGTCATTATGGAAGATAAATTTGAAATGTTCTTTTTTGTGTGTGGTGGATAGAGGTAACATACTTATTCTGGGTTTTTAAAAATATTCTAGGAACTTCGAAATTTTCAACTTTTACAGGGGAAAAACTGTAAAGTTCTTCTCTACATGGTACTACATAGGTTTTCAAAACAATATGATAGGGGGCTTCCCTGGTGGCGCAGTGGTTGAGAATCTGCCTGCTAATGCAGGGGACACGGGTTCGAGCCCTGGTCTGGGAAGATCCCACATGCCACGGAGCAGCTGGGCCTGTGAGCCACAACTACTGAGCCTGCGCGTCTGGAGCCTGTGCCCCGCAACGGGAGGGGCCGCGAAAGTGAAAGGCCCGCGCACTGCGATGAAGAGCGGTCCCTGCACCGCGATGAAGAGTGGCCCCCACTTGCCGTAACTAGAGAAAGCCCTCGCACGAACCGAAGACCCAACACAGCCAAAAATAAAGAAATAAATAAATAAAGTAGCTATAAAATTAAAAAAAAAAAAAAAAACAATATGATAAGTAAAAAGTATTTCTCTGTATTTCTGTCTCCTTCAATCTTCATTTTGTTGAATTCTAGGAGCTTCTTTTCATCCTTCTCTTCAACTATCTGCCACTGTGATATACTCCTTCATTTTTGCTCATTACTTTATCCTCCTTTTAAAAATATCTATTTTATGCATATTAGTATATATATATATGTCAATCCCAATCTCCCAATTCATCCCACCCCACCCCACCCCGCTTTCCCCCCAGTGTCCACACATTTGTTCTCTACATCTGTGTCCCTATTTCTGCCTTGCACACTGGTTCATCTGTACTATTTTTCTAGGTTCCACATATATGTGTTAATATACGATATTTGTTTTTCTCTTTCTGATTTACTTCACTCTGTATGACAGTCTCTAGGTCCATCCATGTCTCTACAAATGACCCAATTTCGTTCCTTTTTATGGCTGAGTAATATTCCATTGTATATATGTACCACACCTTCTTTATCCATTCATCTGTCGATGGACATTTAGGTTGCTTCCATGATCTGGCTATTGTAAATAGCACTGCAATGAACATTGGGGTGCATGTGTCTTTCTGAATTATGGTTTTCTCTGGGTATATGCCCAGTAGTGGGATTGCTGGGTCATATGGTAATTCTATTTTTAGTTTTTTAAGGAACCTCCATCTGTTATCCATAGTGGCTGCATCAAATTACATTCCCACCAACAGAACAATAGGGTTCTCTTTTCTCTACACCCTCTCCAGCATTTGTTGTTTGTAGATTTTCTGATGATGCCCATTCTAACCAGCGTGAGGTGGTACCTCATTGTAGTTTTGATTTGCATTTCTCTAATAATTAGTGATGTTGAGCAGTTTTTCGTGTGCCTCTTGCCCATCTGCATGCCTTCTTTGGAGAAATGTCTACTTAGGTCTTCTGCACATTTTTTGATTAGGTTGTTTGTTTTTTTAATATTGAGCTGCATGAGCTGTTTATATATTTTGGAGATTAATCCTTTGTCCATTGATTCATTTGCAAATATTTTCTCCCGTTCTGAGGGTTGTCTTTTCATCTTGTTTATAGTTTCCTTTGCTGTGCAAAAGATTTTAAGTTTCATTAGGTCCCATTTGTTTATTTTTATTTTTATTCCCATTACTCTAGGAGGCGGGTCAAAAAAGATCTTGCTGTGATTTATGTCAAAGAGTGTTCTTCCTATGTTTTCCACTAAGAGTTTTATAGTGTCCGGTCTTACATTTAGTTCTTTAATCCATTTTGAGTTTATTTTTGTGTATGGTGTTATGGAGTGTTCTAATTTCATTCTTTTACATGTAGCTGTCCAGTTTTCCCAGCACCACTTATTGAAGAGACTGTCTTTTCTCCATTGTATATCCTTGCCTCCTTTGTCATAGATTAGTTGACCATAGGTGCGTGGGTTTATATCTGGGCTTTCTATCCTTTTCCATTGATCTATATTTCTGTTTTTGTGCCGGTACCTTATTGTCTTGATGACTATAGCTTTGTAGTATAGTCTGAAGTCATGGAGTCTCATTCCTCCAGCTCTGTTTTTTTCACTCAAGATTGCTTTGGTTGTTTGGGGTCTTTTGTGTCACCATACAAATTTTAAGATTTTTTGTTCTAGTTCTGTAAAAAATGCCATTGGTAATTTGATAGGGATTGCATTGAATCTGTAGATTTCTTTGGGTAGTATAGTCATTTTCACTATATTGATTCTTCCAATTGGAACATGGTATATCTCTCCATCTGTTTGTATCATCTTTAATTTCTTTCATCAGTGTCTTATATAGTTTTCTGCATACGTGTCTTTTGCCTCCTTAGGTAGGTTTATTCCTAGGTATTTTGTTCTTTTTGTTGCAATGGTAAATGGGAGTGTTTCCTTAATTTCTCTTTCAGATTTTTCATCATTAGTGTATAGCAATGCAAGAGATTTCTGTGCATTAATTTTGTATCCTGCAACTTTACCAAGTTCATTGATTAGCTCTATTAGTTTTCTGGTGGCATCTTTAGGATTATCTATGTATAGTATCATGTCATCTGCAAACAGTGACAGTTTTACTTCTTTTCTGATTTGTATTCCTTTTATTTCTTTTTCTTCTCTGATTACCATCATTAGCACTTCCAAAACTACGTTGAATAATAGTGGTGAAAATGGATATCCTTGTCCTGTTTCTGATCTTAGAGGAAACGCTATCAGTTTTTCATCACTGAGAATGATGTTTGCTGTGGGTTTGTCATATATGGCCTTTATTATGTTGAAGTAGGTTCCCTCTATGTCCACTTTCTGGAGAGTTCTTTTTTTTTATCATAAATGGGTGTTGAATTTTGTCAAAAGCTTTTTCTGCATCTATTGAGATGATGGTATGGTTTTTATTCTTCAATTTGTTAATATGGTGTATCACACTGATTGATTTGCATATATTGAAGAATCCTTGCATCCCTGGGTCCCATTTGATTATGGTGTATGATCCTTTTAATGTGTTGTTGGATTCTGTTTGCTAGTATTTTGTTGAGGATTTCTGCATCTATATTCATCAGTGATATTGATCTAGAACTTTCTTTTTTTGTAGTATCTTTGTCTGGTTTTGGTATCAGTGTGATGGTGGCCTCATAGAATGAGTTTGGGAGTGTTCCTTCTTCTGCAATTTTTTGGAATAGTTTGAGAAGGCTGGGTGTTAGCTCTTCTCTAAATGTTTGATAGAATTCACCTTCGAAGCCATCTGGTCCTGGACTTCTGTTTGTTGGAAGATTTTTAATCACAGTTTCCATTTCATTACTTGTGATTTGTCTGTTCATATTTTCTATTTCTTCCTGGTTCAGTCTTGGAAGGTTATACCTTTCTAAGAATTTGTCCATTTCTTCCAGGTTGTCCATTTTATTAGCATAGAGTTACTTGTAGTAGTCTCTTATGATGCTTTGCATTTCTGTGTTGTCCGTTGTATTGTCTCCTTTTTCACTTCTAATTTTATTGACTTGAGTCCTCTCCCTCTTTTTCTTGATGAGACTGGCCAAAAGTTTATCAATTTTGTTTATCTTCTCAAAGAACCAGCTTTTAGTTTTATTGATCTTGCCATTGTTTTCTTTTTTTCTATTTCATTTATTTGTGCTCTGATTTTTATGATTTCTTTCCTTCTACTAACTTTGGGTTTTGTTTGTTTTTCTTTCTCTAGTTCCTTTAGGTGTAAGGTTAGATTGTTTACTTGAGATTTTTCTTGTTTCTTGAGATAGGATTGTATTGCTATAAACTTCCTTCTTAGAACTGCTTTTGCTGTTTCCCACAGGTTTTGGATCATCCTGTTTTCATTGTAGTTTGTCTCTAGGTAGTTTTTGATTTCCTCTTTGATTTCTTCAGTGATATCTTGGTTATTTAGTAACGTATTGTTTAGTGTCCATGTGTCTGTGTTTTTTACGTTTTTTTTCCCTGTAACTGATTTCTAATCTCATAGCGTTATGGTCAGAAAAGATGCTTTGTATGATTTCAATTTTCTTAAATTTACTGAGGCTTGATTTGTGTCCTAAGATGTGATCTATCCTGGAGAATGTTCTGTGTGCACTTGAGAAGAAAGTGTAGTCTGCTGTTTTCGGATGGAATGTCCTATAAAAATCAATTAAATCTATATGGTCTATTGTGTCACTTAAAGCTTGTGTTTCCTTATTTATTTTCTGTCTGGATAATCTGTCCATTGGTGTAAGTGAGGTGTTAAAGTCCCCCACTATTACTGTGTTATTGTCAATTTCTCCTTTTATAGCTGTTAGCATTTGCCTTATGTATTGAGGTGCTCCTAAGTTGGGTGCATAGATATTTATAATTGTTATATCTTCTTCTTGGATTGTTCCCTTGATCATTATGTAGTGTCCTTCCTTGTCTCTTGTAACATTCTTTATTTTAAAGTCTATTTTATCTGATATGAGTATAGCTACTCCAGCTTTCTTTTGATTTCCATTTGCATGGAATATCTTTTTCCATCCCCTCACTTTCAGTCTGTATGTGTCCTTAGGTCTGAAGTGGTTCTCTTGTAAACAGCATATATATGGGTCTTGTTTTTGTATCCATTCAGCAAACCTGTGTCTTTTAGTTGGAGCATTTAATCCATTCACGTTTAAGGTAATTATCGATATGTATGTTCCTATGACCATTTTCTTAATTGTTTTGGGTTTGTTTTGTAGGTCCTTTTCTTCTCTTGTGTTTCCCACTTAGAGAAGTTCCTTTTGCATTTGTTGTAGAGCTGGTTTGGTGGTGCTGAATTCTTTTAGCTTTTGCTTGTCTGTAAAGTTTTTGATCTCTCCTTCGAATCTGAATGAGATCCTTGCCGGGTAGAATAATCTTGGTTGTAGGTTCTTCCATTTCATCTCTTTAAATATATGGTGCCACTGCTTTCTGGCTTGTAGAGTTTCTGCTGAGAAATCAGCTGTTAACCTTATGGGAGTTCCGTTGTATGTTATTTGTCATTCTTCCCTTGTCGCTTTTAATAATTTTCTTTGTCTTTAATTTTTGTCATTTTGATTACTATGTGTCTTGAAGTGTTTCTCCTTGGGTTTATCCTGCCTGGGACTCTCTGTGCTTCCTGGACTTGGGTGGCTATTTCCTTTCCCATGTTAGGGATGTTTTTGACTATAATCTCTTCAAATATCATCTCGGGTCCTTTCTCTCTCTCTTCTCCTTCTGGGACCCCTATAATGTGAATGTTGGTGCATTTAATGTTGTCCCAGAGTCTCTAAGGCTGTCTTCATTTCTTTTCATTCTTTTTTCTTTATTCTGTTCCATGGTAGTAATTTCCACCATTCTGTCTTCCAGGTCACTTATCCATTCTTCTGCCTCAGTCACTCTGCTATTGGTTCCTTCTAGTGTATTTTTCATTTCAGTTATTGTACTGTTCATCTCTGTTTGTTTGCTATTTAATTATTCTAGGTCTTTGTTAAACATTTCTTGCATCTTCTCGATCTTTTCCTCCATTCTTTTTCCAAGGTCCTGGATCATCTTTGCTATCATTATTCTGAATTCTTTTTCTGGAAGGTTGCTATCTCCACTTTATTTAGTTGTTTTTCTGGGGTTTTATCTTGTTCCTTCGTCTGGTACATAGTCCTCTGCCTTTTCATTTTGTCTATCTTTCTGTGAATGTGGTTTTCATTCCACAGGCTGCAGGATTGTAGCTCTTTTTGCTTCTGTTGTCTGCCCTCTGATGGATGAGGCTATCTAAGATGCTTGTGCAAGCTTCCTGATGGGAAGGACTTGTGATGGGTAGAGCTGGCTGTTGCTCTGGTGGGCAGAGCTCAGTAAAACTTTAATACACTTGTCTGCTGATGGGTGGGGCTGAGTTCCCTCCCTGTTGGTTGTTTGGCCTAAGGTGACCCAGCACTGGAGCCTATAGGTTCTTTGGTAGGGCTAATGGTGGACTCCGGGAGGGCTCATGCCAAGATGTACTTCCCAGAACTTCTGCTGCCAGTGTCCTTTTCTCCATGGTGAGCCACAGCCGCCCCCCACCTCTGCAGGAGACCCTCCAACACTAGCAGGTAGGTCTGGTTCAGTCTCCTATGGGGTCACTGCTCCTTCACCCTGGGTCCTGGTGTGCACACTACTTTGTGTGTGCCCTCCAAGAGTGGAGGCTCTGTTTCCCCCTATCCTGTCAAAGTCCTGTAGTCAGATCCGCTAGCCTTCAAAGTCTGATTCTCTGGGAATTCCTCCTCCCGTTGCTGGACCCCCAAGTTGGGATGCCTGACATGGGGCTCCGAACCTTCACTCCAGTCAGTGGACTTCTGTGGTATAATTGTTCTCCGGTTTGTGACTCACCCACCCAGCAGTTATGGGATTTGATTTTATTGTGATTGCACCCCTCCTACCATCTCATTGCAGCTTCTCCTTTGTCTTTGGATGTGGGGTATCTTTTTTGGTGAGTTCCAGTGTCTTCCTGTTGATGATTGTTCAGCAGTTACTTGTGATTCCGGTGCTCTTGCAAGAGAGAGTGAACGCACATCCTCCTACTCTGCCATCTTGAACCAATCTCTGCAACCTTCTTTTTTATTGAGATGTAATTATCATATCATAACATTCACTATTTTATTTATTTATTTCAAAATTTCTTATTGGCTGGAAAACTAGATACCCAAACTTGTTAAATGTTATGCAAGTAGAAGTGAGTGAGGACTCAAAGCATACTTGATGAGCAAAGTATATGAGCTTGAGTGTGTGAACTGAATTTTTTTGTTTGGTCTTTTTTCACTTGGTTATCAGCTGTGTTCTGTATAGATGAGATTGCAGGTAAGGACTTAGGTAAGTAAATGGTTATTGTTTTTCTAAAGAGTTTATAAAGAAGGACAATATTTGTGTCCCTTTTATTTATAGGATCTCAGGTCAGATATTCTTTCCAGACCCAATTCCATTCTTAAAATCAAAATTCACAATTTTAAAGTGTACAATTCAGTCAGCTTTAGTATATTTGCATGGTTTTGCAACCCTCAGCACTATCTAATCCTGGCAGATTTTCATCACCCCCCTGCAGAGAAACTCCTAACCCATTAGCACCCATTCGCCATCCCTCCTCCCTCCAGCTCCTGGCAACCACTCTTCTACTTTCTGTCTCTGTGCATTTGCCTATTCTGGACAAGCATAATGGAATCATAGAATGGGTGGCCCTTTGTGTCTGACTTCTTAGTATAAGGTTTTCAAGGTTCTTCTGTGTTATAGTATGTCAGGACTTCATTCTTTTTGTGGCTGAATAATAATTCCATTGTTTGGATATACCACATTTTGTTTATCCATTCATCTGTTGATGGACATTTGAGTTGTTTATACACTTTGGCAGTTGTGTATAGAGCAATAATGAACATATGTTTACAAGTCTTTGAACACCTGTTTTCAACTCTTTGGGGTATATTTTTCAGTGCTTCGAATATGTCATCCCACTGTCTTCTGGCCTCTATTGTTTCTGATGAGAAATCAGCTGTTACTATTATTGTGGATACATTGTACATGATGTGTCCCTTCTCTCTTACGGCTTCCAAGAGTCTCTCTGTCTTTTGATAGTTTGATTTTTCTAAGTGTAAATCTCCTTGAGTTTATCCTTCTTGGAATTTGTTTGAGTTTCTTAGATGTGTAGATTAATGTTTTCCATCAAATTTGGGAAGTTTTTGGCCATTACTTCTTTAAATTTTATTTCTATCCCTTTCTGTCTCTCCTCTCTTCGGGACTCCTAGTATGTGTACATTGGTACACAGATTTCCGAGACTGTTTATTTTTCTTTCTTTTCTCATACCAACTAATGTCAATTGACTTATCTTCAAGATTTTTGTCCCTTTCTTCTGCCAACGCAACCTGCTGTTGAGCTACTGTATTGAACTTTTTCATTTCAGTCATTCTATTTTTCAACTTCGGAAGTTCTCTTTGGTACTATTTTATAATTTTGATCTGTTTATTAGTATTCTCTATTTGGTGTGACATCATTCTTGTGCTCTCCTTTAGTTCTTTGGACTTCAAACCAGGTCTAACATTAGTTCCTAGACATAGTTGTAATAGCTGATTTAATGTCTTTGCCTATTAAGTCTAATGTCTCTGATTACCCAGGGAGAATTTCTATTGGCTATTCTTTTCTATTATGGGCCAAACTTTCCTGTTTCTGGATATCTCATAATTTTTGTTGAAAACTGGGTTTTTTACATAATATAATATGGCAGTTCTGGAAGTCAAACCACTCCTCTCTCCAAAGGGGTCGTTGTTCTGTTTGTTGCTATTGTTGCCCTTTGTTTGTTTTTGATTTTCCTAAATTCATAATGTAAGTCTGTATTCTCTGTGACGTGTGGGCATTGAAGTCTCTGCTCAGTTGCCTTAGTGGCCTGTTAATGACTGACTCAAAATTTCCCTAACAGTCTTGAGCCAGTAGGTCTCCCAGCCTTTGCTGTGGGGCTTTGTGTGTGCTGGTGTCAATGCTCTGGCAGGCAGTTTACAACACAGCCTCACCCAGCACTGCCTACTTGTGGAAACCCCAAGGTGGACATGAAGTAAGAGACCTGGGCCTTCCCAAGCCTTTCCTGGGCAATGTGTGTGTGACTTCCTATATTCCCAGGGATGTGTTGGAGCTTTTCAAAGCCCCCATGGACATGTTATTCCTCAGATTTTCCTTTTGTTGTTTTCATCAGTTTCTTGTTTGCCCCAAATTCTACTGCTGCTTCATTCAGGTGTTATATTAAGCAATTGCCACTGATTTTTTTCAACAAACAAACATCCCAGGGAAGGACTGTTTACACTGAGTAAGCTCTGAGTCAGGTCAAACAAAGACAAGTCCTTGAGTGGAGGTTTCCAGAGAACTGCCAGACATGCCAAATAGTGCACTGATCTGGGCACGGGGTGTGGGGAGCTTCAAACCCATCTGGCCCCCTCTAGTGCCTACGCAGCTGCCCTGACTGTGAGGCTGGTGGTTTCAAGGCCACGGCCAAGCTGGTGCAGGAGGGCTGGAATGGGAAATGTTAAAATGCCACAAAGATCTTACCAAGACACGGCCATTTTTCTTGAATAAAAACTCCTTGTGTTGTTGCAAGACTTTGGTTAATTTCTAGAATATTGAAAAAGTTTATTTTGACAATTTTGCCAGTATTCTCATTGCTTTTATGGAAGAAAAGACTTTCAAGGCCTTCACTCCAACATTCTGGGAACACTGTTTAATCTGCACATGGAAATTTTAAAATAGTGTATACTTACCTGGTAAAAGGTGGTTAACTACTGCTATGTGTAGCAGTTAGGACTACTAAATTGGTAGAGATGCAGCAAATGTAGAAGGCCTGAAGAAGGGTGAAAAACAAACTATCAACTACATGAACAACGGACCCCCACCCCCACCAAGCCGAGACTCATGATTCAGGTGGTAAGAGTTGGTTCCAGGACACGAGCCCAGCCGCAGATGACACACACCACAGGGAGGACTCGGGGCGCCCCTGGCGGCAGCAGCAGAGCACGTGTCACCTCACGGCGGGGGCTCGTCTGCACCTGGCTCCAAAGGTTTCTGGGAGCAAAGCCTCCTGATAGAAATGTTTACTGACTTTGTTTGTTTGAAATGTCATAGCTAAATGTGTATTTACAAAACAAAGAATTGGTTTAGGGAAAACATGAAAACTAAATACATTGGCTACCTAGCAGGAGTCTGGCGATTTCAGAGAGTGTGAAATTGCACCAAAACTAATATGTTACCAACCTCCCTGTCATCCTAATGATTTTAATGTGTTTTCCCTTTACTCTCCATCTAAGAATATGATGTGAACCACCCTCTTTCATTGGAATGTAAGAGGGTAAAGTAATGTAAAATGTGATTTTCTGGACTATGAAACACAGGCAGCAGAACAAGGAAGGAGCAGGAACAAGCCCCATCTCGTTAGGAAGTCACGGGGCACAGCATCCCTGCACTTGAACCTGTGGGCGCTGCACTGCTGCCCACGTGCTGAGACCAGACAGCAACCTTCGCATCTGTGGGAAGAGGGGTCAGCTTTGTTGGGGCTGGAGGTGAAGAGAAAGAGAAAATTTTAAATTCCTGCAAATGACAAATGATCATGGGAAAATGTACCTCTTTGAAGTCTTCCCGGGAGATTATTTTCACCCTTGAGGTGGAAGCAGAGACAAAGGCCTGTGTGTTGGTCACAGAGAAGCTGGAACCCCAAGCCCCCTGAAACACGTGCTCACCTCAGAGGGACCCCCGCTCCCGGGGCCTTTCCAACCTCCAGGCGGTGGGGTCGGGCACGTGAAGCACACACTCCATGAGGGCCTGCGGGCCAGGGATCAGCCACCAGGGACCTCAGAGGATGGTGCGCTTGTAGTCCCTCCAGAACAATTGGCAGGTTTCCCGATGCTTCTGGCCACTAGGAATATCGGATGCCTGGTAGAGTGACTTCAAAAATAAGCATGGACCATGAACTTTTTCCTAAGGTTTAAAACCATTAGTCTCTATAAATTTAGAGACTTTAGTCTTGATGACTAAATAGAAAATAGGATATAGACATCTGTGGCCTTTCATGTCCTCATCTGCTCCAAAGAGGGGTGGGTTAGGGATGGGCCAAGGGTCAATGCACAATCATGCATGACTAAAGAAGCTTGCTTGGGCTTCCCTGGTGGCGCAGTGGTTGAGAGTCTGCCTGCCGATGCAAGGGACACGGGTTCGAGCCCTGGTCTGGGAAGATCCCACATGCCGCGGAGCAACTGGGCCCGTGAGCCACAACTGCTGAGGCTGCGCGTCTGGAGCCTGTGCTCCACAACAAGAGAGGCCGCGATGGTGAGAGGCCCTCACACCGTGATGAAGAGTGACCTCCGCTTGCCGCAACTGGAGAAAGACCTTGCACAGAAGCGAAGACCCAACACAGCCAAAAATAAATATAAAAATAAATTTAAAAAAAAAAAGAAAAAAGAAGTTTGCTTGTCCCCCTCAGAAATTGGTGACTCAGGACAGCTCTGTTCCAATAGCAGCAGCCCAAGCCGGTTTGGGGCTTATGGGGTAACACAGGCCTGATTCCACCATGAGTGACAGAGCCTTCCTTCATTCACAGCTGGACTTCTGCAGCCTGCGGGCTCCACACCTGCCTTTGCAGTTCTGACCAGGGACACCTTCTTAACGGCTGCTTGGTCAATACCGCTGTGCACGCGGACAGGAATGGCTCCTCAGAAGTGGCAGGCTTGCAAGTTTGGAGAATGCAGTCTGCGTTTCATCCCTGCTCACTTCACGCTCCCGACTTTCAAAGATCAAATGACCAGTGCAACACTTGGAGACCCTATGATGTTATACTTGGGTCTTTCATCTGCGTGGACATTAAACTCTCCATGGAAAATAGGTTCTGCAAAAAAACCAACCTCCCCACTTAAAATTAGCCAGGACATAAGGATAATAGTTTTCCATTTTTGTTCTTCAGAGAACAGTTCTGCCCTTAGCCAATTCAAGGGCAAAAATTTCCTCCAAAGAGACCAGCTATTTGCTTTTTTGAGTCTAGATTAACTTCAAATTGAGCCTATTCTCAGAGATTCATTGACTTAGTAATAGAAAATACTTCTGAGTTCTTGTGCAATCATTACTCCTGAGTTCTGTACCCAGGTCTGACTGGCAAAAGACTATTGAGTCCACAGAGAATCACACCTTTTAAATGTCTGAAAGAGATTATTAATGCCTTAATCACTGATAGTTACACTCTGCTTCCTTTGAAGCAAAGGTACTAAATGCAGAGAAGAAAAGTCATACTACAAGGTCAAACCATCTTTACACTAGCTTTCCATTAACTGGTTCAAGAAAGTGTCTCAAGGTCATCCTAATCTTTGGTTTGAAAACAGACATTTGGGACAAAGTGCAACTTAAGTTGTATATTAAACATTAGCTCATGGTGGATCTGAGTCCCAAGTTGTACACACCCTTCAGGTTTGTAATTATGTTGCCAAGTGATAAGCACTGGGACCCTTTCCTCACACAACCTGAAAAAAATTCTGTGTTGGGACCCTTTCTTATCTTCACCCTGTAGATTCAAGGTCCCATGAAGTGTGGCCTAAGTCCTACCACCGCCATGCGGCCCCCTCTGGCCAGGTAGCCCCACCAGCTCCTTGTGAGTTCCCTCCGAACTTCCTGAGGCAGGGGGTCTCCAGCCCCACCATCCAGAGCCACAGCTTCTCCTTCCTGAATCCTTTTGTCTAATCCCTAAAACTAGGCAGTCTCGCTCAGCACAAGGATTTCAGGGTTCTTTCTTTGAGGCTCATGTAAGTTCCAGCTTCATTATGAGGAAATGGGAAGAAACCAGTTTTATCCAGTTTTCAGGGGTGTGAGTGGGGGTGAGAGGTGAAAGTAGTGGGAGAGAGCATCCAACGAAAAACACGAAAAATGGGAATGGAGTCAGCTGTAAAGGACCTCCAAATCCAGGCAGAATCTCAGCTTGATTTGGTCATTACTGGGGCACACTGGGAGTTCTTGATCAAGAGTGTGGCATGCAGACAAAACAAAATGATTCTTGATTTCTCAACCTGCCCCAGTGCAGCACTGACCCCTGACTTAACTAGACAGGAGATGAGGGCCTGGGATAGAAGATACAGAGACCAGAGCTAGGCGAGGCTAACGGACTATGAGAAAGCGGTCAGCCTGGTACATTAGGAAAAGTTTGTTTAGAATAGCTGCCTTTAACTGATGTTTGCATGTCTCCCGCCATGACTAATTTAGTTAAGAAATTACGAGGAATTTCTGCTGGTTCTGAGAGACATGAGAATACTTTACTCAAGGCAGCTGTGAGCTTTCCCTGTCTACCTGTGGTTCCCTGGGCAACACAGCAGTAACACCAGCCAACCTTGGATCATGTTGGTTGTTACCAAGAGCAGCCATAATTAGACAGAGGCCAAGGGGGATACAAGTTGTAGACTGAGGAGTAGCCACGGTTAACATCACCAGCATCAAGTTCAAGGGCCAGTGGGAAGCTGTAAGTAGGTAAGACCGCAGGCCAAGCACTGTGGCAAGAACGCAAAGCAGGATATATAGTCAAGACACTTCTGCGGCAGATGATAGAGATTAAACTAAAACCAGTCGGCCAAAGCTGAATTTGTAGCTCACGTAACTGAGAAGTCCGGCAGCGTGTGAGGTTGTGGATGACGATGAAATCGAGACCTGGCCCCAGTCTCTCTCCTGCTTTCCCTTCTGCTCTGCTGTCTTAGCTCTGTCCTCAGTGCCCAGCTTACATGCTGTCCTCCGAGCACCTGCGGCAGAAACGAGAATGGTCCACTTTCCTGTAGTCCTGTTCAGAGCCAAGAGGTAGCTTTCATTGGCTCTATCAGGGCCACATGCAGTCGCGGTAGCCAGGGGGATGCAATGCTTGAACAGCAAGGGCTGGGTCACCACAGTCCTGGAAAATGCAGAGAATAGATGTTTTCCCAACAAAAGTCAGGGTGCTATCATCCTAGGAAGAGTGATGAATGCTGGACAGGCAAAAATAAGAGACCGCCCATGACAGGAAAAGTGGTTCCTGTGGAGGATAGTTACCATTGGTGCCAGTTAAGGCCTCAGGCAAAGAGCCACTAGCTCAAGGTTTGGAGAGGATGTTGGGGATTTCAGAGAAGAGGGAGCTAATTTTTCTTAAATGGTTTCCTGTAGACTTGGAAGTAGAGGAATAAACCACATGACAACCCTCCCCAATCTCACTGCCCCTGTCCAGCACCCTGATTTTTCTACCCTGGGCCATCTGTTAAATAGATTTAAACCAAACTAATTATACATTCTCTGGGCCAAATTAATTAATCATTTCTTCTGAGATTAACCTCCGGAAACATGCCAGATACTGGAGAGGTGTACCGGTAAATTTCCTCTGGATCATTTGTAGCATCTGCCATATGGTGTCTTTCAAAACACATAGTTAGGATTAAGCTTTTTCTATCAGCAATGCTTTGCTGTCAAATCATAACATATAGTTTATGTTAACATCACTTACATTGCAGATTATACACAAATCTAATGACCTAACGACTTTTAATACTTGTTTATACAGTAGCTGAGTGTTTTTTAAATTTTTGCTGTATAACAAGATAGCACCAATGGGTATATTTTCATAAATCTGAAAAAATAAGTAAACTAGCTTGGAAAGATTTATTCTGAGTGAATCCAGAGTCACTGAGTTCTCATAATACCATTCAAATTTTGGAGCATAGGCCATATTTTTCCTTCCTTTTCTTTGTCATTTTATAGTGATCCAATATTAAACTGACATTAGGAGTTACACATGCAAAAGCAGAAACAGACCTCTCCAGTTAGAGGACAGGGAGCATTGGCTCCGAGGTGGCGATGCCTGTGAACGTGGCAGGACGTTGCGCTCTGGGTGCCCAGTGAGGGCACAGAATGGCCAACAGTAAAGGGATTCAGCTCGTTAAAGGGTAGATGCAGGGAAATATGACATTTGAAGTTCCATAATGTGGAAGAGAGACTAGAGGCCCCAGGGTTAAACTAGGACCAGGAAGAGAAAATTCGGGAAGGAATTTTGGCTCACTCGGAACTATCCAAAGGTAGGCTGAGTTTCCTTTGGTGGAAGGCATCAGGTATTTCTTAGCCCTGAAATGGTCGAGAGGAATCTGGATGAGCACTAAGCAGCTCGGGAGGAGGAGCTCCTCTGTGTGAAACTACCCTCCCCGCCGTGCAAGGGACTCTGTCCTTCGTGAGGATTTTGATGGGTCAACCGACTTCAACCGCTATTTCTCTGTGAGCTCCTTCCCACCGTGACTGAAGTTTCTCTCATCCTAAAAACAAACATAAACCCAAGCCCTGATGTTGCTCATGCCGCATGTCTCCTCCAGCTGTTGACATTCCGGCCAAGCCTCTTGAAAGCATCGTCTGGACTCCGTCTGCATTACTGCGCCTTGAATGCACTTCCCAGACCAGTCATCCTGGTGTGTGTTTGCACTACTCCTCTGAATCTGACCTTGCCAGGGTCGTGGATGATGGTTTCCATGTCAGCAAATCCGGTGGACACGTCTCAGTCCTTGGGCTGGATGATCTCTCGGCAGCTTCTATGGCTCTACACATTGCTGACATTCTTATCACCTCCCTGACCATGACTCCAGGTCTCGTTTGTCACCTCTTCCCCCTTTAAAGCAGAGGCACGAGATCTGCATCATCACAAGCATCCTCAGGGGTTCCGACGTCAGGGATTCGTGGACCACACTTGGAGAAATGCTGCCTCACGCAGTGGCATCCCCCAGGCCCCTTTCCTGACCCTACTTCCTCTCCTACACACTCCCCTGGCTTCACTTACCAAATAAGGTAATTATTCCCAAAGGACTCTTCCTTGGGTTCCTAAACTGTAAATACCACTTCCTTCTCAACATCCTCACTTGGACCTCAGATTAAATATACCCACAGCTTACTCCTCATCTCCTCCCAGCCTCCTCTTGTTCCAGAGTCTCTATCAGGCCAACCTCTAGGGGAACAGAGCAGAGCAGGGTGTGAGATGGAGCCTGGAGGGAGGGGAAGAGAGAATAATTAGTAGGACCTGCCATTCATCTAGTTGTTCACACCAGCAACCCAGAAACAGCCTTACAGATCGCTCTCACTCATCCCCAGAAATGCGGTTAATCACCAAGTTCTGCTGAATGCACCCCTAAATGCTATTCTCACCTAGCCGTCGCTTTCCTTCTGCATGATGCCACCCTTTCTCCGATCACCATCTTCTCTCTGGGACTGCTGCAGGGTCCCGTCTGGTACCACGTCTTCGGGGCTCCCATCACCCTGGGCAGAAGCCACATTCTCCGTCTTGCCCCTGGGTGTCTCCTGCCCTCTCCTCACCCCACATCCCAGCACCACGGCCTCCTTCCGGTTCTCAGATGCCCCTCCTTCTCCTACAGGCTTCAGCACATGGCCTACTGCTCTTCTGTCTGGAACAATCTTTGTCTAAATCCTTACCATCACTCGGGTCTCGGTTTGCATGCCAGCTCCTCCGGAACGCCGCTCCCAAACCCCGGGGTCCTGAGTTCACTATTTACCCTCCCTGGTAAACTGTAAGCTCTTTGAAGACATAGCTAGTGTCTGTGTTCTCACTACGGAATTTGTAGTGTAGATTCAAGCTTCAGAGGCCCTTTAGGGATCAAATTCAGGAAAAGTACAGATGTTTGCAATTGTCTAATGTTGTCCTGGGCAAGCACATGTCTGTCTGAGCCCCAGCAGAGGACGAGGGGCCCGTCTGGAGACCTGCTTCCTCAGACACACTCCCCGAGCTCACCTCCAAGGTGCTGGCTGGATGCCTGCCGACTCTGCCCCTTCCTTCCTGCTTAAGAGAACTTCCTGCCTTTGGCTTTGTCCCTGTTCCATCCAGATACACAGACCATCAAAATTACATCTGAATAGCCAGGCTTTAGACCCAGGACTCCGGGGAACATTGAAAGGCCTGGGAACACAGAAAATCTTCTACTGATTTCCCTCAATTCACTGCATGTCAGGATCCCTGTAATGCTGAAAGAAAGATATTAATAAGAAGAAAGACCGTGGAATTTAACCCAAAATCTTGGGTAACGTGGGCCCTCTGAGATGACTGTCTGACCAGAAGTCCCTTAAAGAGAGAAAACTTATCATAAACCAACAGGAGGGATCACCCATGCCCAGCCCCCGGGCCTTCACATTATATCGCCTTTGTGTACAACAGTACTGGAATGCCGTCGAAGTTGGTGGCCCGGCCAAAGGCTCCAGAACGCCTGGCTAGACAGATTATGCCGCCTAAGTGCCTCGAGGCCTTCATGGTGCAAATGTGGCCCATCTGCCCTGCTTTTGGTTGGCACCGTCCCTCGTGGCTTGCTGCTCCGAAAGCTGGGAGCGCCAGCTGCCTTCACGCATTAGCCGGGGTAAGCACAGAGCCCACATCACAGCCTGGAGGTTCTCCTGTGGGTGGTTGAGGATGAACAACACACAATATGTCCCCGGTCCTCGGTTTCTAAGGGCATCCAAGGGAGAAGTGTGCTGCTATATGAGTACTTTATGAGGAGAGCCACTCAGAGAAAATTCGTTGATAAACTCATTGGAATGGGTGTGGGGAAGTGCTTTTAAGTGGTAATTTTTAAAAAGCAGATTGTCTAAACCAATACAGTTCAATGGCAAAAACGCTGGCCTGGCTGCTGGTCTCTACTTTGTCACAAGCTGTGTGACATCAGAAAATTTCTCAAACTCTCTGTGCCCCAAACCTGTGCAAGGAGGAGGCTTGCTCTCGCCAGAGCACCTCCCAGCTGTAAAAGACGAGGCAGTCTTTCCTGCCCCCCATACACTGGAATTCTAGAACCATCCTTTTAAAACTCTTACGTCAAATGTGCTTCTTAACCTCCGCTCTAGCCTGTTACCTCTGAGCACACATAAAAGCCAAAGCCAAATCCTGACATTACTGGAGTTCTAATTACAGATTCTTTTTTCCAGTTTTGTAGTTCACTGCAAAACAAGAATTTAAGAGGAATAAAATAACCCTCAGATCGTCACAGCTCCCTGCAGCCTCCCAGGATCCCTAACCAGAGAGAAGCCAGAGTCTCCAGGGCAAGACGAAGACTTACAGGAGTTCTCGTCCCTGTGCGGCTGTCGCTGCTTCCATCTCAGCGTGACTGCTTCTCTGTTTACCTCCCACTCTGCTTGCTGTGCTCGTTCGCAGGACTAAAAGATTGCCAGTCCTCTCAAAGTTCAAATTTATGGATGAAATTATTTAGTGCTTGTAAAATGGACACAGTGGCGTGAACTTGAAATTTGTGTAGAATTTATGTCAGTGGCTAAAGGATTGCTTTCCTTTCACGTGTCTCTCCCTGTACCCTCTGACGCCTCCCTCCACCCTACCCTGTCCCCACTGGCCCTTCTGTGGCACAGGCTGTCGCTCCAGTCACACTGGGTCCCCCAGCACTTCTTTCGTCCTGCCGCCTCTCCACCTCTCGACCTGAGTGCTGCAACCTCGGCCCACACTCCTGACACCACTGTCCCCAGACAGGCTCCTCCTGCAGATCCTGATGGAGGCTGTGGCCAACCTGGGTGAGTTATCTAGCCTCTGGCCTGTCAGGAAATACATCGTAAAGGGCTTTAATGAGGCTCCAGTGAGATAGTGTACGTAAGGTGCCTAAACTCTTCTTCCTACATCTCTGATAATTCTCTGTGAGCAGCTTATTTTCATGTCATCCGCCTTTCTCTTAAAAGTCAAGTAAAGCCTCATTCCTTTAAGATAAAGTTCTGCATGGCTGGACTCATAATAAACTGGAACTTCCCTGAACTGTTTCATAGCTAAACTACTAGATATTAGGCCTGGCTCCTTTATCGGCACCCGAAGGAAGTTCATAAGTCTTGCATCAAGAGCACCAGATTGAGTGAGAGAGTAGCATGGACATATATATACACACTACCAAATGTAAAATAGATAGCTAGTGGGAAGCAGCCGCATAGCTCAGGGAGACCAGCTCGGGGCTTTTTGACCACCTAGAGGGGTGGGATAGGGAGGGTGGGAGGGAGATGCAAGAGGGAGGGGATATGGGGATATATGTATACGTATAGCTGATTCACTTTGTTATACAGCAGAAACTAACACACCATTGTAAAGCAATTATACTCCAATAAAGATGTTAAAAAAACAACAACAAAGAGCACCAGATTGTGGACCTGCCCACCTCATGGGCACTGTTGGCCAGGACGTGTGCGTGGGGCTCAGAGCTGGGGCCCCCAGCTGCTTCCCAACCATCTGGGGGGAAGACTTGATTATGTTCCTAATTTCCATGCCATTTAGACCAACACTGTTACAAAAGACAATAAATATGAATTATCAGAAAAATAAAAACTTTCAAAGATGTCCAAAAGCAAGTCCAGGTTTTTATTAGCTCAAAAAGACATAAATCATATTGCAATCAATGTAATTAGAGAAAGTATCGTGTAGACAAATTACCAAAAATACACAAGCAGTTCATTGCAAAATGGACACACTTGTACACGTATAACTCTGTCATTTTGCAATCAGAACTAAACAAGAACTTATGAAAAAGCAATTGCCCACGTGCATGCTTGGAAAGGATACTGCAAACACCAGCATTTAAAGCCTTTGATGTGAAGAATGAGGCTTCTTGCCTTGTTTATCTACTCTAAGCAGGAGAGATGGACAGAGGAGGGCAGAAGTCAGGGTGAAGCCTTCGGAAACCTACAGCAGTGCAGCCCCTGGCAAGTCACATGACTTGTCCAAAAGCACACGCTGTGAGCACAGCCCAATCAGGTGTCTCTCTTCTTGGTCCATTCATGTATCCAAAGAGCACATATTGAGCTTCTACCACAAGCCAGTGTGGGGATCCTCTGACCAAGCACAGCCCCTGTCCTCATACAGCCCCTGGGGAACAAACAGGCAAACAGGTAGTTACAAGTAACAGTGATGGCTGAGATAAGCCTTAATGCCACTCCAGAGGCTGGGGAAGATTTCCCTGGGAGAGGTCCTGGGAGCTGAGTCTTAAAGGACCAGAAGGAATTAGCCAGACAAAGGAGCGAGGGAGGATGGGGAAGATTCCCACGGAGAGAGCAGGACACAGCAACCCACCGGGCTCCACGGGGCAGGGCTGGGGGCCAAGCGGCTGCTTCCTCGGCCTCAGGCCTCAGCCACACCTCACCGCCTTCCAAGGAGAAACAAACCATACACACGTTATCACCTTAGCAAGTACAGCAGGAGACTCAGCGCATTGCTTCCTTGATTAAGGTAGTTTGTAAAAGTAATACAAGCACGTTTGAGAAAATTTTGAAAATAAACAAAAGGGGAAAATTCTTACCTATAATCTTACCACTGAGCATTGCTAACATAACCATTTGGATAAATTTCCTTATATTCATTTTTATATGTACATTTTGTGCACAAAATGCAATCATAGTATACGTACGATTTTGTAATTTGCTCTTACAGTAACAGGAAGCATTTGTTCGCGTTACTAGTCAGTCATCACTGGTGCCTTTAAGTCCTAGAGGCAGCGACAGCACGGAAACCGTGCCTCAGCCTCTTGCTTCTCTCATTCCTGGAGGAGGGTCAGACCAGACACATGGCATCCAGGCTGGGAGGCAAGGTCTGCCAGTCTTCGACCAACAGCGGAACACCTGCTGCCTGCCAGGAGAGTGACAAGAGAGGTCCCCATGTCACTGCCATTTCGGCATGGATACATGGCTTAAGAAAACCAACAAAACCTAAACAAGATGACCACTAGGCATGTTGCATTAGCATTGTGAAGAAATAGCAGGGTGAAGAGGTTGAGAGACCCAGCTGGGACCAGGGGGTTAAACTGCTCTAAATTCAGTTGTTTCACATATAAAGTGGAATTATTTTTTCAAGGCCTATTTCATAGAATCTTTTCAAATCAAGATGATAAAGCCAAGCAAAAAAATTAATATTGGGATGCTTATTATTAGTGACATAGGTCATTTCTATGTAGGGTAATTGATGGTGTCATGTTTGGACTAAAAATTCCACATGAAATATTAATGGAAACTCATGTTAAAGACAGAAGTGTTTAGGAAGGAGCACGCTACGTGACCTTTTCTGCGGATTCATCACCTTATAGAAGTTTCCGGGAAATACACTGTGAAAATACCGTTTCCTGGTCCCTTTAAAGTGCATCCCGGACAAGCAGCCAAGATGCAAACACTTCAGCTCTTGGAGGGTTTCACCACCCGTCCCCCGCCCCCGCCCTGCAGCTGGGAGGCAGAGAACATACATCTTTGCAGGTGGAGCCTGTGGCCTTAAGTCCCCCCCAGAAGGAAACAAAGTTGTTTAGAAAAACGGCTTCTCCAGGAAGGAGCTTAACCTGCCTTCATTTACAAGATCTTTCAGTGACACTCAGTTCTATATGTGTGACTCGACTTTTGTTGAATTTGACTAACATCTATCCTTCAGTTCCTACAATCCTTTCTGTTTACCTGGCAAGTTGAAGTATTATGTCTCATCATATCACTCATTTTAATTACATTGCATGGTGTGGCCTAATGAGAAGAAATACACATGATAGGGACCTCCCTGGCGGGCCAGTGGTTAAGACTTCGCCTTCCAATGCAGCGGGTATGGGTTTGATCCCTGATTGGGGAGCTAAGATCCCACATGCCTTGCGGCCAAAAAACCAAAACATAAAACAGAAGCAATATTGTAACAAATTCAATGAAGACTTTAAAAAAATTAAAATAAAAAAAAGTACACATGATAGAGCTTGATTTGTAGTAATGGCTGTGACTCATTCTCCTCAACATTAAACTAAGGAAATGTCCTCAGGACCATATTGCTGTTAGAAAGGAAAAAAATCACTGTGCAGGAATGCTCTGTCTAAAACTGCAGACGTTGTCCATATGCAGCTATTGAGAATTTGAAATGTGGCTAATCTGAATTGAGATGGTCTGTAAATATAAAATACATACATTTCAAAGATTCAGTGTGAAAAAAAGATTGTAAAATATCTCAATAATGTTTATATTGATTACATGTTGATGTAATTTGGATGTTTGGATTAAATAAAATGTATTAAAATTTTTTAAAAATGAAAAAAGTAAAACGGCTTCTCTGGGATTTGACTAGTGAGCACCCTTCACAGGGGTGGTCCTCAGCTAAACATCAGAGGCAAATTTATACTCACCTCACACTGTCCCATTGACACTTTTCTGTTTTTCACTGTTTTCCCACTTTTTGATGAACTTTCCCCTGCTTGACTACTTCAATTCCATGGTCTTCTTTTCCTGTTTATTTTCTTCTAGTTGAAACTTCAGTTTCTAACATACTCTCATTATTGTTTATGCAAAGCCTGCTTTTTTAAATTAATTTACTTAAATAATTTAGCAAATACCTATAAAAGAACTATCCAAAATAAAAATGAGGACATTATAAAACTACTACCTCTGCCTAACTAGCCCCCAATCCATTCTGCTCCTTAGACGGCATTATCTTGTGCTACTTGCCTTTCTGTCCATATATTCCTAGCCTATACACATGTTCCTAAAAATCATGTGGCTTCAGTTGTTTTTAATTCTTTGGGGATTTTCATTTAGCAATCAAAATCAAATCACTAGAATTCATACATCTTGTTACATGTAGCTGTGGTTTCTGATTTGGGGTGCTAAAAATAATTTATGTTTGAATATAGGACAATTTACCCATTTTCCTGTTGGTGGTCATTTGGGTTGGTTCCAGACTTTTGCTATCACGTGAAGCATTCTCATTCATGTCTTTTGTGTACACTGGCAGGGAACTACAAATGTTCAAACTGACAGTGTAAGACAAGCTACCTTCCACCCTCACCAGCCATGCGTACAGACCCTGTTGAGCCACATCTTTTCCCGCCTGCGGCATCGTCAGACCCATCACGTCACCTGCTTGAAGGGGAGCAGATAGTGATTTGCATTTTCCTGATATTGAGCCCCTCTTCATTTATCTGTTGGTTAGGTATTTCATTTTCTGTGAAGCATGTGCTGTGGCTTTTGGACAGTAAAAATTTTATTATTAGTCCTTTTCTTATTGATTTATAACAGTTCTTGGAATTCCAGATACTAATCCTTTGTTAATTATGTGTTGCACATATCTGTTCCCGTTTTGTGATATGTTTTCAATTTCCTTAAGGTAACTTGAGTTTCCGTTATCAACAACACTTGTGGACTCATTTAAGAAATCTTTTACTGTCCAGGTCTGGAAGATACTCATCTGTATTTTCTACTGGTGTCTCCCTGTTTTTCACTTTTTTAATAAAACTGAGCAGTACCACCACATGCACAATTTCAGCTGTTCCTCAAGTTGTGCACAACAGCAGCTGACGTGTTAGCTTTACCAAGGTCACCGGCTTTTAAAGCATTTTTCCTAAATGTGGAGTGGAATACCTGAATTCAATCATGTGATTTGACATACCAGCTTGTGGGTGAGAACGCTCTCTCACAGGGTTCCTTGCAATGCTCTTCTGTCTACTTGGGGAAAGAGACAGATTCCTTAGAACGGGCATCCTCAAAATGCACGGGGCACGTGGGTTCCCATGGTGGGTCTTGGGAGCGCTTGGTATGGACTTTATTTCCCTTGCACTAGAAACCTTTTTCTCAGAATTACTAAAACTGAATGATTTTCAATCATCCTACCCTCACTGCTCATGTTCCAAAATCAGCAAAATTCCTTCTTGCTGTGAAGAGCCTTTTAAAATATTAGAAACAAGGCATTATCTTGATTCATCTCAAAACCAAAATTAGTCTACATAGATGCATACCCTAACATTAGTAGTAAGTTTATTACAAAATGCAGGCAATTTGCACTGTGATTCGAAAGGAATAAATTTGGTTTCAGTTAGTCAAAGCTTTCCATTCTAAAAACAGCACACACATTGCTTTACTCACTTCAACCAGAAAAGTAATAAAGGAAAGGAGTCCAACTTAGTATCTGAATCTTCCAAATTCAATGACTGGAAAATGAAGGCAGATGGGTTGCACCTGGGTAAAGTATTCCTCAACCAGCAAACCAGGAAATTCCAGGCTGTGTCAATATTCACAAGATGTAAGCAGGAGTTCAGACAACCATGCTTCCCGGATCTCAGAAACACTTGTCCTCTCCCAAATAACTTAACATTTTTTGAAGTATAACACACATGGGAAAAGTGCATGAAACATAGATGTGCAGTCCAATGAACTATCACAAAGCAAACACCACCCACATAAAAAAATAGGACATTTGCCATATCCTGTGCCCTCGCCCAACCAGTCCTGCTCTGTTCCCCAAAGGGAACTGCTCTCTAATCCTAGCACAACAGTCCAGCTTTGCCTGGCTTTGAACTTTGTGGGACGGAACACCATGCATTCTTTTGGGTCTGGCTTTGTTGGCCCAAGTAGCGTCTGCTGTGATGATCAGCTCGGATCTCCTTCCCTGATTCTTCCAGCAGCTGGAAGGGCTGTCAGCAGGGGGCCCACAGCCATCAGCTCTGCTCAGGGATTGCTTGGCATGTCCAAGGTCACACCTTTTCCCCAGGGCACCTCACAGCCATTGATGGGTCCAGGTGGGGGTCAAAGCCCCAAATGAAGGGCCACTGCAAAGGGTCATCCCAGCCTCAGCATTTTCTGTAGGTTCAGCTGAGGCCTCTTTTGAGACTGTGTCCCAGTTCAGATTTGTCCTTTGCCCAATCCTGCCTTAAGTGAGGTGGAAATACCAGAATTGCCATGGAGAATGGTGAAGGAGGGATTGATGGGCTCAGAGAGGTGGGCTTGCTAGAGTGGAGAAGCACCCAGAGGACACACCACTGACCAAAGCAAAGTGGAATTTGCTGGTGGAGAGAAAAGTGGTGGCCCTCTGTGCAAGCTGGACTGATGGTTGCAGGGGCCGTAACTGGATGGGCTCTCTGATAGCAATGGGGTTACAGGGCCCTAAACAGTACAGACCAGGTGGCTTCACTTCACCTTCAGGAGTCAAGTGCAAGTATCTTAGTCTGTGACGAGGCTGGGGTGGCAGCCAGGAGGAGCCTGACCCGGAGAGGCTGTAGGGGGATTGTGGCAGAAAAGTGTCCCCAAGTGCAAAGTAGACAGGCAGTCAACAAAGGCACTAAACAGTCTGTATAATTGAACCAAGGATGTTCATGACCCCAGTGAATGCTTATGAACTCCAGTTTGGGGACACAAAACCCCACTATTTGAAGGAGTCATCAGGCCCACAACAGGAAGGAACCGGATACACTGTAGCAAGTGTACACGGTACTGATTTCCTTAGTCCTTCCCCCAAAGGAGCTACAGCCAATTACTCAGGTAACCATTCAGTAAGGAAGGATGGACAATGCAAATATTTCAAAGACTGTTGAACACAGCAGTCCAAGTTGACATCGGTACCCAAAGATCTAGAAAGTCATCGTGCCCCTCTGTTAAAATGGGGGTACACAGGGCCAAGTGATGGAGTCCTGGCTCAGGTCCAGCTCAGAGTGGCCCCACCAGATACCTGGACACACTTGTGGTGATTTCACCGTCCCCAGATGTGTTGTTGGAACGGACATTCTCAGGATGTGGTGTAACTTACACGATGGTTCTTTTTCTGCACAACCCTCTTTCTTTCCCTTTCCTTCCACGAATGCTGATACAAAGAATGCTCCCGAATAAAACCCCAGCATGTTCACCTCCAGCTTTTAATTATGGATTAAATTTCTTTAAAACTCTAGAGCTACCCAGGTTTTCTATTTCTTCTTGGGTCGTATTTTCTCAGTTGCACATTTCTAGTAATATGTCCATTCTATCTAAATTGTCATGTTAATCTCATTTATTATTTCTAGTGGCTTTTTAAAGTAAATTCCATGAAATTTCCCATTTAGACCATTACGACTTTTGCAAATAGTGACAGCTTTTTCTCCCTTCCAATCTGTATGCCTTTTACTTATTTTTAATTGCTTTATTGCAGTTACCAGTACTTTCAGTAAAATACTGAATTAGAGTGGTACAGATGGACGTTCTTGTTTTCTTTTCAATATTAGGAGGAAAACAATCGATCTTTCACCATTAAGGTCTTCTGTTCTTTATCAAGCTGAGAGAATTTTCTTCTGTTCCTAGTGTGCAAAGAATTTTTATCCTGAGTGGATATTGAGTTTTATCAAAAGCATTTTCAGCATTTATTGATATGATCATGCAGTTTTTCTTTTTTGTCCATAATACGATGTATTACATTGTTTGGTGCATTACTTTGATTGTAATATAATATGATGCATTACATTGTTTGATTTTTGACTGTTGAACAAGCCTTGTATTTCCGAGATAAACCTAACTTGGTCATCATGTATTATCCCTTTTTAAATATGGATTCAATTTACTGATATTTTGCTGAGGACTTTTGTGTGTATTCACGAGGGATATTAGTCTATAGTTTCATTTTCTTGTAATGCCTTTTTCTCATTTTGGCATCAAGATAATGCTGGCCTCATAAACTGAGCTGGGAACATTTTTCTCCTCTTCGGTTTTCAGGGAAAGAATGTGTAGAGTTGTTTGTTTGCTTGTTTTTCCTTTGAATGTTTGCTACAATTTACCAGTAAAACCATCTATGCCTGGAGGTTTTCTTTCTTGAAAAGTTGATAATTACAAAATTCTTTAGTAATATAGAGCTATTCAGATTATCTGTTTCTTCTTGAATGAGATTTGGTAGTTTGTATCTTTTAAGAAATTGGTCCATTTAATCTAAATTGTCAAATTTATGGGCATAGAGTTGCCTATAGTAGTCCCTTATTTTCCTTTTAATGTCTTCAGTTTCTTTAGTAATATCCCTTTATTAGTTTCTGATAATAATAATTTGTGTCTTTTCTCATTATTTATGGAGCAGTCTGGCTAGGGGTTTATCAATTTTAGTGAACTTTTCTCAAAGTATAAGCTTTTGAGTTCACTGATTTTCTCTACTGTTTTTCTGTTTTTAATATTATTGATTTTTGCTTTCATATTTATTTTTTTCCTTTGTCTTCCTTTGTGTTTAATGTTCTCTTTCTCTAGGTGAAAATTTTTCCTTTTTTACCTAATATGGATATTTAATGCTAGAAAATTTCCCTCTAGCCATTGCTTTAGACAGATCCCACAAGTTTTTACATGTCTTATTTTTATTTTCATTTAATTCAAAATATTTTCTAGTTTTTCAACATATGTTAATCAGGCCTAGTTTATTAAACTATATTCTAATATTTTTGGATTGCTTGTTCTATCAGGTACTGAGAGAGGTACTTGAAAATCTCCCAATATTATTACAGGTTTTGGGGTTTTTTGCTTTTTTGTTTTTGTTTAGTTTTGTATAGTTTTTCTTTATATATTTGAATCTATGTTCTTTGGGGCATACATATTTAGAATTACTAGAGTGTCCAGTGAATTGTTCTTTTATTAAGAAGTCTATCTCTTTATCTCAAGTAACGCATTTTTTCTTAAAGTCTACATTGATATACAGATATATAATCTTTCTTTTGGTTTATGTTTGCATCGTATTTTTTCCCATCCTTTTACTTTCAACCTGTTTTATATTTACATTTTATATGTGTCTCTTAGAAGAAGCATATAAGTTTTGGGTTTTAATTTTATTTTATAATTAAGTATTTGTTCTATTTACATGTAATTATTGATATATTTTAGTTGAAATCTACCAACTTATTATTTGCTGTCAACTTGCCTCATGTGGTTTATATTCTTCTTTTTCTCTATTCATGTTCCATAAGATTGATTATTTTTTGTTCTTTTCCTTTTTCCTTTTAACTATTAGTAGTTATAGATTCTACTACTATTCTCTTTCTGAGACTCTCAGAAAGAGAGAATCTCTTTTTGAGACTACTACAAGCATATTTTAATTAGAAAATTCAATTTTAAATTAGCATTTTTCTTCTTAAAATTTCAAGGAACTTTGAACACATTTAACTTCATTTACCACCTCACAAATCATATGTTGTTTATATCATGTATATTTTTTAAAACTCTCCATACATTATTGTTGTTGTTGTTACTTTATTAAATCCATCTTCATGCAGATTTACCACACATATTCACTCTTTTCATTGTTCTTTATTCCTCCCTGAATTTCTGGGATTCTATTGTCCAGTATCACTGTCCTCCTGCTTAAAATACTTAAACAGACTTTATATATTTCCTTTAGAGAATTAGCCCTTCTTGTAACAAAATCTCTCAGTTTTGCTTATCAAAAATGTTTTAATTTTTATGGGCAGAAGACCTAAATAGACATTTCTCCAAAGAAAATATACAGATTGCCAACAAACACATGAAAGAATGCTCAACATCATTAATCATTAGAGAAATGCAAATCAAAACTACAATGAGATATCATCTCACACCGGTCAGAATGGCCATCATCAAAAAATCTAGAAACAATAAATGCTGGAGAGGGTGTGGAGAAAAGGGAACCCTCTTGCACTATTGGTGGGAATGTAAATTGATACAGCCACTATGGAGAACAGTATGGAGGTTCCTTAAAAAACTAAAAATAGAACTACCATACGACCCAGCAATCCCACTACTGGGCATATACCCTCAGAAAACCATAATTCAAAAAGACTCATGTACCAAAATGTTCATTGCAGCTCTATTTACAATAGCCAGGACATGGAAGCAGCCTAAGTGTCCATCATCGGATGAATGGATAAAGAAGATGTGACACATATATACAATGGAATATTACTCAGCCATAAAAAGAAATGAAATTGAGTTATTTGTAGTGAGGTGGAGGGACCTAGAGTATGTCATACAGAGTGAAGTAAGTCAGAAAGAGAAAAACAAACACAGTATGCTAACACATATATATGGAATCTAAGGGAAAAAAAAAAAAGGTCATGAAGAACCTAGTGGCAAGACGGGAATAAAGACACAGACCTACTAGAGAATGGACTTGAGGATATGGAGAGGGGGAAGGGTAAGCTGTGACAAAGTGAGAGAGTGACATGGACATATATACACTACCAAACGTAAAATAGATAGCTAGTGGGAAGCAACCGCATAGCACAGGGAGATCAGCTCAGTGCTTTGTGACCACCTAGAGTGGTGGGATAGGGAGGGTGGGAGGGAGGGAGATGCAAGAGGGAAGAGATATGGGAACATATGTATATGTATAACTGATTCATTTTGTTATAAAGCAGAAACTAACACACCATTGTAAAGCAATTATACTCCAATAAAGATGTTAAAAAAAGTTTTAATTTTTAAATTTCCTTATTATTAAATAATATTTTTACTGAATATAAAATTTTAACTTGGCGCTGTTATTTCCTTTAGCATTTAGCAATAACATTCTGTTTGTTCTGGACTTTTTTTTACCTGAGAGGTAAAGTATCTTCTAATTATTATTCCATTTAATAATTGTCTGCTTGAAAGATTTTCTTTTTATCATTAGTTTTGACAAGTTATACCATGATATGTGTAAATGTGGTTTGGGGGGGGATTTATAGTGACTCGAATTTGAGGTTTAATGTCTTTTATCATATTTTGAAAATTCTCAGCAATATTTTTTCAGATATTTTTTCTGCTTCATTCTCTCTCCCCTCTCCTTCTGCAATTACAATTATAGCCATGCTAGATTTTTTTCACTATTTCCCCTATGACTCAATCTCTTTTTCTGTATTCCATCCATATTTTTGTTTCTTCATTCTTCATTCTATAAATTTTTTCCTAAACTATCTCCCAATTCCACTAATTGTTTCTTTAGCTCTGTCTCTATTAATCTCATCCATTGAATTTTTAGTTTTGGCTATAGTATTTTTTTGTTCTAGCATTTCCATTTGGTTCTTATGTCTATTTCCATTTCTCTGCCAAAATACCAGCCTTGTCTTTTATTATCATTTTATTAAGAATGGCTATTTTAAACTTGTGGGTCTGTAGCTATTGTCTATTATTTCTTTCATTTTTTTTCAATCACATTACTTGTCTCCTTGAGACAAGGTTTTTTTTTTTTTTACCGATGTATATTTTATATGGAAAAAAACAGAATGTTTAAGACCTAGGATGAAATTGTATTTCTTGAGAGAATTTTGTTTATTTTTAACAGTCAGCTAGGCTAAGAGCTTTAACAGTTCCAGATCACCTTAATGTATTTCTAAGGATTGAGAGGATTTGAATCTGGCTTCAGCCCTTGCAAGGGCTGGTATATTTCTGAATTTCTTTTGTACTAGGTAAATCCCTGATACGTCAGGTCCCTCATTTTCTTGGAAGAAGCTATATTCCAATTTTCATCCCTCTTTCCCTGAAAGGCTATGCTAAGCTTCTGAGCCTTTCATTTGCCTTTGCCTTTTCAGGAATCAGTAAATGTTTCTATAGGAAAAGCATCTTTGGATCACCTCCTTTTTCCCAATCTTGGCCCCATAACTTTGGTAGCTCTCTCAGGCCTTCAAGCAAACGTTTTTATCTTTGTCCAGCTTTTCCAGTTGTCGTCAGTAGCCTTTTTCTGAATTACCTAGTCTACCAATAACAAAAGCGGGATTCCCCCAAAATAACTTTTAAATTTAACTCAGGAAACTTCGAAATGTATTACATATTGATTATGTTAGTTATAAGATTCTGCATTAACCACACTGCAGAGGTGAAAAAATACAATGGACCTTGCCTTTTGTGACAGAGGTAGCCAATATTCATTTGCCCCTTCATTTTCAGGAATAGAACATCTGGCTCTTTTGCTGGGTATATGGCCACCCAAAATATAGCCTAATTTTTCAAGCCTTTCTTATAGCTGAGCATACTTGAGAAATGTTTGGTCAGTGGGATGTGTGTGTGTGATTTCCAGGCAGTGTCCTTAAAGGAAAGAACATGGCTTTCTTCATTTCTTCTGCCATGCTGCTGTCTGGAATGGAGAAGCAATGGCTGGAGCTCCTTTCAGCCACCTTGGATGATGGGACGACCTTGGTGATGGAAGTTCTTCAAGACAACACAACAGAATGGAAGGAGACTGGATCCTTGACACGATAGACCATTGTGCCAATGTTCAAACTGACCACTTCTGGACTTCTGGGATGTTACAGAGAAGTAAAGGTCTGTCTTATTTAAGCTTCTCTTGTTTTCTTTAACTTGTGGCTAGAATGCCCCCAAGGAGCTTATCTACATGCATGAATTAAAAGGAAACCTAATATAAGATAGCATGTGATGTGTGACAAATGGGTGATATAAATCATATGTATTATTAAAACTCACAGGAGGCAATTAGGGTCCTGTAAGTTACTTGAAGGTTTAGTAAGAGAGGAAGAATTTCAGTTTCACCTTGAAAGAGGGATAGGATTTACGTATGCACAAAGGAATGAATACAGTAATGAGCAGACAAAAGACATATTTATGACCAGGTAGCTGACCAAACTGGTAGAACAAACAACAGGATTCTAGCTGGGGAATGTGGCTGGAAGAATTGGTTGGTATGTGATTGGACAGACCCTTGAAAACAAGCCAAAATGACTGGATTCTATTTGCTGAAAACTTACAGACAAAGAACGAGCCTGATAAATATTTAAGTATTCTGAGAATTGAAGTCATCCAAGGACTGGTCCAAGCCATGAAATACCACCTGAGTCACCTTATTCTAGTGTGCTTTGCATTAACACACTTGTCAAGAGTTTGAGAACGGAGATAAAGGATTTCCAGACCATGGTGTGGAAAACTGCTCATAAGAATCCCTTAGAGCTGGAGAATGGCGAGGAAAACAGTCAGTGGAATCTTTGTCTCGGGGGAGTCAGAAACCAAATCAAAATTTTTGATGCAGAGGAAAATTATGATAATTTAAACATTTTTTTTCCATCCCTCCAACAGATTTTATCATTACACTGTCAGATGGGAAAAGTATTTGTTACAAAATTTTGATTTTTTTGCCAAGAAGGATATTTCATGAAGGGAAACCTGGCTTAAGAGATGCAGGCAGAGAATGCTCTGCTTATAAATTTTACTTTTTAGCGTGATGTCTGATTACTAGAGGCAACTGTGAAAATGGGGCCAGAAGAAAGCCAACTCTCCATATAAATATGCTAAATAGTTTCCACAGAAAATTTTCTTGCAGGCACTTTAAAAAAATTAAAAATTCACTAGGGGGCTTCCCTGGTGGCGCAGTGGTTGAGAATCTGCCTGCCAATGCAGGGGACACGGGTTCGAGCCCTGGTCTGGGAAGATCCCACATGCCGCGGAGCAACTGGGCCCGTGAGCCACAATTACTGAGCCTGCGCGTCTGGAGCCTGTGCTCTGCAACGGGAGAGGCCGCGATAGTGAGAGGCCCGCGCACCGCGATGAAGAGTGGCCCCCGCTTGCCGCAACTAGAGAAAGCCCTCGCACAGAAACGAAGATCCAACACAGCCATAAATAAATTAATAAATTAATAAATAAAATTTAAAAAAAATTCACTAGGAAAAAGTGGAATGTTTGTTGTTATAAAAAATATGAAAAAAGGCTGGTATTTGTGAAAAGGCCTATTTTGGAAATTATCACATCAACATAGGTAATGCTATTATTTCAACTGATTAGATTTTTCCCTTCCTCCTTAGGGACTACCTTACAGTTACACACCCAGACCTGCGGGGCTTTGTGTGTTGTGGTGTGGGTCTATGTGACGGAACAGAGCAGAGACCACAGTTATTTTCATGGAATTTTTGACAAGTATACAAAATATGAAAATTTTCACTTGGGTTATGAAGGGAATGTAATTTTGAACTCTATTATGGAAAGCACTACATTTTGAGGTAAACATAAATACCCCATCTTAAACTTACTGCCAACTTCTTCAATAAATCCAACCAAAGCAGTCAGCCGTCAGTTGAGACAGCCCATTTCCACCAGAATTCTCCCCTTCTTTTATTCCAGTGGATTTAACTGAGACTGTAGCTGCCCAGACCCCGTGCAGTCAGGTGTGGCCGTGTGACGGCTGCTTGCTGATGGAACGTGAGCAGAGGTGATGTGAACACCTGTGCCTCTGGTCCTTCACACCCACCCCCGACGCTGCTCCCACCTAGCCCAGCGGCTGCTGGAACAAAGCATCAACTCCACGCTTCCTTTTGCCCAAGCCCCTCACTTAGTGCCATTTGTTCTTCCAGGATCCGGGGCTGGTGGGAGGTTAGCAAGACTTCTTCCAGATGGAAGGAGGCCCCGGCTCCTCTGTGACACCTTCCTCAGGGAAAACGAGACATTGAAAAGGTCAGGCCTGCAAAGAGACCACCATCCAGATGCTTTAGCCTTTTCCTGGATATACAGAGTTCTCCAGAGTTATAACAGGATTTCTCCTCTCACTGGGGGAGCACTAGGGTCTGAAACGGAGGGGAAGGGTAAATCGAACCTAACACAGTTGAAAATGGCTTCATTTACTAAGCAGTATTCATTTCAGTTATTTTCACAAATAAATCTTTTAAAATTGTAAGTACCTGCTATGTTCTCTAGGTCCTATGTTGAACACTGGACATAAAAAGGTGAGTTATGTACGGAGCTGACCTCAAAATAGTAAGGTAGTTCATGACACAGTGTTTGGGGCTTGTTGACATCAGTGGGCGAGGAAGCACGTGTGCTGAGGAAGAGAAGAGACACTCTGGTTCCTCTTTAGAAAGCTCTGTTAGGAAGCTGAGGAGGAAGAGCTTGCAGGCAACTAGGTTGAGAGCACATTTGAGAATGTTTTACACTTGTTTGATGTCTTATTTATTCCCCCTGGGATGTAAATTATTTGAGAACATTAACAGCCTGAGGTAAAGAGCTAAGAGAGAAAGAAATGCTGAAGCCTCAAGAGAGAAGAATAAAATGAAAATGATGCCAGGAGGGAGGGGAGGTTATGGAATAGGTCAAGATTCCCAGCGAGCTCTGCGCACCCCCATCCTCCACGGGCGAGCTCTGCGCACCCCCATCCTCCACGGGCGAGCTCTGCACACCCCCGTCCTCCACGGGCCTCTGAGAGACTCGCTCATCAGCCAACTACAAATCCTGCGAGTTTACAGCCCTTTTGAGAATTGTAAAAATGGGGAAACTTGGAAAATGGAAAGAACTGTAAAAATGGCTGTTCTTTCAAGTTTGGTATCTGTGACCTCTTTCATGTTTACCATTGCTCATGAGATGGGACGGGTTAGCATAGGTAGTAAACAGCAATTCATATATTAATCTGGTTTGCCTGGAAAAATTCAAAAGTCAATGAGAACTTTATGAAAATCCTCCTATTTCAAAACCAAATCAGGGGACTTCCCTGGTGGTCCAGTGGTAAAGAATCTGCCTTCCAATGCAGGGGACGCAGGTTTGATCCCTGGTCAGGGAACTAAGATCCCATATGCCACGGAGCAACTAAGCCCGCACACCACAACTACTGAGTTCACGCGCTTCAACTAGAGAGAAGCCCGTGCACCACGACGAAAGATCCTGCATGCCTCAACAAAGATCCCGCAGGCCGCAACTAAGACCCAATGCAGTGAAAAAAATAAATAAAATAAATATTTTTTAAAAATCAAATCAATACTTGCTCTATATGTCCCTTTTTAGGGGATGGCAGCTTGGACACCCTCTACCACAGAAGGTCGACAAAGAAGGGGGAATGTGGTTGGAAGATACAGTGAAGGCGATACTGAAAGAACACCAGGATCTAAACTACAACCCAAGTTAGTCTCCTTCTGAATCTGGTTGGCTGAACAGCCCTTGTGTTTCATTCAATTTTCCTAACATAAATTTGTCAGGCGGTCTGTTCTCATTTTATTTCAGCCCATATGGTTTAAATAGAAATAGGATTCTCCTTTTTTTCTACATTTCCATCTAAATGAAATTCTATTTTTATTCAAGTGAAAATTTACTGGTGATCAGAGTATGTCTGCTCTAAAGATAGAGTTGACTGCCTAGAGATTCCATTGGTGGTCTCACCTTGGAGTGGAGTCTTCAGCCGCTGTCCACGTGAGACAGTGGGTTTCTGTTGAGGGGTTTCTGAGCCATCCAGGGCTACTCTTCAGTCAGACTTCATGGGTTGTTTCTTTTAAACAATTGGAAAACAAGAGGTCCTGGATTAACAAAACAAAATATTATATTGGGACCACTTGCTTCGTTAACTTTATGTTAACATTGTCTCTATTTTCTGATTCAGCTGTACAGTCAGTTTTCCTTTCAGCAAAAATGCTTTCTGTTTGCCATACAACATTGCATGGGGGATTCTCTGGTGGCGCAGTGGTTAAGAATCCGCCTGCCAATGCAGAGGACACGGGTTAGAGCCCTGGTCCGGGAAGATCCCACATGCCGTGGAGCAACTAAGCCCGTGTGCCACAACTACTGAAGCCCTCACACCTAGAACCCGTGCTCCGCAACAGGAGAAGCCACCGCAATGAGAAACCCGCACACAACAATGAAGAGTATCCCCTGCTCGCCACAACTAGAGAAAGCCTGTGCCCAGCAGCGAAGACCCAATGCAGCCAAAAATAAATAAATAAATAAAATCTATATTTAAAAAATCGCACATATAGTCAACAATAACGTCTTGTGCACTTAAAATTTTCTTAAGAGGGTAGGTCTCATGCTAAGTATTCTTATCACAATAAAATAAAAAACTTTAAATGTTATTTTTTTTCAACTCAACAGGAATTTCTACCCTTCTCTGTCTTTTTAAATTTTTTCAGAGTAAACTCAGGAGCAACACATAGTTTTAGCTTTTTTTTAATATTCTCAAATCTAAATTTTTTAACACTCTCAAATCTAAATTTTTAACTCTATCCTATGACAGTGAGATTTTGTACAATATCTTAATATGACAATTTCTTTAGTTAAGAAACAAGACCTTATTATCATCATTATTAATTTTATAGAATCACTAAGTTTCCTTATCTGCAAGTGAACATGCATTTACTTGGCGATTCCATGATGAGTGCCTTAAAGAAAAGCAACTGAAATTTTATGCCAGATTGGTAGGAAAGAAGAGTTACTTAAATATAAACTGTGCCTTTTGGGCCCATTATTCCTGCAGTATTTTCTATTTTACAAGCTCCATAGAATGCCGAGATGTGAAAGTGGCTGAAATGGGTTAACACAGGCTGAGGACAAGGACTGTCTTCTCCTCATTGTCCTTCAAAAGCCCTGATGCTTCCTACCCCCAAGGAAGCATAAACATAAGTGTATGTATGCAGAATAGGTAATTGGACCACAGGAGATGTTTCAATACTGGGGGGAAATCTATTGGTCCTCCCAAATCCCAATATTACTTATTAAAATAGTTTTTTGGTTAATGACACATAGCCTAATGACCACAACTTACATTTATTCAATTTACTCTGTGCCAGACAAGTTAAAGTTCTTTCACAAGTACTGACTTATTAGTTCTAGTTGAATAGGTAGAGTCCTGATGCCACAGAGTTCTCAAGTGTAGAGATGGAGACAAGACCAGAGGTCTTTCATGCTCTGCATGAAAAATGAGAGAAATGTAGAGAGACCTGAGGTGTTGGGACTGGATGGTGGGAGGGGCCGGGGGAGGTGAAGATGGAGCCCTGTGGGGCAGTGCAGACACAAAGCTCAGCAAAGGGTTTTTCGCTCTCCAGTCTGTGAAATCAGGATTGTTTATTTATGTTAATGGAGTGATCTCAAGGTCTGTTGGGGGGGGGGGGCATCTCGTGCTCACAAGGACCAGAAGTGACCTGTTGTCCAAGGGAGCTGGAGTGGCAGATGGTGGGCCACTTTGAGTTTTAAATGCTCTGGGCTCTTACTGTGCATCTCATATAATAAGCACCTAACAATTATATGCAGATAGAATAAATAAAAAGTAAACAAATCTATGAAAAGACTTAGGAAAATATATATCAAAACATTACAGACATGATCCCTGAAAGATAGAAATGTAGACAGTTTTAATTTTCTTTGAGTCTACCAAGTTTTCTGCAATGAACGTTTATTATTTTCACGATTAGGAAAAAAAAGATTTAAAAACAGCATAAACAACAAACTCATCAAGTGAAAGTAGCATCAGAGTAAGAAATGATGGCAGGCAGGGGGACAGAGGAGGCACTGAACACGCCAGACTTTTGAGCACAGGTGTCCTGAGCGTGCGGAGCTCTCAGGGCAGAAGCTCGTGCTGTGAGGCGACTGCTCCTGGCCAGGTGCAGCTGCTGGGCACTTGAAAATGCAGATGTGCTGTACATGCAAAATACACACCAGGCCTCAAAGAAAAAATGTAAAGTATTGTATTATGATAATTCCATGCGTTTATGCCTTCTTTAATTCTCTCAGCATGCTTTGTAGTTTTCACTGTACAAGTCTTTCACCTACTTGATTAATTCCTAAGTATTTTATTCTTTTTGATGCTATTGTAAATGGATTATTTTGTAATTTCCTTTTTAGTTTTTTAAGGAACCTCCATACTGTTCTCCATAGTGGCTGTATCAATTTACATTCCCACCAACAGTGCAAGAGGGTTCCTTTTCTCCACACCCTCTCCAGCATTTGTAGTTTGTAGATTTTCTGATGATGCCCATTCTAACTGGTGTGAGGTGATATCTCGTGGTAGTTTTGATTTGCATTTCTCTAATAATTAGTGATGCTGAGCAGCTTTTCATGTGCTTCTTGGCCAGCTGTATGTCTTCTTTGGAGAAATGTCTATTTAGGTCTTCTGCCCATTTTTGGATTGAGTTGTTTGTTTTTTTAATATTGAGCTGCATGAGCTGTTTATATATTTTGGAGATTAATCCTTTGTCCATTGATTCATTTGCAAATATTTTCTCCCATTCTGAGGGTTGTCTTTTCGTCTTGTTTATAGTTTCCTTTGCTGTGCAAAAGCTTTTAAGTTTCATTAGGTCCCATTTGTTTATTTTTGTTTTTATTTCCATTACTCTAGGTGGGTCAAAAAAGATCTTGCTGTGATTTATGTCAAAGAGTGTTCTTCCTATGTTTTCCACTAAGAGTTTTATAGTGTCCGATCTTACATTTAGGTCTTTAATCCATTTTGAGTTTATTTTTGTGTATGGTGTTAGGGAGTGTTCTAATTTCATTCTTTTACAAGTAGCCCTCCAGTTTTCCCAGCACCACTTATTGAAGAGACTCTTTTCTCTATTGTATACCCTTGCCTCCTTTCTCATAGATTAGTTGACCATAGGTGCGTGGGTTTATCTCTGGGCTTTCTATCCTGTTCCATTGACCTATATTTCTGTTTTTGTGCCAGTACCATATTGTCTTGATGACTGTAGCTTTGTAGTATAGTCTGAAGTCAGGGAGTCTCATTCCTCCAGCTCCGTTTTTTCACTCAAGATTGCTTTGGCTATTCAGGGTCTTTTGTGTCTCCCCACAAATTTTAAGATATTTTGTTCTAGTTCTGTAAAAAACGCCATTGGTAATTTGACAGGGATTGCATTGAATCTGTAGATTGCTTTGGGTGGTATAGTCATCTTCACAATATTGATTCTTCCAGTCAAGAACATGGTATATCTCTCCATCTGTTTGTGTCATCTTTGATTTCTTTCATCAGTGTCTTATAGTTTTCTGAGTACAGGTCTTTTACCACCTTAGGTAGGTTTATTCCTAGGTATTTTATTCTTTTTGTTGCAGTGGTGAATGGGATTGTTTTCTTAATTTCTCTTTCTGATCTTTTGTTGTTAGTGTATAGGAATGCAAGAGATTTCTGTGCATTAATTTTGTATCCTGCAACTTTACCAAATTCATTGATTAGCTCTAGTAGTTTTCTGGTGGCATCTTTAGGATTATCTATATATAGCATCATGTCATCTGCAAACAGTGACAGTTTTACTTCTTCTTTCCCAGAAGAAGTAAAAGAAAATCTTTTAGGATTTTCTACATATAACATCATAACATCTGCAAACAGAGATAATTTATTTCTTCCTTTCCAATTTGGATGCCTTCTATTTTTTTTTTTTTTCCTTATATAATTGCTGTGGCTAGAACTTCCAGTACCGTTTTGCTCACACATTCTTTTCTTGACTTTCTCCACATCTTCTTTTTGTTCTTTGAGCACCTTTAAGGCAGTTGTTTTAAAGTCTTTTTCTGGTGTATCTGCCATCAGGTAAAGGTACAGTACATTCAGGGATGGTTTCTGTTGATTTTTTTTTTTTCCCTTTGAATGAACCATACTTTCTTGTTTCTTTGTATGTCTTGTGATTTTTTTGTTGAAAATTAATTTGAATCTAATAATCTGGTGACTCTGGAAATCAGATTGTTTTCCCCTTCCCTAAGGTTTGCTTTTTTTGTTACTGTTTTTGTATATTGCTTTTGTTTGGTTTGCTTTGGTTGTTATAGGCTGTCTCAGTGCCAAAGATCAGCCTGAAGTGTAAACGTAAGATCTTCTCAGGTCTCTTCTGAGCCTGCACCTTTCCCAGGCATGTGTGGTCACTTTCTAACTTACCCTATATATGCAATCATTTTTGAATGTCCTAGTCTTAATGTCTGGTTCCCAAAAAGTGAAAAAGAGAAAACTGTTCAAGCCTTCAATAGGCCCAAGATAGTTACATCAGACAGATTCTGCCAGCGCAGCTGTGGTCTAGGTGGGAGAGAGACCCCTGGTGCTCCTGCTCTGCCATTTTCCCAGAATCCTCCTGCAGTCAGCTCTGATGCTTTCTGTCTTCCCAGGAATTTGTTAATTTCACCCGAGTTATCAGTTGCTCTTAGTACTTCCTTGTACTGCCTTTCATTTCATGAGGTCAGTAGTGATGTCCCCTCTTTCATTCTTGGTTTCAGTAACTGGAGTCATCTTTCTTATTCCCCTGGTCAGTCTAGCTAAAGGCTTGTCATATTGATATTTTCAAAGAACTGACTTTTTGGTGTCAGTGATGTTTCTATTGTTGTCCTTTTTTCCATTTCATCTGGTACTGCCTTAATCTTTGTCATTTCCTTCCTTCTGCTTCCTTTGGATTTATTTTCTCTTATTTTCCCAGTGCCTAATGGTGAAAGTCAAGGTTATTGATCTAAGATCCTTCTTCTTTTTTAATATAGACATTTAGAGCTATAAATTTCCTTCTAAGAAGCATTTAGCGGCATCTCATAAATTTTGGTATCTTGTGTTTTCATTTCCATTAATCTCAAAGTATTTCCAAATTTACCCTCTGACTTCTTTCTTGATCCATTGGTTATTTAGAAATGTGCTGTTTCATTTCCACACATTTGTGTGTTTCCCAAATTTCCTTCTGTTATTGATTTCTAATTTGATTCCGTTGTGGTTGGCAAAGATTTTTTGTATAATTCAATACTTTAAAATTTATCGAGGCTTGGTTTGTGGCTGAGCATATGGTCTATCCTGGAGAATGTTCCATGTTCACTTGAGAAGAATGTGTGTTCTGCCGAGGTAAGGTGGAGTGTCTTAAAGATGCTGCTAGGACCCATTGATTTATATTGTTGTTCACGTCTTCTGTTTCCTTGTTGATCTTCTGCCCAGGTATTCTACCTAGTATTTAATGTGGAATACTGAAGTTTCCAACTATTATCCTTGAATTGTCTATTTCTCCCTTTAATTCTATCAGCTTTTGTTTCATGTATGTTTGGAGACATGTTGCTAGGTGCATATATGTTATAATATCTTCCTGGCTGGTTGACATTTTAATCATTATGCAACATTCCTTTTTATCTCTAGTAACTAGTTTCGTTTGTTTTAAAGTTTATTTCATCTAATATTAGTGTAGCTACTCCAGCTCTTTTATGTTTGTTCTTTGCCTGGTATGTTTTTTCCCATTCTTTTACTTGCAATTTGTTTGTATTTTTCAATCTAATGTGTGTTCTTTTGGACAGTACATAATTGGATCTTGTTTGGTTTTTTTTTAATCTAATCTGACAAATTTTGCCTTTCAACTGGATTATTTAATCAATTCAGTTTGAATGCTATCATAATATTGTTGAATTGACATATGCCATTTTGTTTTTTGTTTTTATATGTTTCATATTTTTTGTTCAGGTATTCCTCCCTTATTGCCTTCTTTTGCGTTTAGAGAATATAGTGTAACATTTGAATTCTTTTAATTATTTTTAAATATAATTTTTGTGTTATCATCTTAGTGTTTGCTCTAGGGCTTACAGTATACATCTTAAGTCATCAAAATCTACTTCAGATTTATACTAATTTATTCCAATGATGTATAGAAACTTTATTCCTATATAGCTCCTTTCCCTCCCCTTTTTGTGATATTACTGTTATATATGTTCCAAGTCCAATGATACATTTTATTAATTATTGCTTTATATAATCTTATGTCTTTTATCAAAGCTAAGAAAAGAAAGGAGCATAAGTATGCATTTGTAGCATCTGTCATATTAACCTTTTTAATTAATTCTTTTTGGTTTTCTTAAGTTATTTCTGTGGATTTGAGTTAGTCTGGTGTCATTTCCTTACTCCAATGCACTTTGTTCCCTCCCAGTCCATTGGCCAATATATTACATTTCAGTATGTTATTGGCCCCCAAATGTAATATATACATATTGTTTTATGCAATTATTTTTTAATCAGTCAAAAGAAAAATGGAGAAGAAATGTGCAGTGTTGCTGTATTTTGTAATTAGCTACATAATAATCTTTTCTGGTGCTCCTTTCATGTGTGCATGGATTTGAATTACTGTCTTGTGTCCCTTGTTTTCAGCCTGAAGAACTTATTTCTTGCAGGCAGGTCTTCTAGCAAAAAAGTCCCTCAGTTTTTCTTTATCCAACAAGGTCCTTGTCCTGACTTCATTTTGAAAGATAGTTTTGCTGGACTCTTTTTAGTTTCCACACTTTGGATATGCCATTTTGCCTCCTGTGGCCTCAACTGTTTCGGATGAGAAATCAGCTGTTACTCTGAATGTTTTGGGATGAGTCGGCTTTCTCTTGCTGCTTTCAAGCTTGTGGCTGTCTTCAGCTGTCAACATTTCAGCCATGATGTATCTCTTTGTGGATTTCTTGGCTTTTACCCTTCTTTCTTTTCCTTTAATTATTTTGATGGGTAGATTAATGGTTTTCCTCATGTTTGGGAGGTTACCAGTTATTGTTTCTTTGAATAGTTTTTCATTTTCTTTCTCTTCTCCTCAATTACCTCCTTTGCACATATGTTGTGCACCTAATGGAGCCTCGAATTTGTCTTCAGTTCCCCCCCCTGTTCTGCAGTGTGTGATCTCTACCGATCTTTCTTCAGGTGTGCTGATTCTTTCTTCTGCCAGCTCAGATCTACTGTTAAGCCTCTCTGGTGAAGTTCTGATTTTGCTTATTGTCATTTTCATCTCCAGCATTTTTACTTTATTCTTTTCAATAATTTCTCTCTTTATTAATATTAAATCCTCTGTTTAATGAGACACTGTCATCATACTTGCCTTGAGTTCTTTAGGCATTTAGTTCTTTGAACATCTTTATTATAGCTGCACTGAAGTCTCTGCTAAGTCTACCATTTGGGCCCCTTCAAAGGCAGTTTCTCTTGCCTGCTTTTCTCCCTGTTTATGGATCACACTTTCTTGTTTCTTTGCATAGCTCAGAATTTTTGGTTAAAAACAGGATATTTCAGATAATACATTGTAGCAACTCTGGATACTGATTTTCCCTCCCTGGTGTTGTTTGCTTGGTTGTTTATTTGTTTAGTGCCTTGGCTGACCCAGTTCTCTGAAGTCTATCTCCCCACCAGCTTGCCCCTCTGATAACAGGTGCAACCCCTAATATCTCCAACCAGATTTTCCCCCCATTTATTTTTATTTCTTCTAGTCTGGCTAAGTTTCACCTCCTGGTCAGCACAAGTCACTTTTTTTGTCAAAGGCTGTGTTTAAGCCCCCTTAGTCAGGGAGATTTTTCACCCTTTAACATGTTATGTGTGTGGGGCTTGGAAGCAGCTAACACGGCTCAGAAAGTTTACCTTCTTTGCCTCCTATTCATCCAGACAGCGGTAGCTTGTGTTTTCCCTTTCTGACCTCTCCTGAGAGACACTGCATGAGGCTTGAATACAGTCTTCCTGCTGCCAGGGTTGACTCGCTATTACTTACAGGCCTGGCTCCCTAGGAGTTACCACTGGGTCAGAACAGTTTACTGTTTGCTCAGTTTTGGCCACAAGTCCCTTGTGCCTGTGTGACTCTGCCATGTGTTGATGGTCTGTGTGTGGCTGGGAAGTGTTTTCAAGTCTGCTGTTCTTGACGTGTGCACAGCCTCATGCACGCCCAGAGTTGATGTGAGCCCAGCAGAGCCCCTGCTGCCCCTGGTTGTCTCCACGAAACTTCTGGCTGCTCTGCCATTTTGCTTACAGCATGCAGCTACCAGCCCTCTTCTTAGTTTCTCTCTACCAAGATGTCTATAACTGTTGACAAGGCGCTTGGGCGAGGGGTTCCCGGTGAAGTCAGGCCCTCGGGCAGGCTGCAGAGCTCCTCCAGGTTATGTCCTGCCTTCCTTCTGCACCACTGCCGCAGAGTGGGGTGGGGAGTGGGCCCTCTTTCCCTGGAGTGACACCCCTGCTCTACAAGTGGGTGCCAGGAGGGGAGAGGGGGCAGCCCTGATCTTCTTGCTTGGCTGCCCTCCCAGCATGGAGTCTCTGCCCTCGAGTGGGCTGGGGTGCAGATCATGGGGCTCAGCTGCTGGGGAAGAGCTTTCCTCCTACAGATGGGAACTGAGGAGAGGAGAGGCTGGTCCCCTCGGCTGCACCTGCTTCGGCCACGTGGTGCAGGGGGAGGATGAGAAGTGGCGGCAGCTCGTCCTTCCTAGGATGAAACCACAGCCCCAGCCCGGGAGCCGGAGGACAGGGAGCCCATGCGCTCGGCTGACCCTGCCCAGGATGAAGCCTCCGCAGCACAGAGCCTGGGGCATGGGAGGACTCGGCCTGGTCATGGCTCCGATGTCTCTACATTAACATGGTAAGAAGCGGGCAGAGAAGTTTTAAATCATCGTGGCCAATGCCAGTTGAGGCTCAATCAGAAATCATGATACTAAGTCACTATAGACGCTTGTACCTCAGCAACGAGTGCTTTTGCAGAGCTTTAGTAAGCTAGTCTCAATTTTCTAAGCAGATGAGACTTTTGACAGGCCCCCCAAGAGGCAAGAGGAAACATGCAGGGCAGGGTGGGCTTCCCTCTGGGACAACCCAAGGCCCCCAGGCAGCTCAGTGTGCACAGGGGTCCCAGACAGCTCGGAGAGAAAAGGCAAGAGAGCCAAAAGTCACGATGACCTGCTCAAAACTGTGCCCACAATTGACTCGAATAAATCAAGAGTCTCCTGCATTCTTGGATGGAAAATCTGCAAACTTTAAGAAGCTAGAATTTCTTCTGTCTGGAAAATAAAGTCATAAATCCTGGTCAGGCAGGTCAGTCCACCCACAGGAAGTTCAGAAGCACTTTCTCTGGCTTGGTGTGTAGGAGCTTCTGGCTTAGATGAGGCGTCCAGTAATGTACTGCTTTTCAGGGAAGATGGAAAATAGCAGGCCCAGGCCCCTTGTTCTGTTAATGAGGCCCAGAGAGGTGAAATGATTTGCTGACGATCCCGCAGGCATGAGGGGCCAGTTCCAGCTCCACTCCCTCTACCTGATAGCGGAGAAGCTGGAGGACACAGCATCCCTCCAGCAGCAACTGGGCCAACAGGCTTGAAAGTGGAGACGTCTGCTCTCCCGCAGAGACTGTCGGACTCAGGAGGGCTGGTTGGTAAGAGAGGTTTTCCAAGATTAAAGTGAAATTTTAAAGCTTAACACATTAGCAAGTCTAGCCTCTCCCATCTCCACGTACTTCCTTCATCTTTAATTTTTTAAAACTCACTCCTTTGGGTTAAAGCCTTGGAAGCTGGTATGAAAGGCCAAAAGCAGGTCACCTAAGTGGCTTGCCATTGTGACCGCCATTAACAGCTTGATGTTTAATACTTCATTGGATTGAAGCTTGCCCAGTTGAGGAACGTTTGGGGAAAGGCTCAGTGTGAGGAAGACCCAGGCTGGCCAGTCCACATGGAAGCCCCCGGGCAGCTGGTGAGGACGCAGGTGGGGAGATAGACCAGGGCCGTTAACAGAAGCAAGACCACCACGAGCAACTGCTGACTCCTGCCAGGTCCTTACTCTGTGCCTGGCACCGTTCTTACTTATGCTTCATCTTATTTAGTTTTCACAGCAACCTATGTCAGTGACATTATTATTATCTTCATTTTGCAGCCCTGTACCTCTGCTGCCTTACACACAGCGATAGCATTGGGATAAACTCAGGTTACGCTCCGGGTCAAAATTATGCTCCGCTCCACTGCCAAAGCAAAGCAAACGCGATGGTTTTCCCTAACGCCATCTCCATGGATTATTGTCTCCCGGGGGTAATCTTTATAAATGACTCCCAGTGACATCCCAAGTTACAGCCAATGCCATAGGAAAGGCAAGGTGAAGGAGTACCTGACAATGTGCAAATCCATCTCCACTGCTAGAAAAGTATACCTAAGTACCAGGCTTAGCATCAGATCCCTGGTTTCATTTAGTAAAGGGTATGGAGCTTTATATGTTCCCTCAAAGTTTATTCCAGGATGTGACAATGCCAGTTTCGGAATAGGCAACGGTAACTCTCCCAGGACCAACAACTGCACCTCTGCAGTTTCCAGTCACCCAAACATCTTCTGGAAATTGGCCTGAAAGATGTAAACTTCAGAGCACTTGCTTGTATTTCCTGGTCTTTGCCATTGGTCGGGCTCCTGGCCAGACCTCCTGCAATGAGGGCTGTGCTGTACACAGAGCAGGGTTTTGTGGACTGAACTGAATTCTGGCTGTAAGAGTAAATAGAAAAAAATTTTTTTTAATTTTCGAAGTGTTTCTCTATCCTGGAAATAAATGAAACTTGAGCTTGGGAGGTCTTCACAGAGTCCTAACGGTTTCACCTTGTTGTGCAAAGCACTGGGGACTTCGAGTGGAAGGAAGACCCTGAGGGGAGAGAAGCGGCAGACCGCGCCCCACACCACACACACACACACGCACACACACACACGCACACCACACACACGCACACACCACACACGCACACACACACGCACACACGCACACGCACGCACACACACATGCGCGCACATATGCACACACACACACACGCGCGTAAATGAGGCATTCAGGAAAGGACTTCATTTGCACCGAAATCTTACTTTTTTACATCAGGAGTAGGGAGATATTGCCTGAAATACCTGAGTAATTATCGCCACTTCATTTTAGTTTTAAACACCAAATTTGTGACTTAAGAAAAAGTGATGAAGGTAAAAAGAGGTTTTTTTGTTTTGTTTTTTGATGTGGGCCGTTTTTAAAGTCTTTATTGAATCTGTTACAATACATCTTCTGTTTTATGTTTTGGTTTTTTGGCCGCGAGGCATGTGGGATCTTAGCTCCCCGACCAAGGATCGAACCCGCACCCCCTGCATTGGAAGGTGAAGTCTGCACCACTGGACCGCCAGGGAAGTCCCAAAGGGAGTTTATTTTTATTTTCAGCTGTAACTTAGAAGCAGTTCTGATGTCTGAGCACAGGGTGCATTGGAAACGCTCTCATGACCCCAGCATCCCCATCTCCAGGACATGCCCACCTCAGGCAACCCCAAGCCTCCACCTGGGACACGGGGCGGGGTCAGCCCCAGTGGCACATGAGAACTGGAGGAGAAAGGCCTTGGCATTGGTGCCCCTTGGATGGGACGACCCTGGGGCCCCTCCCGGTCGTCCACAGCAATACTCCGCTTATTAATGATCTTCTCCTCCCCGCGGCCCCACCAGTGACTCAGGGGCCACCTCCCAAATAAACCACTTGCTCAGAGTTAGCTGCAGAGTCATTTGTGACATAGAGAAAAAGCTATAATTTCCTACTGATGGAACCAAGAAGGGCATTGTTAAAAAACAGTGCCTGCTATTTGCTTCAAGAACTGTTTTTGATTGGCTTTTGTAGTATTTTCACTGTCTCTCAAAGCCATGTGAATGTATAAAAATATTCTTTAAATCCAACTAACTGGCTGAAAAGCATTCAAAAAGTTAAATGTTAGAGTTCTCAGTCCTTCTCCAAGTGGACTTGAGTGGACGCCATGATCTGGGCAATGAAGCCCCTTCCCTGTGACGATAAAAATTGCTGCTTCAAATGTCCGGAAACTTCTGGAAAAAAGCACATAAAATGAGCAAATTGTAAGTACATAAGTCAATGAATTTTACACACACATACAACCCCATGTATCCAACCCCCAGATCAACATATAGAACCTTTCTGACACCCTCGCCACTCATGATTCTGCCCTCTATCACCATAGTTAGGATCTTCTGCTCTCAAACCTGGTATCGTTGGGCTCACCCTTTCTAGACTCTTGTGTCTGGTTTCCTTCCCGTTCTGGTTTTCCTGTCCTGAAACGTCTTAGGGTGATAAGCTGACGACGAGCTGCCCTGCGCCTAAACGGTCAGAGCCGCTGAGCCGCTGAGTCCCAGCCACGAGAGTCTGCACGGAAACGACACATGCGGGGCTCAGCCTGGTCCTACAGCGGTGGAGTCTTTGCTCCTGTCATCTGCGTGACTGCAGTGGGTCACGTGGACGTGCAGGCACAGGTTCTCCCTTGCTGAAAGTTCACAGTTCGTGGCTACTGCGCTTCACCTACAGACACGAGCTGGGCATCCAGGTGCCCCCCGCCCCCCTCCCGTCCTTTCTGCCTTCTCAGAAAACAGCCTCGATTCCCATTTCCATAGCACCGTGCTGTCCAAACGCAGCCCCATCATGACTTGATTTATTCCCGTGGTGACCTTTGAGACAGATGACGGGCATGACATGGGTGATCTCCACGGTGAAGCCGAGACAAAAGAAGAGCGGGTTCCCGGCCGACGTGAAGCTGAGGGGCCTGGAGACGGGCCTGTAGAAGGGCCGTGTCACTAACTCTGGCAGCGTCTCGGCCTTGCTCTTCCCTGCCCCGCGCGTCACCAGGTGGCACCCATTCCTCCGGGCACCGCCCGCCAGGTCACAAGCAGGGGAGCCCCGATGCCACCTCCCCTGCCGCTCAGGGGCTGGGAGAGGCCCCAGGTAGGAGAGGCCACTTGGAGAGACAGAGACGCAGACACACGAGTGAGAAGCCGCCTGAGAATTGGCTCCTCCGGCCTCAGCCAAGAGGGTCAGACAGCGGCCCCGTCCTTCCTGCACTGCTGACCCAGAGTCACGTGCAAAAGAAAACAGCTGTTTTAACCCCCTAAGTTTTGCAATAGCTCGTTACAGAGCAATAAATAACCAAAACACACCCTGGTGGGGAGGGGCGCTGCCCACCTATGTGCTCTTCTGAGCTCACAACGCAGCAGGGAGCAAACACCCAACCACTGATTTCATCCCAGAAAAGGCACTAAGGTTTCTGCCTGGGGCTCAGCGACATCGTGTCTTCTGCGCTCTTCCCATCTCGTCTTCAGTGACGTAAACCTCAGGAGTGGACATCGTGGAAGGTGAGAGGGGCCTCCGGTCAGGCAGCCGTGGGCTCTGTCAGCTCCTCCAGCAAAGTGAAGACAGAGGCTCGAGCCTCCTTCCTTAGGAACAGCCGAGCACGTGTGCAGTGAAGGGCTTGGTAAATGACAACCTGGTAACCAATGGCTCTAATTACGGGCGAGTCTTCTCTTTTAACGACTTCTAGCGTGAGGCCTAAGAATAACATCCCTGGGGCTGTGTCTGAATCAGAGGCTGACCGGAAGCCTTCAAGGAAGGTGCTGGGTTTGTGGTCCCAGCTCACCTGGAGGCCCTGTGTTTGTGGCCCGAGCAGGACCCCTCCCTGAGGATCAGGTGAGGAAAGGGATCATCCGTCAAGTTCCTTTTGCAGCTGCAAGATGTTCGACATCACTAGGACCTGTTTCGGCTACTTCTGCAGAACAAATTACTTCAAAACTTAGTGCCTTCAAACCAGCACTTTATTTTACTTTTACACAAAACTGGGGAGCCAGGAATTTGGCAAGAACGTGGCTGTGCAGTTTTCACTTGGGGCCTTTCATGCAGTTGTGGCCCAATATCAGCAGAGGCCACGGTTGTCCAAGAGCCCTGGGGCCGGACACCCACGGGGGTCGGCGAGCTCACTTCTGGGAGCACGGCTGGGCACGGAGCAGAGACCCTCATCCACACGGGTAACTCCTCACACGGCCTCCCACGCTGGCTCTCCCACTGAGTGTCCCAGGAGAACCAGGTGGAAACCATGGTGACCCAGCTTTTAAAAACTGAAAAATTCAGAGTTTATTTTTAAGGACAAATTGGCAGACTATATAAAAATACAGTGAATAAAATAAATTTAAAGAGCAAAATTATTTCATGAACTTTAACTTCAAAAATAAGTTACAATTTCATTGGTTATTAAATTTACTGTGAAATTATTCCTTCTTGTGTGGAGCTTTGCCAAGCTCATCCAGACCTGCCGTAAATGTGTCACTTTACTGGGCTGTAACTGCCTGGGGTGCAGAGGGAGGGCAGACGAGAGCAGAAGCGACGGGGCCAGGTGGGCTTGGTCACTACAGGGTGATTCTGAGTATTACTGAGGAAGGAACAGCGAGGAAGGAATTCCAGCGTGGGAAATGGCTCCAGAGAAGTTGTCCCAGGTGGGAGTTCACTACTTTTTCTTGGACTGAGCAGCGTGGCGGAGCGAGAAGGTAACAAAAATGCATCGTGTAGGGGAGAAGTCAGGAGAAGAGGGAAGAGGCCAGTTCTCGGTGCTGAGCCATGTGGCTCTGGGGAAACACTCAAGGAAGAGCCAGCAGGTCTCCCCAACCCCCGTCCCTCCACCATCACCACACTGACCTCCTGAGTCCCCAGCCTTGGGCTCCAGCTCGAGACATGGCACTTTATTTTTCTATTTGCCTAGGAATTAAATTCTAAGAAGATGGCATTAAAATTGCATTTTCAAAAGAGCATTTCATAAACAGAACTGTAAGGAAATGGGAAATTAAAAGAAACATTTTCTTATTCAAAGGGAAGAGAATGAGAGCAGTGAAACTGCATTAATAAAGGTCACATGGGCCTGTTTCTCATGGATTCTTCAATTTCTTTAATTTGTCCTAACTTACTCTGATTCCCTGTCCAGAAATTAAGGGCTTGCTACAAGCCTTTTGGGTGACTATACACTTTGGTAGTGAAATTAATAATTAAAAAAAAAAAATTCCTCTTCCACCTAAAAAAAAAAAAAGAAAGAAAACGGGTCTACAGTATCTGTGTCAGTGGCTGGGCTGGGCCTTGTCTCCAGCTGCACAAGTCACGTGGCTTCTAAACGATAATGACCGTTTCTGATAACTGAGGTTTCCTTCTTCAGTGAACAAGCAAGGACTCGCGTGTGCAGCCGGGGAATCCTGTTTCCTCCAGGGCAGAGGAGACGGTCGGCAGCGCGGGCCCCCGCCCTGGTCAGCCTGCTGGCTGCGCCGTCCTGATGCTGGGCCTCCCGGCCGGGCTTCCCTCTGGTCCATGAAGGGCAGCGGCTCAGCCGGGGCAGAGTTAAATCGCCAGGTCCTCCTTTCTGAACCCCGGACACGAGGTGCCTCAGGAGGAGGCAGCACGAGGCCGACGTTAGTTACGGGCCCTAAAATCAGACGCTGGGCCTCCCCATCGGGCTCGCCTACGTCACTTCTGCTTCCTTGTCACTGAACCGGGACCGCTCATGACGTTACTCGGTAGGGCTGCGGGGCTTCACTGAGACAGTCCCCGAAAGGGCCTCCCAGTAAATACTCTCGGGCGGCACTGGCCCGGCGGCTGGCAAGGACGCAGCCCTCCCTCGGCAGGGGCGGCCCCGGCCCGGCTCCAGCATCTCCCAGAACCCGCAGCCACACTGAACGCCGGCCCTGGGCTCCCGAGGCCGCTCCCTTCTTCCTGCCCTGACAGAGGCTGGCCATCCAGCGCCGTCCTGCCCTCCGGGCTTGGCCTCCAAATCCTCGCCACGTGGCCTTCCAAGAAGCTTCGACCAGCGGGTCAGACCCACGGCCTAGGAGGCGGGCCTGGGGGGCGGCGGGGCCGCTAAGCATCCCCGCCCGCGGGTGAGGCAGGCCGCCCTCCGCCGGCCCGGGCTGCACACCAGGGCTCCCAACACCCTGGTGGCGCCGAGAAAACACCAGCTGCTGCGGAACCAGCGGGGAAGCTCGCCCGGCGACGACAGCCCGACGTCCGCCGGTCTCACACCAGCCGGTTACAGCCGCCCACACGCGGTGCGGAAGTCGCCTTCGGCGGTCTTCCACGGGCGGGGGCGAGGCGGGGGGCGGAGGCGGGGGGCGGGGGGCGGGGGCGGGGGCGAGGCGGGGGGCGGGGCGGAGGTGGAGGCGGGGGCGGGGGCGGGGGCGGGGCGATGAACCGTCCCGCCCGCACCGCGCCTTTCGGTCTCCTCTTCCGGTTCCCCGCGTTCTCGTACTTCACAGGCTGCGGGGAGAGCGCACTGCGTGAAGAATCAAAGCAGGATGTGAACCTCTGAGGGATGAGCACCTTAAAGCAATCAGCTAAAGTGCCCTCAGTTACAACGAGGCACATTCTCAGGAGGAGCGTGGGTTGCTTTGTGGGTTTAACTGAGCTTCGTTTTCTGCAGTCACATCACGTCCAACTTGGTTGTTGATTCGTAAAGGCATTTGAGTTAAAGCTCAGTGTTTACTTCATGTATAATCATCTGAGTTCTCTGTGATGGGCTGGTTGAGTTTACCGGAACGAAGCACAAGGACGGCACAGCTTTTCCCGTCTCCCAGCAGATGGTAAACCTCCGAGGCCCGTGATAAGTCCCCAGTTCTCAGGGTTGCTTCTCCTCAGAGGTCGAGCACTGCCTTGCGCGCACTGGTTACTGACTTGTTGCTAACCAGTTGGACATTCAGGTTTTCTAAATTGCATGATCTTCCGAAGATGGGCTGGGGGTGGAATGTTGCACATCAATATGCAGCAAATACTGCATATTGAAGGCTCGACCCTCACCGTAGGGGGTGGCAGAAATGTGGGTCACGGCCCGCCCCTGAGGACTTTTCAACCCGGCTGAGAGGGACCGACCTAAAGCAATCAGACAGCTGTGCAGATCAGTGTGTGATTAGCTGTCAAAATGAGTGGGACAGACTCCAGCCATCATCTCTGCTGGACGGTCAGTCAGACCAGGTCCTAACCGTGTTCTCCTCGCTGCCTTGCAGCTTCTGCACAGCTCTATGGGGTGGTGAGATGGGACAGTGGTGGGAGGGGGACCGCGGAGCCCCTGGGTTCTGGAAATGCCCTTGATCTGGTTCCCCAGCTGTTTACATATGCAAAACTCGTCAGCTGGACATTTGTGCGTTGTGCCCGTAGCTGTGTGTGATTTATACCTCAATTTTTTAAAGTAAAGAGGAAAATGGTGTTTTTAAAGTACGGCCACGTGCACCATTTAGCTCAGTCTGGAAACTTGTATATTCCTGCCACACAAAAGCCTCGCTGGCACCTGGCAGTATCCCCGGGGAAGTGACTGGCCACTGCAGTACTTTTTCTCTCAGGTGAAGGGCTGACACCAGATTGCAGGTTGTAGGTCACATCGCACAGTGAGGGTAACACCCTGCTTTGATAACAGGCTGCTTTCTCTGCTTCCAGGTGTGAAAACAGTCCTGAGCTTTTGTCTTTTAAAGATGCATAATAAAATAAATTATAGTAAAGGACATTTTTTTCCAGCTTTGAAAGCACAGAAGGTAAAAAGCCTCATTTTGTTCCTTTAAAGACTATAAATAAATAAGAAAATGCAGCTGAATCTAATTTTAAGTATCGGTTTAGCTTGCTTCCAGTGTTGGAGGTATCCAGAATAACCTCTGAGCCTGTCTACCAGCTCACTGTACAAGTGGGAAGGCTTATGTCCGAGAGGTAAAATGATGATACCATGGTCACGTGGCAGGACCGAGACAAATTTCCTGGATTCCAAGGCCCTTTTTTCTCAGCTACCACGGCTTACTTAGGGATTGGGCAGCTTTGTCCTCAGTGAGAGGGAAGCTTTAAGTAGCCACTAGCAGTACGAGGTCTCGGGAAAGCCCTACGTAGTTGTGGACAGGGACTGACAAAATATTCTGTGTTCAGTGTGTGACTCGCAGGACCCTCTCCCCTCCCTTTTCCGAAGTGCATCTGGAATTATGGAAAGGACCTCATAACAGAAATTAGAGAACAGGAAAAAAGACTAAACAACAGCAAATATACAGCAATATTTTAATGAAAGGAACTAGGACCAAACTTTCCGATATTTTTATTAATACCTCTGGTTTTGTGTGTAAAAGGAGTCAGGGATGGAGAATCATTAGGCAAGAAAATCCTGCACTTTCATGTGGTGCTTCAGATGCTCCTGGGAGAACATTGTTAACCATCCAAAGGGGCCTGAGTCATTAATTATCCTCCACTGTTCACTTTAGAAGCAAACTTTTAAATTTAGTCCCATTTGCCAGTTTACTCCCCAGAGTCTCATTTCTGCTGAATATGCTGTTAAAAACATTTCTTTATTTCGTCTTCCTTTAAACTTACTCATTTTCTTCTCTTCTCCCTAAAAAAAGACAGAAACAAGCCATTCGAAAGGCAGCACCATCTTTCAGATCCTGTGCGTGTGAGGTCTGTCCACGCCGTGGTCAGGGCTGCCCCTGTGAAAGAAACACCAGGCGGGGCCCTTCTCAAAACCTTCCAGCCCTTTGCCCATGGGGCTCAGCAAATCCCACCCCGCGGTGTGGCCCCCAGGTCCTCCAGATCTGCTCCCGGTCCCAGCCCCACGCTCCGCCGCCCCCGGCCCTTCACTGCCCAGTCCCTCATCTCTGCCCTCCCGGTCTCTCCCTTTTCTCCTTCTGACCCTGCTCTCTGTTCCTGTCACCCCGTCGGTGCCCTCTGGGCACCCCCGCCCGTCTCCCCACCAGCCAGCTCTAAGGGAAGGACCCCGATCTTGCACAAAGCGGACACGTGACAAGCCGAGGCTCTACCATGGACGTGGACGGAGTGATGAGCATCCTTCCTCCCCGCCCCCCCAGGGCCCTGCGACCCCCCCAGGGCCCCCCAGATCAAGGGCACTTCCAGGGCCCCAGGGCCCTGGGGCAGGGCGCTCTCTGCCCAGACTTCTTAGACAGGAAGGGTCTGAGTTACCAATTCATGTTAGACGTGGGTGCTTTAACACCTGTCACCTGCGCCCCAAAGCCGGGGCCTGGCGTAGACCACAGCTTCTCCTCGCAAGAGCTGCCGGCTTGGCCTCTGCAGGTCCCGCCCGGCCTGGTGAGGGGGAGCTGGCACAGGGGGCCCTCCCCTGGGCCCCCTCATGCCCAGCTCCCCGCTCTGTTGGGTGAGGATCCCAGCCTGGCCTGGCACTAAACTCTGCTTAGATGGGTGGAGGGTCTCCATTTCTCCCTCAGCAAGGAAAAACAAGATACTTGCCAAGCCTGGGGGTCAGGGCAGCCTCTCCTGTAGCAGGGACACTGGAGCTGAGAAGGGAAGAAGGTGAGGTGCTCACGTGGGGCTCGGTGGGACCGCAGATGGCCCAGTCAGAAGGAGCAGCAAGGCTTGCACGTAGCAGCGTTAGGAAGCCATTGGAGAAGGGGGTGAGGGTAGGGAGGGGCCAGATCACCTGTGGCCTTAAAGGCACGGTGACTGTGGAATAAGTGCAAACCAGGACAGGTCTGCGAATGCAAGGGGCACTGGTAGCAGTGGTGCTGGGGCAGCGGGAGGGGCAGGCGCGGGCTCAGCTTGTGGTGCTGAAAGGTGTGTAGGTGGGCAGCGCAGAAGGGTGCTGGGCAGGGAGGTGTCGTGCGTGGTCACTGCGCATTTTGAAAGTGGGTTTGGCGGGTGTTCAGCAGCGCCTGTGTCTGCAGACCTCCCCCCACCCTCCGCCCCGTCACTGCGAGGAGCTCTTCATCAGGGCTCTCCTTCGAGCTCTGCAGGGACTCCGGGCTCACGTGCCCTCCTGTCACGGCCCCGACCACCTGCGTGCCTCCCTCGGGTCGCACCGTCAGCACCCTGACTCTCACGGTGGCCTCGGGTAAGGTCCCCACGTCACTAGATCTTAGCTTTCTAAGCCGATGATGAGTTTCCGTCGAAGGCTGTGCCTCTCCAGTGGCTTTGCTGACAGTTTTGGAGGGTAGGTCTTCACGGTGAGGAACTGTTTGCTGCATCTCAGGATGCTGGGCCCCCGGCCTCACTGCGCTGACCCTCACAAGCCCCTGCCTTGCTGCACGCACCCTGGGGGGGCGGCTCCGCCCGAGACAGCCAGTGGCCTGCGCCCTGCGCCCCCCTGCCTCACAGCTCGTCATCCTGGCGGCCAGCGAAAGCCGCATCTGCCTCCCAGGTGGACCCTAGAGCTGGGGGCGAGGAAGAGGGTGCGGGGAGGAGGGCGGGCGCGCAGGGCAAGTTCTGCCTGTCAGGACATCAGCTTCCCAAAGGCTGGCCCCGCCCGCGACCCAACGTCCTGGGTAGAAGCGGCCCTGAACCCTCGCCGGCCCCTTTACAGAAATACGTGTGACTCAGGCACCGGAGACGCTGACCGCCGCGGAGAGGCTTGTGGAAGAAGAGCCGAGGAGATGGCGGCTGAACGTGGAAGCAGCTGCCTTGTGCGGCAGTGACCGAGGGGCAGGGGCAGGGGGGGCCCCCGCTGAAGGCTGCCCCAGCCTGGGCAGCTCGGGCGCCAGCAGGCAGCTGCGGGGGCGGTCACGGCACCGTGCGGGGTAATTTAGAGCAACAGGTGACAAGAACACGTCCAGACTGCACAGCGTGCGTCGGAAAGCCAGACTTCGAAGGTGCGTTGGAAGCTTTGCTCTGCTCTCCCCCTTCCCTTCCGCTGGGAACGACGCACAGTCTGCGCAAGTCCTGAGGGTTCGAGCAAACGCGTCAGTGGAGCGGACGCAAAAGGCACCCTTCATTCGAGGTCCCTGCACTCTCCAGGCTCTTAATCTTCAGCTTTTTTTTTTTTAATTTATCAGCTCTGGAAAGTCAGCCTGCCATGTAAAACGTTAAAGCTACGACTACCAAGGCTTTCCTGGTCTTAAAAAAGCACAGAATATCTCCTTGCTTTGTCACTTAATCTGCTGATTGGTTAATCAGTTGATCCGTTTTCTCTGAACTTAACCAAATATTGAGTAAATGTTGGAGTCCATCTGATTTATACTCTGGAAAGTACTTTGAAAGGTAATCCAGTACATTTAGGAAGATGTGCTATATTCCACCCACCTCTGGCTTCCATAGGCTTCCAGTTTCTAATTCGGGGTGTGGGAGCTTGGAAGCCATTGCTCCTACCTTTATAGCAAGAAAAAACTGAACAACCTGGACATCAAAAACTCATCTTAGACACATCAGAAAATTGAGCTCAGAGGGCAAACCACTGGCCCCCCAAACGAGAGACAGACCTGCTGGTACAGAGGACCACAGCTAACCAGACAAAAGCTCAGGTGCAGACACCTTCGTGGGAACCAGGGCTGGGGTGGGAAAACCTAATCTGTAATTTATTAATTGATGAAGGTTCACTGTGGACAAAGTTGAGAGTTAAGAACTCCAGGGGGGGCCCGGTACCAGGGGGGCCTCACACTTTTGTGACTTTTACCTTCCGGAGGGACCAGGTGCTCACAGTGAAAATGCCTTCATGCTTCCAGCAGCGGGTGGAAAGAAGGAATCATTTTTCAATACTCCAGAGCGCCCTGTCCCTAAGAAGGCCTGCCTCTGGGGGGCTGGTTAACCAGAGCCTGACCTACCTGCAGGCAGGGAAACACTCAGCTCCAGCCCCCACTGGCCACCCCACCCTGCTTAAGGGGAAGAAGAAAACTGAGAAACACTTGTGAAGTTCAGTCCAGGGACATGGGCTTCCGTAAAGACTGAGGCCTCTCACAAGCCTGTAAGCCCCCTCCCCACACCTCACCTCTGCCACATCAGTAGGACCCCTGTGCAACAGTGGGGAAATACACTGAAAGACCTGCACACCTCAGACCTTTTTAAAAACAGAAATCTCTAAGGAAAACCAGAGACAACAGAGGAGGAGAAAACCAAGGACACAAGAGGAAATTTTAGCCTCCAATACCTACAGCTATAGCACACAGTAAACATAGCCCAACTCCTAGCCAGATGATCCTAAAAACTAATAACAAAGGCCAGTTTACCTTAGTTTTTTAACCAAGTACATCATGTCGAACTTTTAACCAAAAAATTACAGGACAAACTATAAGACAAAAGTCAAAGTTTGAAGAGGCAAAGCAAGCGTCACTGGAATTATCAAACGTGGAAATTAAGACAACTGTGATTAATATGCTAAGGACTCTAAGAGAGAAGAGGACAACACGCGAGAACACACAGGTAACACAAGCAGAGCATGGAAATTCTGTGAACGAATCAAAAGGAAAGTCTGGAGAATTAAACACCATTAACAGAAACGAATGTTTTTGATGGGCTCATCAGTAGTCTGGACATGGTTGAGAAGGAATCAGTGAGCTTGAAGAAATGTCCATAAAAATGTCCCCAACTGAAATGCAATGAAACAAAAGAATGAAAGAGATGGAACAGAAGCTCCAAGAACTGTGGGGCAATTACAGAAGGTGTAACATGCACATGATGGGAAGAGCAGAAGAAGAAGAAAAGGAAAGAGAGAAATGAACAGGAAATATTTGAAGCAGTTACAACTGAGAATTTTTCCAAACTAATGATGGACACCAAAGATCCAGGAAGCTCAGGAACACCAAGCAGAGCGTGTACCAAAAAGTCTACACACAGACATATCATATTCAACTGCAGAGCGTGCACCAAAAAGTCTCCACACAGACATATCGTATTCAACTGCAGAGCGTGTACCAAAAAGTCTACACACAGACACATCATATTCAACTGCAGACCGTGTACCAAAAAGTCTACACCCAGACATATCATATTCAACTGCAGGACGTGCACCAAAAAGTCTACACACAGACATATCATATTCAACTGCAGAGCGTGCACCAAAAAGGCTACACACAGACATGTCATATTCAACTGCAGAAAATCAAAGACAAAGAAGAAATCTTGAAAGAAGCCACAGGCAAAAGCTCTCTTACATATAGAGCAGCAAAGACAAGAATTACACCTGACACATCTTCAGAAACCATGCAAGGGAAAAAGCTTCCATTGTGGACTCAAATCAAGATGGCAGAGTAGGAGGACATGGAACTCGCCTCCCCCTACAAACACATCAAAAATGCATCTATGTGTGGAACAATTCTCAGTGAAAACTAACTGGAAACCGTACAAGCAAGGCTGCAAGAAAGATCCTCATGGAATCAGGAAGGAAGGGAAGAGGAGCGATCAGGCCAGGACCTGTGCCCCTAGAGAGGCTCAGAGGGAAGGGCAATGACTCAGGCAGAGACCCTCCCTGCGGCGTGAGCACATCAAGCCACATATTGAGCACCTCAGTCCTGGGGTCCGACTAAGGAAAGACAGCCTCCTTGGCTGGTTGGAAGACCAGTGGGACTAACGGGAGGGCCATGGGAAGCCTGGACTCTTGTGAGGAGCTTGTGAGGGGGGGACAGATGCATGCTGGCTCCTGAAGCCGGGGCTGGGGGGTGGGCAGAGAGGGTGGGTTGAAACAGTGGCTAGCTGACTGCCCAGGCGCGTGCCCCAGCCCGAGCCCAGCAAACACTCCAGCACCGCTTGCCTCACATTACAGCTCCACACAGCAAGGGCCGCCATGACCAAGGAAGAAGCCTGGCTGAAAGACGTGGGGGCAGCTCAAACCCTACGCAGCGTCTGGGCAGGAAGGGCGCAGCCATTGCTGGTGTTGGCACAGGCAGTGACCAGAAGCAGACCAGATCAGTGGGCAGACTGCCACAGCCCATGCCCAGACCCTCGCTGAAAACCCACACCAGCCCCTCTTGCTCCAACACTGCTCCCCTCTGGGCTCCCCTCTGGAGCCAGTGCTGGGAGGGGGAGGAGCATACATTTAAAGGAAACTGAGCCAGCTCAGACCTGAACCTCAGGGCTCCTAGGCCAGCAACCTGGAAGCTGACCCTAGCCCTGATGGAGTGGTGATGTCCCTGAGCAGAGGGAGAATGCTGCCACCCGGCCCCAGCCCTGGCCCCTCCTTCTCCAGCCCCGCCTCCCACCAAGGTGACAGCTGCCAGCGCACCAGGAGGAAAGACATGACGTGTTCACATCAGATCCAGCTCTCCCGCCAGAGCCACTGGGCACACGCAGACTCTATGGGGGTGCTCCCGCATAAGGACACCCTTCAAGACTGCCAGAGGAAACTGCTTCTCCTAATTTCACAGAGAGAGAAAGATAAGCCAAATGAGAAGAGAGAGGAATTTGCCTCAACTGAAAGAGCAAGAAAAAAACTCTGAAGAAACAACAAATGAAACAGAAATAAACAATTTACTAGATAAAGAATTCAAAGCATTAGTAAGAAGAATGTTAACTGAATTAGGGAAAAGACTAGATAAACACAATGAGAATTTTAACAAAGAACTAGAAAACATTGGGTTGGCCAAAATGTTTGTTCGAGTTTTTCCATAAGATGTTAAAACCCGAACGAACTTTTTAGCTAACGCAATATTAAAAAGAACCAATCAGGGCTTCCCTGGTGGCGCAGTGGTTGAGAATCTGCCTGCCAATTCAGGGGACACGGGTTCGAGCCCTGGTCTGGGAAGATCCCACATGCCGCGGAGCAACCGGGCCCGTGAGCCACAACTACTGAGCCTGCGCGTCTGGAGCCTGTGCTCCGCAACAGGAGAGGCCGCGATAGTGAGAGGCCCGCGCACCGCAATGAAGAGTGACCCCCGCTTGCCGCAACTAGAGAAAGCCCTCGCACAGAAATGAAGACCCAACACAGCTAAAATAAATAAATAAATAAATTTATTAAAAAAAAAAAAAAAAGAACCAATCAGAAGTGACAAATACAATAACTGAAATGAAAAACACACTAGAAGGAATGAACAGCAGGTCGGGTGATACAGAAGAACATATAAGTGATCTGGAAGAGAGAATAATGAAAATCACACAATCAGAACAGCAGAAAGAAAAACAAGTTTTAAAAAATTAAAAGCTTAAGGGATCATTGGGATAGTATCAAGCATACCAGCATTCACATTATAGGGGTCCCAGAAGGAGAAGAGAGAAGGAGGTCAAAAGTTTATTTAGTGAAATTATAGCTGAAAACTTCCCAAGCTGGAAGGAGGAAACAAATATCCAGGTACAGGAAGCACAGAGGGTCCCAAACAAGATGAACCAAAACAGACCCACACCAAGACATATCATAATTAAAATGGCAAAAGTTAAAGAGAGAATTCTAACGGCAGCAAGAGAAAAACAAAGAGATATACAAGGGAACCCCCATAAGGCTATCAGCTGATTTTTCTGCAGAAACTTTGCAGGCCAGAAGGGAGTGACATGATATACTTAAAGTGCTGAAAGGGAAAAATCTGCAACCTAGGATACTCTACCCAGCATGATTATCATTTAGAAAGGAAGGAGAGATAAAGAACTTTTCAGACAATAAAAAATCTAAAAGATTTCATCAATACCAAACCTATCCTAAAAGAAATGTTAAAGAGTCTTCTCTAAGTGGAAAAGAAAAGGCTATAGGAAGAAGTGTCTACAGGAAAGGAAAAATCCCACCAGTAAAGGCAAGTATATAGTAAAGGCTGAGAATCAACCACTTAAATAAGTTAGTATGAAGATCAAAAGACAAAAAAATGTAAAATCAAGAATAACTACAGGGACTTCCCTGGTGGTCCAGTGGCTAAGGCTCCATGCTCCCAATGCAGGGGGCCTAGATTCAATCCCTGGTCAGGGAACTAGATCCCACATGCATGCCGCAACTAAGAGTTTGCATGCCGCAACTAAGAGTTCACATGCCGCAATGAAACCCTGCACACAGCAATGAAGATACCACGTGCCACAACTAAGACCCGATGCAGCCAAATAAATTTTAAAAAAATAATAATAACTATAAACTGTAAAGGGATAAACATGAAGATGTATAAAATGACATCAAAAACACAAAGTGTGGGGGAAGGGAGTAAAATATATAGATCTTTCAGAATGTGTTTGAACTTAAAGGACTACCTGTTTAAAACAAATAGTTATAGGTCAGGATATATGAACCCCATGGTAACCACAAATCAAAAACCTATAATAGATACGCAAAAACAAGAGAGAAAGGAACACAAGCATACCACTTCACCACCAAACCACAAGAATAAAAACAAAAAAGAAGATAAGAAAAGGGAAAAACAAAAACAACTAGAAAACAACTAACAAAATGGTAATAAGCATATACCTAGAAATAATTACTTTAAATGTTGTCAACTAAAGAAAATGCACAACGTGAGAGGTGTGAGTTAAGTTTTATTTGGGGCAAAATGAGGACTGCAGCCTGGGAGAAAGCATCCCAGATAGCTCTGAGAAACCGCTCCAAAGAGGCAGGGGGAAGGTCAGTATATACGTGATTTTGGTGAAGGGGGAGTACATGCAATCAAGCACATATTTTTTACAGAAGATTTCTGCTAGTCTCGTGCAGGTTACTGCTAGTCACGAGGACCAGGCATCACCATGAAGGATTTTAGTGCTTTTCTAGATATGAGGAGATACAAGAACTGGGCTCATAAAATTGGCTCCTGAAAATATCTATCTGAAGGCCTGTCCTGACAGTTTTTCCCAGAGCACAGAGCACCTCATTCCTGATCTTCACCCTGAACTCCTTTCAGGGAGTGCTGAAAGTCAGCAGCTGCAGCAGCACACGATTTAATCCTTGTAGATTAAGGTGGCAAATGCCAATGGAAAATGTCAATTTGTAGTTGACAATGTCAATGGACTAAATGCACAAATCAAAAGCATAGGGTGGCTGATTGGATTATTATTAGAGAAATGCAAGTCAAAACTAAAACGAGGTACCACCTCACACCAGTCAGAATAGCCATCATCAAAAAGTCTACAAGTAATAAACGCTGGAGAACGTGTGGAGAAAAGGGAACCCTTCTGCACTGCTGGTGGGAATGTAAACTGGTGCAACCATTATGGAGAACAGTATGGAGGTCCCTTAAAAAACTAAAAATAGAACTATCGTATGATCCAGCAATTCTCCTCCTGGGCATATATCCAAAGAAAATGAAAACACTAATTTGAAAAGATACATGCACCCAAATCTTCATAGTAGCATTATTTACAATAGCCAAGGTATGAAAACAACCTAAGTGCCCATCAACAGATGAATGGATAAAGAAGATGTGGTATATATATATGCAATGGACTATTACTCAGTTATTTTTTTAAAAAAATGAAATTCTGCCATTTATAACAATGTTGATGGACCTGGAGAGTATTATGCTTAGTGAAATATGTCAGACAGAGAAAGACAAATATCATATAATATCACTTATATGTGGAACCTAAAAAAGTAAAGCAAATGAATATACATTAAAAAAAAAAAAACAGAAACAGACTCACAGAGATAGAGAACAAACTAGTGGTTACCAGTGGGGAAGGGGAAGTGGGGAGGGGCAATATAGGGGTGGAGATTAGGAGACACAAACTACTAAGTATAAAATATAATAAGCAACAAAGGTATATTGTACAGCACAGGGAAATATAGCAATTATTTTGTAATAACTTTAAATGAAGTATAATTTATAAAAATATTGAATCACTATATTGTACACCTGAAACTAATATGATATTTAAACTATACTTCAATTACAAAAAGAAACCATGCAAGCAAAAAGAAAGTAGAGGGAAATATTTAAAGTTTTGAAAGAAAAAATCCCCATCAAGTGAGAATTCTGTTTCCAGCAAATTAACTTTCAAAAGTAAAGGAGAAATAAAGACTTTCTCAGACAAGCAAAATTGAGGGAGTTTGTTGGAAACAGTCCTGCCTTGCAAGAAATGTTAAAATAAATTCTTCAGAAAAAAGAAAAATATTATAGGTTAGAAATCTGAATCTCCATAAAGAAAAGAATAGTGTTAAAGAAGGAATAACTGAAGGTAAAATAAAATCTTTTATTTATTTTTATTTCTAATTGACCTGACAGGTAACAATTTGCTCAAAATAGTAAAAGAAACAGTGTATTTTGTTATAGCTGATGGATGAGTAAATTGAATGACATATTATAAAGGACAGAAGGATTTATGTGGGATACTTTGTTATAAGGTACTTTTGTTATTTTTGGTTTACTGTTGGTTTTTTTTTTTTATAACTTTGTGAAATAAAACTTACTCAAAAGGACACTTCTATACTTTAACAGTTTCCCCCAAAAGACTTGTTAAAATTTCAAAGTGTTAGAACCAGAGTAGGGCTTGAGAGATTGTCGTGGCCGACTTTCTTATTTTACAGATGGAGACTCCCAGGCCTGAGAGAGAAGGGCGACACAGTAATGCCGGTCCCCATCTGGGATGCAATCCCAAAGCTCTTGACTTCAGTGGGTTTTCTTTCCTTGTGTTTTGACTGTCTTGTGGTTACACCTATGCAGGGATGTGTCCTCTTTCATAATATACCATTATTTGAAAGTGGACTTGAATTAGTTGTAAATGTATATTATATACTCAAGGGCTACCACTAAAAAGTAATTTTAAAAATGTATAATTGACATGCTAAGAGGGGATAAAATGAAACCACATAAAATGCTAAATTAAAACCAGAGAAGAAGAGCATGGAAGACCAAAGAACAAGAACAAACAAACAAACAAACAAACAAAAACACCCCCAAAACGCAAGGAATAGAAAACAGTAACAAAAATGGTTAATCCAACTATATCAATAACCACTTTAAATATCAATGATCTTAATATACACCAGTTAGAAGACAGAGATCGTCAGAGTTGATTAAAAAACAAGGCCCAACTATAGGTTGTGTACAAGAAACTCCCTGGTGGCACCATGCTTAAGAATCCGCCTGCCAATAATGGGTTCAAGCCCTCGTCCAGGTAGATCCCACATGCCGCAGAGCAGCTAAGCCCGTGCGCCACAACTACTGAGCCTGCGCTCTAGAGCCCGCGAGCCACAACGACTGAAGCCCGCGCACCTAGAGCCCGTGCTCTGCAACAAGAGAAGCCACTGCAGTGAGAAGCCCACGCACTGCAACAAAGAGCAGCCCCCGCTCGCTGCAACTGGAGAAAGCCCGTGCGCAGCAACGAAGACCCAATGCAGCCATAAATAAATAAACAAATAAATTTAAAATAAATAAAGATACAGCTAGATTAAAAGGAAAGGAAAGGAGAAAGATACATCATGCTAACACTAATCAAAAGAAAGCTTGAGTAGCTATTTTAATTTCAGACAAAGCAGACTTCAGAACATGGAAAATTATCAAGAATAAAGAGGTGCATTACATAATCATTAAAGGGTAAATTCTGAAAGAATATATAACAATCCTGAATGTGTATGTGCATAGCAGCAAAGCACCAAAATACATCAGGCAAAAACTGATAGAACTGCAAGGCAAAGTAGCTGAATCTATTTCTGTTGGACTTCAATACTCCTCAGTGAGTGGTTGGCAGATCAAGCAGGCAGGTAATCAGTAGAGACATAGTTGATCTGAACAACACCATCCATCAACTGGATCTAATTGACATTTATAGACTATGCCATTCAACAACAGCAGAATACACATTCTTCTCCAGCCTACCTGGAACATTTACCAAGATAGATCACATTCTGGGCCATAAAACACACCTTAACAAATTTAAAATAATAGAAATCATACAATGTGTGCTCTCAGACCACAGTGAAATTAAACTAGAAATCAGTAACAAAAAGATAGTTGGAAAACCCCCAAATCTGGGGAGATTAAACAACATACTTCTAAATAACATGTGGATCTAACAGAAGTTTTGTGAGAAATTTTAAAATATTTTGACCTAAATGAACATAAAATCCAACTAATCAAGTTTTCAAGATACAGGGAAAACAGTGCTTAGAGGGAAATTTACAGCACTGAATGCATACATTAGAAAAGAAGAAATATCTAAAACCGGTCATCTAAGCCTGCACTTTAGGAAACTAGAAAAAGAAGTGCAAATTAAACCCAAAATAAGCACAAGAAAATAAATATAAAAATTAGAGCAAAAATCAAAGAAATGGAATACAGGAAATTGATAGAAAAAAATCAATGAAACCCCAATGCTGTTTTTTTGCAAAGATCAATAAAATTGACAAACTTCTAGGCAAGTTAACTCTGTGAGTTAATTAAAGAGAGAAGATACAAATTACTAATATCAGAAATGAAAGAGGGGCTATCATTATTGATTCCATGGACATTAAAAGGATAACAAATATTATGAACAACTCTGTGCCCACAAGTTTGATAACTTAGATGAGATTAACCAATTTCTTGAAAGACACAATCTATCAAAACTCATATAAAGAGAAATGGATAATCTGAATAGGTCTATAACTATTAAAGAAATTGAATTAATAATTAATACCCTTCCAATACAAAAGCACCAGGTCCAAATGGGTTGATTGGTAAATTCTACCTATCATATAAGGAAGAAAGTATACAAATATTCTACAATCTCTTCCAGAAAATAGAAGTAGAGGAAATATTGCTAACTCATTCTATGAGGCCATCATTACCCTAATAACAAAAGTAGACAAAGACATCGTAAGTAAAGAGAATTACAGACTAATATCGCTCATGAACACAAATGCAAAAATATTCAACAAAATATTAGCAAATCAAATTCAACAATGTATAAAAAGAATTATGCACCACATACAAATGAGATTTATTCCAGGTATGCAAAGCTGGTTCAACATTTGAAAATCAATTAATATAACCTTTCACATCAACAGGCTAAAGTAGAAAAATTATATTCTCACATAAAGTAGATGCCAAAAAAAGCATTTAACAAACCCAACTCCCATTCATGATAAAAACTCTTAACAAAGTAGGAATTGAGGAGATCTTCCTCAATTTAATAAAGAATATCTAGGGGGAAAAAAAGCCTACAGCTAATATTATACTTAATGGTCAGAAACTAGATGCTTTCTTGCTAAGATCAGAAAAAAGGTAAGGATGTCCCCTCTCACCACTCTTATTTAACATCATACTGGAAGTCCTAGCTAATGCAACAAGACAAGAAAAGGTATACAGATTAGGAATGAGGAAATAAAACTGTCTTTTTCACAAATGACATCATTGTCTATGTAGAAAATCCCAAAGAATCAACAAGAAAAATCACTTGAAACCAATAAGTGATTACAGCAAAGTTACAGGAAAGAAGCTTAGTATACAAAAGTCAATTGCTTTCTTATATACCATTAACAAACAACTGAGACTTGAAATTAAAAACACAAAATACCAGTAACATTAGCACAAAAAGTCTTGAACTACTTAGATATAAATATGTAAATCAAACAAAATATGTACAAGATCTATATAAGGAAAACTACTGAATTCTGATGAGTGAAACCAAAGGAGAGCTAAATATCAGCAAACGGAGTGATATCCTATGTCCATGGGTAGAAAGACTCGATATAGTCAAAATGTCAGTTCTTCCCCCACTTGATCTATAGATTCACTGCAATCCCAATTTAAATCCCAGCAAATTATTTTGTGGCTATGGACAAACTGATTCTAACATGTATATGGAGAAGCAAAAGACCCAGAATAACCAACACAATACTGAAAGAGAAGAACCAAATCAGAGGACTAACACCACCAGACTTCACAACTTACGATAAAACTACAGTAATCAAGACCGTATGATACTGACAAAATAATTATCAAATAGATCAGTGGAACAGAATAGAGAACCCAGAAATAGACACTCACAAACACAGTCAGCTGATCTTTGACAGAGGAGCAAAAGCAATTCATGTTAGTCTTTTCAGCAAATGTTGCTGGAACAACTGGACATCCACATGCAAAAAAGTGATTCTAGACACAAATCTTATACCTTTCACAAAAATTAACTCAAAATGGATCATAGACCTAAATGTAAAATGCAAAACTATAAACTCCTAGGAGATAACATAGGAGAAAATCTTGGGGACCTTGGGTTTGGTGATGACTTTTTAGATGTAACACCAAAAGCACAATTCAGGAAAGAAAAAATTGGTAAGTGGAACTTTATTAAAATTAAAAACTTCTGCTCTGAGAAAGACACTGTTAAGAAAATGAGAAGATAAGCCACAGACTAGGAGACAATATTTGCAAACCACTTATCTGGTAAAAGACTAGAATCCAAAATGTACAAAAGATCCTTAAAACTCAGCAATAAGAAAACAAATGACACAATTTTTAAAAATCCATGAAAGATCTGAATAAACACTTCACCAAATTAGATAGACAGATAGCAAATAAGCATATGAAAAAATGTTGCACCTCATGTGTCATCAGGGAAATGCAAATTAAAAGAATGAGACGCCACTGTACAAACATTAGAATGTCCAAAATCCAGAACACTGACACCAACTGCGGGCCAGGCTACGGAGCAGCAGGAACTCTCGTCACTGCTGGCGGGAACGCAAAGGGGTGCAGCCACTTCGGAAGAGTGCGGCAGTTCCTTACAAAACTAAACGTACTCTTACCGTACGATCCAGCGGTTACACCCCCTAGGTTTTACCCAAATGAATTGAAAACTTTTGTCCACGTAAAAACATGCTCACAAATGTTTTTAGCAGCTTTATTCTTTTTTTTTTTTTTTTTTTTGCAGTACAGTTAATCTACAATGTTGTGTTTGTTTCTGGTGTACAGCACAGTGATTCAGTTATACATACATATATATATTCTTTTTCATATTCTTTTCCATTATATTGATAGTTTTTTACAAGATATTGACTATAGTTCCCTGTGCTATACAGTAGGACTTTGTTGTTTATCTTAGCAGCTTCATTCACAATTGGAAGAAACCCAGACGTCCTTCAGTAGGGGAGTGGATAAATAGACTGTGGTCCATCCAGATACTAGAATATTATTCAGTGCTAAAAATAAATGAGCCGTGAAGCCTCCAAAAGACATGGAGAAGACTTAAATGCATTTTATTAAGTGTAAGTAGCCAATGTGAAAAGGCGACACACTGAGTCCAGCTTCATGCCATTGTGGAAAAGGCAAACCTATGGCGACGGTAACCACAGACTTTAGTTAATAATAACATTGGCTCATCAGTTTTAACAACGTGCCACGGTAGAGCAAGATGTTAATAAAGGGAAAATGTGTGTGGAAGGGTGAGGGATATGGGAACTCGGTACTTTCCACTCAGCTTTACTGTGAACACGTAATGCTCTAAAAAATAAAGTCTATTTACAAAACCACAACTTGCCAGATGCGTCTCATACACCACCACCTTGCTTCCTTTCCTCTTGGGAACTCCTGAGGACAGGTCTCTCTCCAGATGTTTCTGAAGGTCTCCGGGCCGCAGGCCTGAGAGTTAATGTAACAGACCTCGGGACAGCTCAGCCAGTTATGTCGGTGTTCAAGCCCAAAGGCCAACACGGTTATGGTCAAGCCCCCCACATCCAATTTGCGGGGCTAGGCCATCAACAGGGTATTGCCAGGAGCGTGACCCCGAGGGTCTGTGAGCTCCAGCTCGGGACCCACCTCCAGGCTGGTTAGGGAAGGCTCTGGCAGGGGGGGATTCTCGGCAGGAAGTGTCCACTGGGCTCAGAATCTCCCTTCTCCATAAAGGTGCTGGGGGTACTTTCCCGCCCTCAAACCAAGTGAAGGGGCCTCAAGATCCATCTGGGGAGCTCGGCCTGAGTCCTCTGCGGGCGGAAGGGATGGCTCTGACTCTGGCCTGGGAGTCTGAAGGAGAGGCCACAGCTGCCGCAGCCCGCTCCCCATTTAGCAAAGCAAAGGATGCGCTTTTCTTCTCATTAACCAGATGCCGACACCGGGGACCATCTGAAGGTCTTCTCCTGAGAGGACCATCTGGGGAGGGAGGCTGATCCCGACGGAAGGGAAACCTCTGGGGGCAGCAGGCGTTCTCCCTCTGCATTGAGGGGCTGCAGGACGCTGGGTCAGGAGAGGCCTGAGGAAGTCACAAAAGCAACCCCAGCTGTACCAGTAAGTAGGGCTTTCTGATGCCTCCCACCGTCCCTCTGACCCTGGAGGACGCCCAGCCTGTGGCAGTGAAGGGGGCAGAGGAGAGATGCCCCACCTCACGCTCACGCCGCTGTCCACAGCTCCTAACCGCAGTTTCAGGGCCTGACGCAGGACTGGGTTGGGGGGGAGAGGCCTTTTACCTTTAAGGAAGTCAAGAGCTTTGCCATCCCTAGTACTGGGCTATTTCGTGTCTGGAAGAAAGACTATCACCAGAAAAGGGCCCAGGACCACCGGGGTCTTGCAGGGTTGCAGCTGTAAGGGAGCTTTGCCCTAATGAATCCGTCTCACTGGACAGGTCGGTGAGAGTTGTAAACAGAAGGGGCTGGAAACCACACAGGGCAGATGAGCAGGTCAAGCGGGTCGCTGACCTTCCTGAGGCTAGAGCCCGGGCTCGGCCTGTGAGCGCCAAGGCGGGCACAGAGCCAGCAGTGGGCCAAGAGGGGCCCATCCCCAAGGCAGCACTTCACATCTGTATACTTTAAAAAATGTTTGTGAAGGCTTTCCATGGCTGGTATTTGATTTTATCTTCATAATCACCTTGAGAAGTAGGCCAAGCACATATTAGGAATTCTGCTCCGCGGCCTGGGGATCTAATTCAGTCTTACGCGACAAGCACACGTGGGACACCAGCTCTGTGCCACAGTGTAGCGCGAGTGCTGGGGCCACCGAGGGGCCAGGATGCCCTGTGCCTATCGGAACCAGGACACAGCCAAAGAAGACGTGCTCTACGTTTGCTTCCAGGAACCCACGAGGCACAAGGCCAGAGTCCAAGCTCAGAAGAGTGCTCCCCTGACCGCCTGCAGATCCCCCCAATCACAGCTGTGAGTGCGCAAAGGACTTAAAGCTCCAACTCCCTTGGCTTTTTTAGGGGGAGGAAGAAGTAAATTTTTCATTGAAGTCTAGTCTCCCAGCTTTCAGAAGACACGAAAAGAGGGACACAGGCAAATGCTGCGTTTCTTCATAGGTACAAGTTAAAAATGTACCTGGGGGTTGTGGGCATGTCCCCTCCCTCCAAGCAGATGTGGCCCCAGAATTACTCATCCAGACAGAGCAGAGCGACCAGGCGAACCTCAGAGAGTCATGTGGGGCTTCTGTCCTCTTTTGGACAAAGTATGAAGTACCAGCGTGGCATTTATTTCTGAAGCGATTTCACTCTCTCCTGATCACGAAGGCCCAAGGCTTCTCTCACTGAATCCATAGGTTTCCAGGCCTCTGACGTGTGGGGTCAGCTTCCACCATCAGAGATTTGGTTCTCTCCCCTCAAAGCTCAGCTTGGAAATCTGGGGAAGCCGCAGGTGTGGGAGCGGAGAGGGGCGAGGGTGTCCAGGCAGGAGGGTGAGGGGGGCAACTGACAAGTGCCTCTCAGGGTCCGCCTCTCCTGGGGCCTCAGAACACAGGCAGGTAGGTGCTGGTGTCCAGGGCCGCGTGGTCCAGGTCAGAAGAGGCCACGGGAGCAGGAGACAGAAGTGGGGTCCTTGTGACCAGAGCCGGGGCAGGGACCCACGCTTCCGCAGGCATCAGCACAGCACAGCCAGGGGGCTGCCATACCTTAGGGGGCCAGTGCCAGAGGTCCAGAGACAAGACCACCAGTCCCACCACATCAGGCACCCACAGAGGAGCCCTTCTCCCAGAAGCCCTGAGGACACACAGACCACACTCCCTGCAAGGGGAAGTGGAAAAATCCCTGGAAGAATGACCACTTACCCAAAAGAAACAGAGTAACCTTTAACTGACAAATATAAGTACCATCCATCCTAACATCCATTCCCAACAAGGAAAGAACAGTCAGACTATAAAGAACCTCGTGCTGTGCATCCACAGTGTGTTAAAATTTCTACTCTCGTATAATTCAGATTTTGCTCTCCATTGAGTGAAGACTGTCTGTCAGGGCCCCAGGCCTCCAGAGTTGACCATCTTTCTTACTCTGATGCTCTCAGCACAATCCTCGTCCCTTGGGCTTCTGTCCACATGCTCCATCTGATTGAGATGCCTTCTCCCTCCGTTCTGATCTCTCACTCTTAACCATTTTTCAGTCCCATTTAGACATTCCCTCCTCCAAGCTCCTCCCAGGAAAAATGGACTTCTCCTCCCCCTCCTCCTCCTCCCCCTCCTCCTCCTCCCCTCCTCCCCCTCCTCCTCCTTCTCCCCCCTCCTCCTCCCCCCCCTCCTCCTCTTCCCCCTTCATCCCTCCTCCTCCCCCTCCTCCTCCTCTTCCCCCTTCATCCCTCCTCCTCCTCCCCTCCTCCCCCTCCTCCTCCCCCTCCTCCTCCTCCCCCTTCATCCCTCCTCCTCCCTCCCCCCACCCCTCCTCCCCCACCCATTTGCCTGTATCTTGTTCTTACCACACTTTTTCTCCACATCACACACCCCCATCTGCTGGACTAGAGCATAGTATTTACGCACGCATAGAGAATCTAGATTCTCACTGCAACCCGACCCTTGAGGTGGGTAGCAGGTGTCACCATTCCCATTTACACAGGCACTTGGCTCAAAGTTCATTGCTTGTCCGGCTTCAAATAGTGAGTAAAAGAAATATTTGTCAAATTGGATCCAGAGTCAATAAGCTTCCAGATCCCAAGCTGCATACCCAGAGCCCAGATCTCACCCCGAGTCCAAAACCTGTCTCTACTAGTGTTCCCCACCAGACAGAAAGACAGATGATAGGTGATAGATGATTAATAGCTGATGAGAGATGACAGACAGATAAAGTTATTGATGGATCTATTGGGGGATGAGTGTGGTCAGAGAGAACACAAATGACAAAGCCAGTGAGGTAAAACTTTAATAGCTGGATCTAAATAAAGGGTGAAAAGATGTCCTTTGTCCTAGTCTTACGTTTCTGTTAGTTTGAAATTATTTTCAAATAAAAAGTTAAAACCACAACAAAATTTCCTGTTTTATTTTTCATTTCCAGCGCTTCTCCTCGTGCCGGATAACAACTGGCTTTTATGCCACACTATCCTTCCGGAGGCTCCGAGGCAGGTGTGCGATGAGGCCGGTCCAAGGCCCCTGCAGCCAGCGCCACCCACGGCCCACCTCTGCAGCAGGGGGAGACACGGGCAGGACTGAAGACCAGCCACCGCGCCGAGTCTGCCCCCACCAAGATGCACTCCACGCGTCTTTTTCTAAGTTTTCGGTTGCCCCAGCCAACTCCAGTGGCTTCCAAGGCAGCCCACATGCTCTTCCTGCCACCTTCTTGGGGGCCTTTAGGTTGTTTAACAAGGACACAAGTAGGGGCCGGTCTCTGATCCCAAAGCGGGTCCCTCCCGAGTCGCTCTCCCTCCGAGCTGTGCGGGCCCAGCACGCCCACCTGTGCGCACCCCTCACCCGCCGCTGAACGGTCGGGGGAGCGAGCCCAGCCCGGGGGTTGCGAGGGAGGGGCCAGGGGCGCGGGGAGGGGGTACCGACGGGGGGCGGTAAGGGAGCGGGGCGGGACGTGGGGCGGATACCCGGCGCCGGGACGGAAGGGGGCGCGGGGGCGGGGGGCGCGGGGCGCGCGGGGCGGGGACGGGGTACCGCGGGGGCGGAGCGGCCGCCTCGGGGCACAACCCGGGCGGGCGGGGGACTCGTCGGGAGCCGCCGGGCGCCGCGCGAGGACCTCGGGAGGCGGGAGCCGCGTCGCTGCGCACGGGCGGCCCGGCCCATGTCCGCGCCGCGGAGCCGGGATGAGGGCGCCCGCGCTGCTGCCGCCCGCGCTGCTGACCTGCTGCGGCTGGCTGCTCGGCCCAGTGAGTGCGACCCCGGCGCCGCCCGCCCTGCCCCGCGCGCCGCCCCCGCCCGCAGGGAGCGCCCCCGCGCCCGGCTGCGCTGCGCTCCCGCGTCCGGCCGCGGGGCTGGGCCGGGGGCGCGGGCAGCGGGGCAGGTCTCGGGGTCCCCACCCGCCCGCCGGGCTCGCGGGAGGGAGCAGGGCCGCCGGGGACGCCCTGGACCCTCCCCGCCGAGCGCGAAGAACCGAGCTCCGCGCCCGGCCGGGTTGGAGACGGGCTGGGAGGTTGCGTTTGCTCTGTCCCCTCCGCCGTCCCGGGTTCGCTGGGAACAGGATCCAGTTTCTTGCTCGACGCCCTTCCCAGCGGAGCGGGTCCGGCCGCGTCCTCCCGGAGGCTGTGGCCGGCGAGGACGGTTCGCGGGTCCAGGGACGCCCGAGTCGGGGGGTGGGTAGGGTTTGGTCACCTCCGCGGCCTCACGTTTCCGAGGGAAATTGGAGTTCGCTTTGTCTTTAACTACTTCCCCTTCCATCTGCTAGTACTGTTGCTGCTTTTTGTCTTGTTTAAGTGTGTGCCAGGGAGACGTGATGCAGCTGCAGAAAGTTGATGTTTTTTTTATCATTATTTAAGAGCACCGGAAGAAACGACATGCTGAATAGAAATTTGTTAAATGAGTGCATTTGTAGATTATTTAATTCTCAGGAATTCCTCCTTTTATTTGAAGACCCTTAAAAAAAACCCCCACAAAAACTGTGAACCCTATTTCCTGCTTCCCTCTCTGCCAGACTGGAGTCAGTGTTGGCGTGTGTACACATTTCGCATTTTATATTGCGGCCAGATCACTGTCTGTATTGACTCATATCCCCTCTTAAGGTTGTGAAGCCAAGGATGGAGCTATTTAGGGAAAGTTGTAATTGCTGAGGGTATTTCGGGTTCCAGGAGGGCATGAACCTAGCCCACCCCTCAGGGTTGCCAAACTCCCTTGTCTGTTGTGAAGACAAACGGAGTCTTTCCTCCCTCAGAGGGATGCTGTGAGGATAAGAACCTCCCTACTAATTTTAGTGCTTTGAAAGAGCTGGTTAAAAGTACCAGGAATTATTATGGTTAATGCTGCTTTAACTTCTAGGATGTCCCAAAATAAGTCATTGCTGTGCATATTCCAAGAATGTCAGATATCATGGTGTCTTTTAATACCTTAACAAAAATCCATTTTTCTTTTTAAGGCAAAATAATTTCCCTAATTCTGAAATTTAAGCTATTGACTTGTTCAGGTATGAAAAATACAGCCTGCTTGAAACCGGGAGTTTGTACAGTGGTGGTTGCCCAGTGATGAGCTGGGGGGAAGGGGGGGAACCCAAGCTTCAGATCTTTAAAAATGAGGGTAAATGTGGCTAAAGTATTCAGCATTAAGTTTCTTCTCTTAATTTTGTTAGGAAATGTTATTCCTGGTTAGAATTCTATTGACTTATTTCAATAGTAGGATAATTAAACATAGATGGCCATAATATACGCAAGAGTATGGTTTTCTTTAATAAAAAGTTTGTTCTTACATGAGAGCGGGGGGCACAGCTCCATCCTACAGTGTGAGTATTTGTGGGTGGTGGGAGGTGGCAATAAAAAAAAGAGAACGTTGGACCTTTGTGAAAATAAAGACCAGAGAATATTACCTTCCAAGACTGAAGCAGTATGTGGCTTTGTCTTTTGCGCACGTTGATGGACAATGTTCGTCACCATTTGTGTCGCATCTTTAGTTCCCGTGATAGAGCCTGACGTGAGGTCCCCCACCTCTTGCTCAGTGGAAGCCTCAGTGCTGTGACTCTCGCCCAGGCCTCTCCCTACTCACCCCTCATCTTTTTGAAAAGCTCCTTCACACCAAATTCTAAAGTTCAGTTTTGAATGTGACCTGCAACCTCTAAAAATAAAGTTGTCCTATTAGGGCTTTCCAGTGAAGGCAGAGCCTGGCCTTAGATGAAGCACGCCGGCGTCTGGGGTTGTGTGCAGTCATTAAGAATGGGCTTATGAGTAAACATGTATTTACTTTGATTAAATCAAGGGCTATGAAATGGAGGACTCGAATATTGAAAGATTATTGGATTAAAGAGCTCTATTGCCACCAAATTAGTACTAACAACATAAAATGTATTACGTTAGTAAGTTTGTTTTCCTGCCCAGAAAAAAAATTCTATCAGGTTTTATATTTGTTTACTAATTCCTTTACAAAGTAAATAGTGAAGCTTTTTTTCAAATAACCATGCCAAAATATGAACGTGATTGCTTTTAAATGAGTGTTAGTTTGGAAGTAGTTTAGAACTGTGAGGTTTTGGGGGCTTTTATGTAGAAATTTTGCTTGACTTTCCCATTATAGTGGAATTTTCAGTTATTTCTATTTCTTTTAACCTTGAGCAGGTGAACAGCATTCACCCGGAATGCCGATTTCATCTGGAAATACAGGAGGAAGAAACAAGATGTGCAGAGATTCTAAGGGCTCAAACAGAAAACTACAAAGGTAAGGCAGATGCCTGGTGAGTGAGACTGTGCCCTGGATGGTGTGGATGAGCTGGCATGCAAGTAGCTTGCACCTCACTCGGAAAACTGGTGTTTAAGGTCACCTGTGTGTTTTTTAAAAAGTCTGCTTCCACTGTTTTTTAATGAACTGCTGGCAAAACTCATAGCATTGTGAGTAATGGGCAGCGGGGTGTGTTTGGGGGGGGATCATTCACACAAACCTATTAAAAGAAAGCCTCACCCTTAACAGTAATAGTTTCCATGGTCTGAGATAATAGCAGCAGTTACTGAAGTAATTTCTTTTTTTTTTTAATCTATTTATGGCTGTGTTGGGTCTTCGTTTCTGTGTGAGGGCTTTCTCTAGTTGCAGCAAGTGGGGGCCACTCTTCATCGCGGTGCGCGGGCCTCTCACTATCGCGGGCTCTCTTGTTGTGGAGCACAGGCTCCAGACGCGCAGGCTCAGTAGTTGTGGCTCACGGGCCCAGCCGCTCCGCGGCATGTGGGATCTTCCCAGACCAGGGCTCGAACCCGTGTCCCCTGCATTGGCAGGCGGACTCTCAACCACTGCGCCACCAGGGAAGCCCTACTAAAGTAATTTAATGGGCGTTGTTACGCTTTGCAAAAGCAACTCCATTTTCCATGGAATGAGTATTTATCCAATTTCTTGCATTTAAAATTCTTAGTTACATCACAGATGATTTTGATCCAGTTAAGAATGGTGGGAATTTATCAGAAATCAAACAGGAAAATGAGACTTTTGCTTTCCTGAAGAACAGACCAGTTATGAGTACAGTGAGCTTGCTGACTTTATTTCTCTACGTCCCAGAGGCAATGCCGGGACAACGTGCACTCACCCTGGGCACCTTCTCACGTCTGTAAACTTTGAAGGTTCTGGGATAACATCCAGATCATAAACAATAGCAAAAACCTCTTGTCCTTCAGTTTTCTTTTTCTCTGTTCTGTCATTATTTTGTTCTCTTCAAGAAAAAAAATTAAAATCAAAGTACAACCATGTGTTAAAAGTCTGGCGTCCTGCAGAGGACCTCAGATGGGAAGTCACAGATGTGGGCGTTGTTCTAGACCAGTGCTGCCCAGTAGAAGCAGGATGCAAGCCTCATGGGTGATCTTGAACTTTCTAGTAGCCACGTTAAAATAAGTGAAGAGAAACATGTGATTTTAATTTTAAAAATATATTTTATTTATCCAAATATATCTGAATCATTATCATTTTAACTTGTAATCAATATAAAATATTGATGAGAAATTTTACTTTTTGGAAAATTAAGTCTTGGAAACTTGGTGTGCATTTTGCACTACGGTGCATCACAATTCGGACCACACATTTCAGGTATTCACAGGTGGCCAGCAGCTCCGGTGTGCCCCTTCCTGTGCCCCTGGAGCCTCCACTCCCTCGGCTGAAAAATGAAGACTCTGGCCCTAGGGTTCCTTCCAGCCTTCAAGGCCTGTGATTCTGCAGTGCACACGAGATCCCGAGAGCCATGTGTTCCAAAAGGTCTGCTCGAACTCTGTGCAGAGGAGGGCAAGCGAGGTGGCTCAAACATGGCCTGAGGATCTGCCCTGTACAAAGCCGCATGTGACCACTAGCCAGCTACTAGGGTCCATGAGGCCGGGTCTTGCCAACCAGGGTCTCAGGACAAGACAGTTGTCATGGCCACTGAGGTCTGTTCCCTTCAGAGAAAATTAAGAGACTTAGGGGAGCTAAATGCTGAGAGGAGACAGGCTGAAACCCTTGGGGGCATCTAGTCAGTGGCAGGGACCAGGTCCCGTCAGCACAGCGCACTGTCCACGAGGCCTCCTGAATCGGGGGGGGGGCACTGTCCGCCACATCCGCAGTGGGTGACCCTTGGCCTCTGTTGGGAGACTCCCAAGGGAGGGGCCTCTGCCCCCTCACGCCATTATTGGGCAGTCAAGTTGCTGGGCTCTGGGGCTGCCCGTAAGCGGCGTCCGCTGACTGGCATGAATTGGGGGCAGCCGTGAACAGAACCCCTTCTTCACGTGGGGCATCTGCGGGCACTGAGCGGGCTCACGGCTCTGCTTCCTCTTCCCGGGGTTGAGTAACCCCAATTCCTACAGCCGTCGCCGGACACGCTGCCAGGCCCTTGGCCACAGGCTCCGGACACACGCAGACACTGGCGAAGCAGGAAGGGCGCAGAACTTTCCCGCTGACATAATGGAAGGCAGACCGAATTGTAGTCAGTTGGTGACTGTTGATAAATCCTCTGCCCACAGCCCTCCTGTCCCTCACTCACCTGGGAACTGCTCGCCTCCCCTCGCCCCTCTCACAACTGCTGTTTTGGGGGAAATCTCCCGAAACACCATCTTAGTGTTTCTTTCTTGTCACTCTTCATTTCCCATCCTCACCAAGAACACTTTGTTAACAAGACTAAACTGACACAGCAGGCGGCAGGGAACACTTAACTTTTAAGGGATGGAGTTTGGCCGTGACTTTGCCTTGGAGGAGACCCCCTCGCGGTGGGTCAGGGTTGACCGGGCATTAGGGGGAGCACTTGCACGTCTGTGTCCACGACTCACCTGGACAGACGCGGCACCTGGAGGAACAGGGCGAGTCCAAGGAGGCTGGTTCCGTCCATTGTGGAGTAGGATGTGTGGTCCTTGATCAGGTTTCTTTGATAAAAAGGCTCTTCCTCTCTGGTTGGCTCAGGTAGATGGAGTGTGGCCTTAATTAGCTCAAAACAGTGCCCTTTTAGTTCTGCTCGTTCCAAGGGCTCGGGTTTTTCCCTGTCCCCGGGCCAGCGGTGCACGAGTGTGAGCTGTGGCGTGTGGCCGGGCAGGGTGACATTTGGCCGCGGGGATGTGGGGAATGTCCCTCACCACCCACTTCTTGCTGTGGAGAAATGCAAGCGCCGAATTGCCCAGCTTCCTATTTTCACAGGACGTCAGAAATGCAAACTTTAGGTAAGCTGTTCCCGTTCTTAAAGTTTGCAACTAGTACTTTTTAAAAAGTTCTGCAGGAGCAGGCAGAACTCCTGTGTGGTCGCCGCCTGAGCTGCCAGGTTGCTCTCTGTGTGGCAGCTGGGCCAGGCGGGCCCCAGCTGGAGAGCCCCTCGCGGTGCACAGACGGGCCGGGATGTTTCAAACGCTCAGTAGGGCTCCCTCGCAGGCTCTGCTGCCTGGCCCAGCGTTCCTCGGGGTGACCTGTATGTGGCCCACACAGACGTGCTGGACAGTGTGGACGGCACAGCCTGGGAAGATCTTGGCATCAGCTTGAGCAGAAAGAACGTCTTAGGTAAAGGCCATCAAACATCTCCCCTGTTTGGAGCTGTGGGGAAAGGTGTCCTTAAGTCTTTGCAATGACAAGTGTCAGTCCTTGGATATTTTCTTATATTGAAGGCTCTTATTTTAATATTAGCTCGACAGCAAAAATACCTGCCCCTGAGCCCTTTGACCTTTGACCCGTGGCAAGAGCTCGCGGATGGCGGCCGCCCTCGGGGAGGAGGTGGCGCTACGGTAGCCGGCCTGGCGCCCTCGGCTTCCTGTAGAAAGGCAACTCGTGCTCTAAATTCCCGTCTTTCTTTTTGCTCTTGGAAATCTGCATGGCTCCAATACCAAGGATATAAATAGTAATGAGTTACCAGAATGAAGATACTGTAGATGAAGTGAAGGCCTTCTAGCTGGATGGGATGAGAGCGATTCGAGGGTCAACAGTGTGCACCTGCTTCACGAAATTGAAAGTGAGATGAGATACTGAGGGTCTGTAGGAGCTACAAGAAATTGGTGTGAAAGAGCACCAAAGACGCCAAAAAACGAGTTTTCAGTTCTACTGAGATAATTTGTATAAGTCTAACAAGGAATTCTTTTTATTACATGTTGAATCCAAAACAAATTCAAACAAACCAACACATAAATCTAGACAAAACCAATTTTAATTCTCAACCCTTTTAAGGGATTCACTTTGTAGAAAAGAAAAGCTTAGGAGGTATTTAGAGCTTTGTGAGTTAATACTGATTCATGGCTAAGACTAACTTAATCCTGCCAATGAGGCAGTCAGGCCACGGATGCCTGAAAATATAGCTCAAGGCAGCTCTGTCCCCGCATGGGGGGTGCTGACCGTGGTGGTAAGCAGTGACTCAGCTCTCCAGCTCTGCCCCGTGTTCCTGCCTGTGCGTGGGTCACATGGGAACTTTCCTGTGACTTTACATCATTTTTGCCCAGATCAGGGCAGGGAGGGGGGGCGGTGGTGGTGGTGGTGGAATGTGGCCTATAGTTCGGAAGGACAAGGAGGTACCTATGCTTCTTGACAGCTCCACAGTCTGGGCCAGGTCCTGAAGGTGCGTGGCTGAGGTGGGTATGACGGTGAACATTAGCTCAAGACCGGGGCCCCGGGAGGTGCTAGACTAAAAAACTTACTTTTCTCTGACGTTTCTTAAACAAAGAATACTGGACTAATTTTGATCCACTCGTCAAGGAGCTGTGGCGGGTTTGGATTTTGCCCCCTTCAAGCTGACAGGTTACCCTGCCACCGTTTCCTGGGTGCCTGCAGAAGGCACAGGCCCTGTCAGCGTCATCAGAGCTAACCTGCTCCTGGCAGAGCGGGCGGTGTGGGCGTCACGTTCCCACTCCTGTGGGTTCCCTTTTCCCCAAGTCCCTCAGGACCTGTGTGGAGAGGCCCACGGTGCATTTTTGTCCTGGCTGAGGAGCCCTGAGCTTGGGAGACCCCAGTGTCACAAGGAGGCTGCTGGTGTCCTGCCCAAACTTCGCTCCAGAGGAAGATGCATTCTTGGTTACTGAGATCAGCCTGAGGGCCGCACTCTCTGTCTGCCAAGGCTGTTGCTCTACAGCCATCCTCAAAAAGAGCCCGGAGCAAAGCTGCCAGTGCCTTTTCCCAAGACACACCCATGCAGTGTCCCCAGCTCCAGGAGGGCGGCTCTCAGTAGGCGTGGACGTCCTGCTTCTCTTCTCCAGGGCGTGCTGTGGCCTCTGGGCCGTAACTCCCCACTCTGTGCTCTTGGTCCCTCTACCACGTTGTCCACTGTCCTTGCAGCCACAAGATCCTGCACAGCACTTAAAAAGGTGTCAAATAAGCTTTTGCTGAACAAATTAATGAAAAACTTCATATTAAAAATCGTGATATATGCACATAGAAAAAATGCCATACATACACAGCATGTGCGTCCGTCCCTCTTAGAATTCACGTGTGCGCAGTGTGTGTGCACCCCTCCCCATTTCACTGTGCAGATGGAAGCCAGCTCTGGTCTGTACTTTGTTTTCCTTTTTTTTTTTAACTTTAGCAATGTATTTGGCAACCGTTCTGAATTGGTTTATACTTTCCTTTTAAGAGCTATGTAGTATTCTAACAGATTTCCTTAGTGTGTCCCAGGCTCCTGGACTTTTAGGTAGCTTACAAGCAATACTCTAGTGACTGCATTTCTTCATGACAATAAAATATTTCACCAGCAATTGAGGGTTGACTTCCAGCCACTATGCATGAAATCGGAACATCCTTCTCATATGACCAAATAACATCATTTTAAGAGACTTGCTTATTTCTGTGATGGTTGTGTCACACGGAATATAACTAATTACATCCCACTTTTCATCTCGTCTTTCCTCCCTGCACCTCTGTGTCACAGAGGAAACTAGGCAGCTTCATGAGCGTGTTCTCTTCAGAAAGTCCCGTGGGAGAATGACCCTTGTCTGCGACTCTTCTCTGACCGCACCACCCCCAGGGGGAATGACCCTTGTCTTCGACTCTTCTCTGACCCCCCCCCCCCCCAGGCAGCGCTGCCTCTGGCCCAAGGGCAGGTGGTGGTGGTTGTCCCTCTCCCTGAAGAGCGTCTATTCCTGGTCCTTAGCTGACCTGCGAGTGGGACGTGTGAGCAGACTTCCCTCCATCTTACATCCTTACATCCATGTGGGTCCGAGGGCGCCTGCTGCCCTTCTGAGGTCAGCGTGATGTGAGGCCCATTATTCCCTTTCAGTTTTCTCTCTGATGTAGGTACGTTCTTGTTCTCGTCCAAATAGCTCTTTGAGCTGATAAGGCAAACAGCCTGATCTGTTTTTTTCCTTAGGGTGAGTCTTTTTGTATGCGATTTCTTCTAATTTCTAAACTCAATAAGATCAGCTACCGGCCTTGGATAGGCCATTTAAATAATAATTACGTATTGGTTTGATTTTCTGAAAGTAATGGCTTTAACTTTACTTTTTATAGGAAACAAATCTCGCTGAAAAAATTCTACTCTGAGTTAAACTTTTATGCTTAAACTCATGAAAGGAATCCTGCGCGAGAAGTCAATTACTAGCAGGTAGAGCGTCAGCACACCTGGAAGCCACAGGTGAGAAGGAGGCTGGGTCACAGGAAGGAGCTTTGTGCCTCTTGGCATTGCTGCTGGTGGGGACCAAGCTACTTCTCCTGCCCATCTTTCTAAGGTGCTGGTGACCCCAAGACGCAGCTCAGCCAGCTGCCCGCGGTCTCCTGCCCCGCGAGCACCTCTCCGCCTTCCCTGCCCCCACTTAGTGTCACGCAGGCCGCGTCCTGAAAATGTCCCGTCACTCTTCCCGCCGGTGGGGCTGGTTCTGAGGCTGCGGCTGCCCCTCCAGGTGAGCCTGCGGTGCAGGTTCCAGCCCGTTGAGTGGTTTCCTGTGGTCCACTGTCTCGCGTCCTGTGATGGGAAAGCACACGGTCCCTTTCTGGGGTGGGAGAGCCTGCTGGAGGCCCCTCGGCACACCGCACTTCAGTCACAAGCGGCCGGTGAAGCCGCTGTCCCGGCTGCCGTCCCCGCCGTCTGGCGCTGGCTCGTGGGCTCGTGGCTGGTGCTGCCACGATGGGGACACAGTTACACGTGTCAGCCACACGCCCCACCCCCAGGTTCCTGGGCATTCAGCTGTGCATGTTTTGGTTGCTTGGGCCGGTCGCAGCCCTTCCCGGGCACCCATTCACTTGCGAGTTTTTGTAGAGTTTTCTGGGTCAAGCATCCATTCCAGTGGTTGTCCCTGAGCCCTCGTAGCCGGGCCTGTTCCTGGGGGGTCTACTTGGATCATGGAGTGGACTGTCGTTGCTGGAGCCTTGGCTGGCTCTGTCGTTCACTGATTTTTCCAGCATGTTCTTACTGAGCAGATACCAGGCTAGAAGGGTGATGAGAAATTGGGCAGGACATGTCATCGCCTCTGGGAACTCCAAATCAAGCCCCCGATGGCGATGCATCGGGTGGGGAGCGGGGATAACAGGGCTTCGAGTCGAAGGACTGAAGGATTTCTGAGGGGAAATCGGAGAATCTGAACATGGAGTAGCATCAGTCTACTCTGAACCAGAAGCTGACCGTGACAGAAAAATGCCTAAGGACTTATTTTATCTCTACTCGGAGATTAAGGCAGAAAAACGGTGAGTGGGGAAACTACCAAGAAGAATGGAAGCTTTTTGATCATAAGCTGATTGGTGGTCAGTACTTTGGTAATTGACTATATAAACTTGCGGTGTGTTCGGGGACCGTGGTCTTGGCGTCCGTGTGTGTCCTGTGCTCGGCCCTGGAGTGGATTCACTCCATGCAGCCCTGTTCCACCCGCAGCTGGTCACCACCACCCGACCCCACCCGCCGCCTGGCCGAGGCCCCCAGCCTCCGTGGCCTCTGCACTTGGTGTTGCCTTCCTCGTGATGACGAGCGCACCCTCTTGTATTCCAGGGTGGGGGCCCATCTAGGTGCCCCTCAGCCTCTGGGCACCAAGGCATCTGCCAAGGACCCTCCTGTCCGGCGTCTGTTGACCCAGGAGCAGACGTGCGGACCCTTCCCGGTGTCCAGGGCAGAGGGAAGGCTCCGAGGGCCCACTCTCAGGACAAGGATGGGAGATGTCCACAGAGCAGGTGTTGGGGGTCCCAATCTTGATGCTGAAAGGTGGTCGTCAGCCCATCAAGGTGAGGAAATGGGAGTGGACTTTCCAGTCTCTCATCCAAGCTGGTGGCAGAGCCCAGCTCCCTGGACCCTAAGTCAAGCACGCTTTTCACAAAGCCATACTTGGCATCTTAGAAAGAGAGGCATGCTTTAGATGAAGGTCTTCTCCCTCTCCAAAGCCTGCTTCAAAGGTGAGGGGCCTCCTCTGAACCCCTACGGCTACAGGAAGATTGACCTCATGTCCACCTAATTGTCTGCACCTCCCACTGATGCTTCCCCTTGGGATGAGGATCCCCACCAGTTTACTCACTTAGTGACATCAGCCCCTTCTCTCCTCCGGCCCACGGCGAGGGCTTTGGGGCCTGGGGCAGCACATTGATTTGGTGAGCCCTCCTCTATTTCCTGGCTGTCAGCTTCCTCACGACACGCCTGGTTCTCTGTGTATCAAAGGAACCATCAGAGGCGGCTGGGGTTCAGCTGCAGGCAGAGGCCCCGCAGTGCAGGACGTTGAATCAGGGCCCAGAGCACCCCAGATGTCTGCACCTTAAACATCGCCCTGGCTGTGACCTGCCCTGGGTAGGGCTCCCGCAGCTCAAGAACTGACACTTTCAAGGCACCTCTTATCCATCCCAGGGAAGGGTTACTACCGCTTTTCAGGCAATCTCTGACTTCTTACAGCTACTTCCTTCTCTACAAGGGAAGGACTGAGGCTTGTGTGAGTGGACACTGAGGGTGAGGCCAGGCCTCCTGGCTGCCCACTGGGCCCCGGTGACAAGGACAGCACGTGCCTCCTGCTGTCCCCCCAGCAAGCGCTGTCGCTCTGCTCCTGCGTGGCCCCGTGCAAGGTACCCGAGCTCACCAAGTTCGGGGGGATGGGGAGCGTTTGCTCCTGGGGCTTCTTCCAGAGCTTGGAGCTGGTGGGCTGGCCGTGCGGGCAGGTAGGAGAGGTGTGTGTCGGCACACAGAGCAGCTGGGTCCAGCCGCCGGGAGGGCTGGGGACGCGAACACGGAATGCGTGGGTGAAGGAAGGAGAGCAGCGTTGACCCGCAGCCTGGAGCTGGGCCCCAGGGGATTCTGAAAAGCGGGGTGTCTGCTATGAGCTGTGTTTCGGGACGGTTCACGGAGCAGACACTTCTGAGAGGAGTTGGGGGGGCCTTGCAAGCGGGTCACGTTGCAGGTGGAGGTGACGCAGGCGTGCTCGACGGAAGAGGACGGGAGGCTGGCGGGCAGGGGCCGGGCTGCAGGGAGATGGTGGCGGAGACGGTCCCACGGCCGCGTGGCGGTGGGGGAGCCACCCCAGGAACGCAGGAGAAAGGAGATGACACGGGAGGAGCTGGGGCCCGGGGAGAGCGCCTTCGGGGGGCATGGTTCTGGGGAGCCTGAGCAGAGGCAGAAGCGGGGGCTGGGAGGGAGGCTGGAGACCGCCCACAAGTGGGACCATCTGGGGCAGCAGGTCCTGGAGGCAGGAGGAGTGGCCACGGGCAGCCCTGAAGGGCTTGGCCCAGAAGGAGGAGGAGGGAGGGGACTGAGGGCCCGGCACAGCTCCCGGGGTGGACGGGGCTGGAGGGGCCAGCACGATGGGACCCAGGGCCCTGAGCTGTGGGCGTGCCAGGGGCCCCGGGCCCCCAGCCCTCGCACACAGCCTGGGAGGATGGTCCCGCACGAGGCCGGTCTTGGCCAGGAGCTGTGGACGCCACAGCCAGGCGTCCTGCCCTGGGGGGTGCGCGCAGCCGTTGGCTGCTGTACTGTATGAGGCCGATCTGTCTTAGCACTGGGAGATGGATGTCCCGGCTCGATCCCGGGACGCCACCCAAGTCCTGCTCATAAATCCACGGAAGATCATCCCGGGAATAACATGGCAGGACTCCCCACGCATCCAGTGCCAGCCTGTCAGCTGAGTCCAGACTTCCCCTGTCGGACGCGGCTCGGCTCTGCCTGCCTGGGAGCTCATGTGGCACCGCCAACAATGCCCCAAGCGGTCGCAGACGTTGGAGGGAAGGTTGTTGAGGATTTGTACAAAGGACAGCAGCAGACATCTCGATGGGTGAAAGGCGCAGCATCTGCGCAAATTTAGCTCCCCATCCGTTTTCCTAAACTGACCCCATTGCAGGCCCTCACCGGGACTCCCGAGGGCCCCCGTTGTACGGATGTCGGGAGAGAGGCGTGAAGGTGCTGGGCCCATCTCGGAGGGACCTGCAGTCAGTTCTCGGGCAGCTGTGCTGGCCGGGACCCCGACCGCAGGCACTAGGTTCACTCAGCTCAGTTTGGAGGACATTTTGATGTTTGGGGTTTATTGGATTCAGCATATTCTTTAAATAGGTTCAAACTGGATCTCTGTATGTTCCTTTGAAAAATTATTTTGTTCAGTTAACAGCTTTGGTTAGTTCTGGGTTTTGAGTCTTAGTTTAATGTTAGTTCAAGTCCCAAAATATGACTCCCACCAATGGAATCTGTCTGAACTGAAGTTAAACTTCGCTACTTCCACATTCAAAGTTCCAGAGTGATTTGATTGAGATGCCATCTGGTGGTATTGTCCCCCCAGATGGTCTTTCCCAGGCCTTGTTTCATAGTTCGCCTCTAGCCCACCAAGGGTGGGATCATTGTAGCACCCTAGCTAGACAGAATATCGGGGTGTCCAGGAGTTGTCTGAAGAATGAGTTCCCGGTAAAATACTCCTTGCAGCCCTCTAAAGGCATTTGGAGTCGGAGCTCTGTCGTGGCGCCTGGGTTTGCCCCTGTGTAAAATCCAGGCTCTCATACAGGGGGCCTAGGAAGCTGCGTGGCCCTGGGCCTCGGTCCACACCCAAAGGCTTGATCTGCTGTGTGGACTCAGTTACAAGCTGGGGGATGTTGAAGAGCCAGCCCACATTGGTGCCCTTGTCGGCTTGTGAACTTGCAGTGTTCCTGCTGCAGGAAGACCTGGTGAGGCCCTCCTGACCCAGGTGCCTGCATCAGGTACCTCGGGCAGCCTCAGACCAGTGGACGCTCGGTGAACATTTGTTGGAGAGACGAATGCTCGCCATTGCAAGTTTTAAGGGGGCATGGCTGCAGCTGGTCCAAACGGTGTGCCGAGTCATGAAGAAAGGACAGTCCGCTGTTTGGAAGATGAATTGTTCCATCTCTGTCTGCACGGGCAGGGGGTTGTTATCAAACTCCCTGAGCTTGTTCTGTGAGTTGCTTTTGAGTCCTGACTGCAGCAGCTCCCCTCCCAGCACGTGGCCGGATTTCACCTGCACTGACTGTCTCTGAGAAGCACGCGTCCCAGACACAGGCTGTTATTAGTTCTGGGGGGTTGTCACTCTGGGCGTTTCCCCTCAAAAGGCTCCTTTCCACCCCGCTTCTGCCACTAGCAAGTACTGTCGTCATGCCTGACTGCAGCATTTCTAAAAAGGCGTTTGGCTCCGTACCCAGCATGGATGTAGCTCTCCTTATCTCACTACACGTATTTTAAGAATAAATGATGTAGATATGCATCCTTAGAGCAACAGAAAGAAAGACCCCTCCATTTGGTAGAGTTTGACCATCACTGTTATTGGTGAGATTAGCTGGGCTCTGTAGGACGCAGAGAAGCAGGATATTTATAATTGGGCACCCGGACCAGGAGCATCAAAGGTGCCCAAAGAGCAAATCCCAAGCTGAGGGCGGGGCTGACGGGGGTGGGGGCCAGCGTTTCGGAGCTTCCAGATCCAGGGGAGGGTTTGCAGCGATCGCGTCACCATCCGCAGGGCTGGGGGTCTGGACCCACTCAGCACCACGTCTGCTTCCTCAGTGAGCACTGAGACGCCGGGACGCAGCCGCTGGAACAGCAGGGCTCCCTGTGCCGCCGCTGCGGGGATAACGTCCACGTCTCGACCCTGCGCACCCTGAGGTCAGGAAACAGACCCCCGGGGTCCTTCCTGTGCTGTGTGGCCAGCTCAGACCGCTGGGGAACCGTGACTTGAGTGTCCAGGAATGGGAGTATTTTGAGGGGTGGTCTCAGCAGAAAGTCAAAGCAAGGTGGTGGTGAGCTTATGGCGAGATTTCTGCCGGTCGTGACTGCAGCTGCCCTTTGAAGGATCCAAACGCAGGACCAGGGCTGAGAGTAGAAGTTGCACACAGCCCCATTTTGGCCGTGGGGCATAGGACAAATGTGACAGTGACCGGAGGCCCCAAGGGGATGGCTGCTCATGGCCGCGCTGTTCTCAGGGCCCTGGGAGAAGTGAGAGGGTCGGGGCTGCCCTGGGCCACCTCTGTGGTCTTTCGAATCGGGGGCGCCCGCTGGTCTGGGGAAGCACGTTCGTTGGTCAGAGTCCCCCTGGCCCCGGGGGCCTCAAAGACTGGCTTGTGTACTTACCTGCAGAAAACAGTAAACTACGTCCCCCTCTGTAAGCCTGAAGCAGGGCCCTCAGACAGGCAGGCGGCTGCAAAGCTGTGTCTGCACAGGCGGCTGCGGTTTTATTTTAACAAATACAGTTAACACCCTGCAGACCAGCCCGGTGGTGAGCACGTCTGTTTTGCTGCCCTGTCAGTTTTTATCTGGTTTAGTATTTCCCTACGAGAACACAGAGCAGAGGCCTCGTCTTCAAGGAATGAAAATAAGTGAGCTGCACGGAAGCGAAAGAGAGCAACTTGCTGGGCGGCGTTTTCGGGGCTCTGAGATTGGTCCCGTCAGAGCACCCCCACGGCCGCATCTCCGCCTCCACCAGGCGTGGCTTGCTTCTGTTTCGTGTGCTCTTTGCTCGTGGCCACAGGGGTCAGCTCGCGAGGCCTGGGGCAGGCAGCTTTCCCTCCCTGGGGGACCCTGGGGCCACCTCCCTCCCGCCCAGGGCCAGGAGTCCATGTTGCGCCCGCTATTCTAGGCCCAGACATGGCTCTGCGGGTCGAACTGTGGCTTCCCCTAATGATCGTAGTGAGCAGTTTTCCAACAGAAAGGTTGCTCCTTTCTGTGTGGTTGAAAATCTGCATGATCAAAATGTTGGAAGGGAGGCGGAGGTGCCACCGCCCAGGTCCAGCAGTTGTCGGCCTCCGGCACTTGCTGTGACAGCTTGTGCAAGACACATTCCGTGGACCGTTGCCGCGGAGCTGCAGTGCCCTGACTCTAGGGTTGCTTCAGACTGTGCCTCTGAAAATTAAGGCAGCAGGTCAGCTACCTCGCAGAGTGCCCCACGTTCTGGGTGCATCTCGGTGTTTCCTTCCGGGTTGGATTCTTCTAGCCCCTGTGTTTCCTTTACGCTGCAGTTTGGACATAAAGGTTTGATTTGACTCAGGTCAAGCCCTTTGGGAAGAAGGCGTGCAGGTTATATGTGTGCTCTGTGGCGTCAACATTCTGGTGCCCATTATGTCCCTCAACATCCCATTATGCTGTTTGGTCACCTGCTTAAAAGTGACCTCCAGAATCTTGAAAATGAAATTCTTTTTTCCCTTTTCAATTGGCAGGTGGTCTGTGGGGCTGCTGGGCTTCCCCAGGCTTTCCCATCTCCTGGCTTTCGTGCCCTGTGGATGATTCATGCTTGAATCAGCCGGTATTTAGGGTCCAAAATGTCAACTTTTAAAATTCTAACCATTCTTTACACATATTAATTAACGTTCTCTGTAAAGAAGAGCTTTTCCTCATCATTTGGGGAAGAATTAAGTTCCTTCCGAAAGAATGGGATAAAAGTCCAAGTACCTTGGGGACACCTATTAAGTACTTAATAACTAGAATTCTGGTCAGACAATTATTTCATCACTGCTATTTATATCACAAGTAAAGTGGGTGTTGGAACATGTAGCCATTAAAAATGATGGCTCATGTCACAAACGACATGAAAAATACAAGATGTCTGTTGTTAAGTGAGAAAGCAAGGAATATGCCAGCATATAGAGTATCCTGTGTTTGTGAGCAGGACGTACATAACGTCTCTGTGTACGTGGTGTATGGGCAGGTGTATAGGATGTCACCAGGCCCTGTAGGGGCAGGAGCCAAACGCCCAGGAGGGGCTGGGGGAGGCCGCTCCGAGGAGGTGTTTCCCCAACACTCTCAGCGTGGAAGGCAAAGGGGGCGGGGGCAGGCCTGTCTGGGGAGAGGGTTTCTCTGGGGAGAGTCCTTGGAATGCTCTGTGATGTCTGCTCCCCTGTGGAGGGGGGGGGGGTCCCCCACCCAGTGAGAGGACTGCCATGCTGCTGGGGGACACAGGGGTGAGAGGTGGCTGGCAGCCGCCTTGGTGCAGCTGGGCAGAGAGGTCCCACCGGGTCTGTAACTGTCCTCTGCTCAGGAGGACAACCACCAGGGCGACGGCCAAGAGGGGTCGGGGCCGCAGCTGGGGGGAGGCGGCCCCTGGTCCATGGGAAGAGGAGGTGCTGGCTTCCACCACGAGCACCTGTGCCAAGACCCCTGAGTGCCTCCAAGCCCCCTGGAGCCCCGAAAACCGCCACCAGCAGATCCAAACCCCAGTCTGCCCTCCACTCCCACTAGCCTGAAATAAGTCAGGTGGAGAAGGCATGTTAACTAAGGAGACCAGCGTGTGCCTTAGACCAGAGTGGTCAGAAACACGAGGGGCCCCACCTGGTTTCCTGCAGGACAGAGACTGTGCCCAGAGCCAGGGGGAAGGGCCCGGCTCCACCTGCAGCACAGGCGTGTCTCCAGGTAGTCCGTAAGCACGAGCGGGGTCACCCGCCGCCGCAGGCTGCACGCGGGCTCGCAGCACGGGCCACTTCTCCTCGTGCCTGGACTGACGCACCAGGCGAATGAACGGTCCGGGGCGTGTGCTGCTTTCGTAGTTTAAGATCGCACGCCTGGAAGAGTCTGTCGAATTTTAAGGGTGTCTCAGTGAGGGGCTCGTATCGTCCCCTCAGGCACTGAGGAGTTCTAAGTGGACAGAGGCTGGTGTAACAGGATGTGGCGAAGGCGCTGATGTGCGTGTAATGGGTCTCAAGGCCTTGGGGGGGTCACTGAGCCTCTTTAGGTGTGGAGCCCCGCTGTGAAGCAGCGTGTTCGCCGAGAGCCAGAAGGTCCTTCCCGACTCTGAAGTTCTGCGGTCTTTCTTTTTTAATTTATTTTATTTTATTTATTTATTTTTGGCCGCGTTGGGTCTTTGTTGCTGCACACGGGCTTTATCTAACTGTGGTGAGCGGGGGCTACTCTTCGTTGCAGTGCGCGGGCTTCTCATTGCGGTGGCTTCTCTTGTTGTGGAGCACGGGCTCTAGGCGCCTGGGCTTCAGTAGTCGTGGCGCACGGGCTTAGTTGCTCTGCGACGTGTGGGATCTTCCCGGACGAGGGCTCGAACCCGTGTCCCCTGCGTTGGCAGGCGGATTCTTAACCACTGCGCCGCCAGGGAAACCCCTCTGTGGTGTTTTTAATGACCTCCCAGCTGGCCCTCTGCCCCAAAGTTCTTGTTCACCAGGCAGAGCCCTGGCACTTATTTAAGGGGCTCACGAGGAGAGTGACAGATGGAGTGAGAAAACGTGACATTCCTTCTTAAAGTGCCTTTTTCCTGTTCAGAGATGTCCAGTAACTAGTGTGGCCTGAATCACCCCAGACGGAAGCGCAGGAAACAAGAGCAGCCGTGACAACAGATCCTGTCCCCGAGGCACCGCGCAGCCGCGCGTGCCCTCTCCATCCTCAGCCCAGCAGCGGGGACAACAGCCCTCACAGGGGCCCCAGGGTCAGGGGCCCTGGGGGCCACACTCCACCCAGGAGCTGCAGGTGGATCGGCGACGTTCCACCGTGCCCACCCCCAGGCCGAGCCACCTGCCCAGTGCTGCCAGGGACGGCCGAGGGCGAAAGCGGCCTGGCTGGGCTGGGCCCCGCCGTGTGTCTGTGCCCCACCCAGCCCAGCCCACAGCACAGAGGCGCTGTGGGCAGGGCTGGGGAGCCTCTGGCAGCTCAGCCACGCTCCGTTCAGTGCCTCGTTTACTCGTCTGTGCGAGGAGACTGGGGACACCCCAGGCCTGTGAGTTTGGGGGATGGAATGAGCTCGTGAGGGCGGCACCCGGCCCCGCTGCTGCTGTCACCGCTCATCCGGGGAGCAGTGCTTTCCCCAGTGGGCTCGCGGGCTGGGCTGGTCATCGGCCCTGCCTTCTGGGTCTGTGGAGGTGCCGGGGGCCGTCGAGTGGAGCATCCAGGGACGCCCGGCCCTTCGGCGGTGGCGTGAGACCGGGAGGCACCCCGCCGGCCAGACGGGCCTCCCTGTGCCAAGCAGGCCCCTGGTGAGCCGCCCGGTTGGCTCACCCGCTCTGCATGGGAGGAAGCCAGGCTTAACGAGGTCGGGGCTGTGGCCTGGCGAGCTGTGGGCTCCGAGCCCAGCCTCCCTCCCGTGCCAGGTGGGGCGTGGCTGCCGTGAGCCCCTGAGCGGCTCAGCACCACCTCAGGGACGGGGGTCAGCCTGGGTCTCTGGCGCAATGGCCCGGGGTGGGGCACGGGAACGTTCTAGCAAGTCCCCGGGGGCTGCTGCTCTGGGGCCCCGTCAGCACCCGCGCTCGTAATCCTCGAGGTCCCGTCTAGCACCTGCACCCCAGGACTGTGGGTCTCAGCCCTGGGTACACGTTGGAACCTCTAAGAATCTTAAAAACTGAGAAGCGCTGTCCGGGAGAATCAAACCAGAACCCTGGATGTGGGTACTAACAGCGGGCCCCGGGGGCGTGTAGGAAGGACCCGGGCACACCCACCACTGCCGCTTGGTTGCTGCATCATCAGCCTGGGCTGAGGGGGCGCTGGCCTGCCCTCTGACGGGGTCGTCCACGGGGCACACGAGGTGCTGCCGGTCACGTGAGCCTTGGAGACCGCGTCGTTCTGGCCACGGCAAATTCTATACGAGGAGTGACCAGGGAGCAAGAAGCGCCATTCCTCTGCTTTCTCTCGAGCAAGGTTAAAAAATAAAAAGCGAATAAAAATGTCCGTAATGAAGGGACTTGGCCTGGAGGGTGTGCTGGTCACGGTGCGGAGGCCAGTCGAGCTGAGCTGGCCCCCAGCTGAGGCCTCTGCATGGCTCTTCCTGCCGTCGGGTAGCAGCTGCTCTTCAGTGTCCCTCGCTGTCTCCCCTGTGTCGGCTGCACACTGACACCTGCACTTGGCCGCCTGCCCACCGGGGTCGGAGCCAGGAGACATGAGAGGCGGTGACGGGCCCTTCTTCCCATCTCGCTGCACCTGTTCTCACCTGTCCGCTGACGCAGGCGTCGCTGATGCACAGAAGCTCCTGGAAACAAGTAAACGGTGTCCAGCGCTGTGTCCGCCACAACCAGGCAGTTGAAAGTCCTCTGACGGGACTGGGCTGGGCTTCCCTGGGGCTCCGGCTTCATCACCGGGGGCAGAGGAAGTGGGGTTGTGAGACCTCCACCCCAGGAGCTGCAGCTTGAGGGGTGTTTACCCGCCCGGTCATGAGGTCCCACCAGCCCATCACAGAGGAGGGCGGATGGACCAGGTCAGCACCTGCTGTCTGCAGGCTGGGGATCCAGTGACCAGCACGGCTCTGGCCTCGGAGCCCGAGAGCACTTCCTGGGCTTCCCTGCAGCTTCCGATTCTGGAAGAAGCTTTGCCACTTATGACTTCAAATTTAAACTAAACTTTTGAATGGAAGGTGTTATTGGTAATGTTAGCTGTTGCCTGGCCTCATACATTAGTGCCAGAAAGAGTTTTATTTCTCCTTTTCCTTTCCCCATGCCCTGCTCCTGCAGCACCTCCCCCACGCTCCGTCTTGAGCAAGGTGACCCAGGGGATGAGGCCTCCTGCCACTGGGTGCCCGGGTGCTGGTCCGCCCACCCTCTCCTCGCAGGCCGGGCCGCAGGAGCAGAGACCCCTCCCTGGAGCTCCTGGTCGCGGTGGGAAGCGCCTCCATCACACTGTGTCCACCGTCGAGAGTCAAGCCTGCCTGGGTACCTCTGCTGTCCCACTGCTGTGCTGTCTCTCTCTGTGCATTGGTGTTGGTAGGGGACTGGCTTTCTCTCTTGGTAAAAACGAGGACAGATCGGAGCACGGCCACTGCTGGGGATGCCCCGGGAACCTCACCCAGAGAGGGCGGGAGACCACGTCAGTCGTGGTCACAGCCTCACCTGAGACGTCAGCCCTGCATTCGCTGGACAAGTGCTCAGAGCCGTCCTTTGTCTGCTTGCACACCTGGATTCGGTTCATGCCTCTGGCTCTGTGTCCAGGGCCTCCATCATAAAACACCTTGAACATGGAAGACTGGAGTGGTAGGAGCACATCTTCCCAGGTCCCAGGAGGTCATGGAGGGCCAGTGGGGACAGTGGTCTTCCAGGGAGAGGGCAGTGACAGCAAGACAGGTTCTGGCCCCAACCTCGCTCTGCGAACCCATGAGCAGGAAACACAGTGTTTGTAAAAGCTCTGCCCTAGATGAAGTGTAACACCTAAGTAGTGAGACTCACCTGATTTTCTTGAAAATTAATTGCTGTTTATATCATTGAAATAATGAGAAAATAAACCCGGGACTCAAAACAACACGTGTACCATCGTCTGTGAGAGTATGACTTGCCCGGGGATGTTTCGGAGAGAAAGTTGGTTTTTCGGGTACAAGTTTCCTTTCCATGGTGGCGGGTTCCTCCCCCTTCATAAGACTGCATCGGGCCAGGTGAACTGCAGCTGTCTCCCCTGAGTTCCAGAATATTGACAGGCACGTGTTCTAATAGCAGCCTTTCCTGAGCACAAGTCATCCGTGTCCCGAGTGCATTCCGTTCAAGTTGCCGTGAAGTTTAAGAAAGGTCTGGAGGCTGCACCGTGCGTAAGACCAGTTTTTCTGAACCTCTTGATCTAGAATGTTCCTTTCAGGGGACTAAGCTGCCTTCCCAAGAGGAACTTAGGAGGCCACCACCGCCGGTTTACGCCGGGCTCCTATGCGCTCTTTCCCTGCGAAGCCTGGCGGTTGGCTCACAGAGGCACCTCGGTCAGGCCCTGGTCGGGGCTCCTCCGCCACCTCCTCTCTGCAGCTTCTGGGACACTTTGCCAAGTTTACAACGTGTCAGTGCCTCCCAAATCTGTTACTCACCCAACTGCTAAATTAAACAGTATGGAAGCTGAGGAGTACAAAAAAAGCACTTGTTTCTGGGAAAACCAATTTGTGTGCTTTGGAAAAATTTAAAAAGTGAGTTGCTAAGCAGCCGTAGGGTTGGAGGTGAGAATGACGGCTAGGATGGAGTCTGGAAATCTAGCTTTGCGGGAGCCTAAGTCAGCCCACTTTCAGTGCTCTGAAGTTGGAAATCAACAATAGGTCAGAGTATGATTTACACAAGAAAAGCAATGAGAAGCCCGGTCAACAAGCCCACACGCAAAGGAAAGGCTTTGGCTGTATGTTCTATGTTTAAGTAATAACACACTTTGTGTTTCAATTAATGGAAGATATTTAAGGCATTAAGCACCTACCGTGCTTTTCAGTTCCCCAAGCCACTGACCCCCACTTTGGATAAGAGACCTCCTCCTCCTTGTTTTGGGTTTTGAAATACAGAGAAGATTTGTGTGATAAGTGATAAATAAATGTTTACCAAAAAATTCTCATTCTCATTTATAATTTATTCATAAAATATTTCAGATGATTTATATGGCCATTTTTAGCTGAAAAACCATGACGTGAAGAAAGTTGCATCTGTTTGGGGTAATTTACCCCCAGCAATAGTTTATGTACGGTAATGATGGGTTTGTTATTTTCTCTCTTTGCTTTGTTTCTTGATAGTTTGTAAGAGTGGCTTTTTGGTTTTATTTTTTGCTCGTTTTAGCTACAGCTCGAGGGTGACGCTGTCCCGGGACAATGGAAGTGTGTGTCTGAGCTGTGAGATGAGCGCCACCAGCCACGTGTGTCTACTGAGCATTAGAAGTGTGGCCACTGCAGCTGAGGAGCTGAATTTTCAATTGCATTTAATTTCAGTCGATTTAGGCTTAAACTGAAACAGCCACGTGTGGTAACCACATTGCAAAGTGCAGTTCTAGGATTTTTTTCCCTTCTTTATTTTAGCGAATCTGCTTAGTTCATTTTATCTATTGTTTTACCTAAAGGGCTAATATATTGTTGAAGCATGATGGTGACAGCAAGTGCCCAGTAGGTTCCTGGTTTGGGTTGTACACTGTGCTTAACCTTTTCTAATAATAGCTACTTCTTTTAACAAATGGTCTTTGCTATGTTAAGGCAGTCTCAGTATTTCATTATTTTATTTAGAGCTTTTAAAAATTAGGAATGGCTGCTGAATTTCGTCAAGTAACTTTTCAGTCTATTGATGTGAACAAAATTTTCCTCTTTTCAGACTGAGCCTTGATTTTATTATCACCATCTCAAATACCTAGGTTGCTACCAGAGTGTAACAAAAATAAATTCTCACGCAGACCCTGGTTGCCTCACCCATGCCACTTTTTCTCATGCAGTCTAGACTATTCACCACTTTTCAAGCAAGCCTTTTCTCCCCAGTTTGTCTCAGCTCCAGCTGATCTCTGTTGGGAGTGAGCCCTGCCTGTCAGCTCTCTCCCCTTTCTCCAAGCTGCCCCCCGCCGCCCCGCCCGCAGAGTCCCATCACGGTTGTGGTTTACGTTATTATGATCACAGTTGACCCTGTAACAGTCTCAGTCTCCTTTCTGGTGTAGCTCTGTGTTATTCCTGGAACTGTAAGTTCGTTTTCCATGTCTCTATCAATAATTAGCATCAAACTTTGTACCAGAACAACGGCAAGACTCTCGCGATGATCTAGTACACAGGGTGGTCACCGAGTGCTGTCCTCAGAGCCACTCCTGCACCCTCCGTCCCGTGCCAGGCGGCCGGGTTGGTCCAGGGCTCCCTGGTGCTCCTCCAGCATAGCTTCCAGAAAATCCCAGCAGGGCAGGGAAGTCTGGAGTTATCAGAGTTCAGAATTCAAACTCGACGTGATTCTCCCAAACATAGGCCACCTGTGCCCTTTAAGTGCGCCCCCATTGCTCACCTCCTGCGGGCTGGGCTGCCTCCCCCTTTGTGCTACCTGAATCTTTTTTTTTTTTTTTTTTTTTTTTTTTTTAAAGATTTATTTTTTTATTGATTAATTGATTGATTGATTGCTATGTTGGGTCTTCGTTTCTGTGCTAGGGCTTTCTCCAGTTGCGGCAAGTGGGGGCCACTCTTCATCGCGGTGCGGGGACCGCTCTTCATCGCGGTGCGCGGGCCTTTCACTATCGCGGCCCCTCCCGTTGCGGGGCACAGGCTCCAGACGCGCAGGCTCAGTAATTGTGGCTCACGGGCCCAGCCGCTCTGCGGCATGTGGGATCTTCCCAGACCAGGGCTCGAACCCGTGTCCCCTGCATTATTGGCAGGCAGATTCTCAACCACTGCGCCACCAGGGAAGCCCGCGCTACCTGAATCTTTAACACACATACATGCTGTCTGTCTTCAGTTTTATGACATCTCTAGGAACTGCCATTTCAAATTTCTCAACTGCCATTTTCATGAGATTTGGGAAATGGAGCGCGAAGCTCATATGTCCCCAGTTGTCTGTCTCTTGCCCTCATCGCATAGGCACGTCCCTCCTTACCACCCTGCTCATCCGAACACTCCCAGGCCTGCAGGCTGCACCGCCCACCCGGCTGGAGGTGTGTTTCTAGTGAGGTCTTTGTCCTTGATGATGGGCTCTAAGTAATTTTTCAAAAAGCAACATTTTCTTTAAATATGTAAGAATGTTAATATAGTATGAATTTATGTACTCAATCTTCGGTATGTAATACAGTTTTTAGGATGAATGTATTTTCATTTTATTTTAAAAAGCCTTTAGAAAGTATTTTCATCTTTTTTAAGGGTTTTCTTTATTTGTTTTTTTAGCCGCACCACGCGGCATGCAGGATCTTAGCTCCCCAACCAGGGATTGAACCCAATCCCCTTGCAGTGGAAGCGTGGAGTCTTAACCACTGGACCACCAGGGAAGTCCCTATTTTCATCTTTTTTTTGCAAAACTTGGTTTGTAGCCAACTTTTCATTACCTCTGTTCTTAGAAGTAAAACATTCCCGTGGTCAAACCAAAAGTGCATAGTTCCATCGACGTGTTTGCGCAGTTACCGTACAGGTGTGGGTGGCGTGTCAGAGAGCAGAACTGTTGTTTCTTTCTTTGTTTGAATTGAGGCTAGCACCCTGCTCCTCCAATACTGAAGTTTAAATGAAGTATAAAAGTTTAGAGGTCACAAAATATAGTAGAAACACCTTGGACTTGTAATAAAAAATTCCTGAGTTCAAATGTGGATTCATTTACCGTCTGTTTAATGTTGAGAGGCCCCTGGACCATTCAAACCGCAGTGCTCTTTGTCAGTGAGATGATTAATACAGTGTTGATATGAATAACCATCGTGGGGTGGTTATTAAACCAAATAAGAGATCTGAAAAATGTTTTAAGCTATAACATTATGCAAGTTAAGTTTTGATAACTCCATGAGGGTAACCTAAGATTTCACCACTAATATGTCGTCTTGACTGCTGAAATCAACTAAATCTTTTCAAATATTTAAATTTGCAAATTGTCCTTGAAGTCAGAATCCATAAACGCGCAAGTGTATGTGCATCTAGGGGACCCTTACCTCTAAGACTTACACAATACCCAGTGTTGCCCATTTTATCACATGGGGGGTGGGGGGGAAGCACTTCAGCAGGAAAAAGTGATGATTCTACTGCAATTCAAAAGTGCGCAGTGCATGCTGGGTTCCTCAGAAACATTCTACCACAGATCTGCTTATTCCTCCAAAGCTGATTACGATGAACCCATGCCAAGTATATTCTCAATAATATCATGGTGCGAGTTTCACAGAAAAATAATTTGCAAGATAATTACCTAATTAACAGGCTTTCTATTTGAGAAGCTTCTGAGCAGATCCGGTCCCACCACCCTGGGCACCCCACGCGTGGCCTGAGGGCGCTGCCCCTGTGGTGGGCAGAGCGCCTTGCTCACCCCCGTCTCCCCTCCAGCCTGCAGCGGCGTCTGGGACAACATCACGTGCTGGCTGCCCGCGGATGTCGGCGAGACTGTCACGGTGCCCTGTCCAAAACTCTTCAGCAATTTTTATAGCAAACCAGGTACTGTCGTCTGTGTTGTTTCTGAGCTTTGCGGGGGGGTGCATACGAGGGGCCGGCTTCTCCATGAAGGCACAAGAAGCAGGGCGTGGGTTTCCTTGGCCCAGTGAGTCAGGGAACAGCTGTGCTGAGCTGGCCTTAGGGGCTGGGAGCACAGAAGGCTTCCTGCCGGGTCGTCCACCCTGCAGCACACACGGTGGGACGGACAGGAGACCCTGAGCAGGAGCCAGACACACAGGCGCCCAGCGCAGACGAGGGGCCGTGGCTCCAGGCAGGGAGAGGATAGAAACACCTGCCGCACGTGGGCACCCGTAACCCTCAGAGAGCGTCCTCCAGGGCGTCCCTTCCCGCCGGGAACGCACTTTCTCCTTCACGGGAATCATCTCCTTTCCTGGACCAACTCTCTGGGTTCTCAGCCCCACCCCCTCCTTCCGGGGCTTGCTCTGCACACAGGCCCTGGAAACCCAGATGTTCGAGGAGAAATAGACCTGTTTTTTATAAAAAGTTGTAGGTGGGAAATTGGGGGTCTCTCCACACATCGGTGCATGTTGTCATGGCAACCAGCACGTTGCTCTGCTGTCCGCATGCGGGTGAGCCCTGGGGCCCACGTGAGGTCCCCCTGAGCCGGGCTAGGACAGGGGATGTGAACAGGCGGGTGGGAGGCTCTACCTCTGTGGGAGGGGAGAGCCGGGGGGCTGGGCAGAGTTCCGAGAGCAGGTCTTTGCAAGGGACAGTATCAAACCATCAGGTGGAGGAGGGCCAGGTTCCAGGACTCGGAGATTTATTCTGACGAATTGGAACCTTAGGGCATCATGGATGCCTTCAAGTATTAGTGTTCCCTCAGCTGGGGAGAAGGCGCCTATGCTCTGCGTCCAACAAAGACACGGCCAGGAGCCCGTGCCCTCAGCCAGGCAGCCCAGTTCTGAGTTCTGCCCCCCCTCCTCTCCAGAAGCCACCTGGCCAGTCCCCAGAGGGCTGCGAGGGTCCTGGCCCGCCCCTGACTCGGAGCCTGAAACGGCCCGCGGTGGGAGCACATCCGGTGGACCGGCCGCAACCTGGAGCCTGCCCATCACCCCTGCCTCGGCCCAAGCCAGGACCCTCCTGGCAGGGTCTGAGCCCAGGTGGCCATGCTCAGGGCCAGACGTGTGACTGTGGCCTTTTCAGGACAGTCACACTCAAACATGCACTTAGGGCCCGAGGACAGGAGTGTGCAATCAGCTCTAGGGAGCTGGGGTGGGGCTGCCTACGCTGCCGTGCTGAGGCCCCAACACTGCAGCTAAACTGGGGCCACGGAGGGGAGCGGCATGGGGATTGCGGGGGTCCTCACAGCAGGCGACCAGACTTCTGAGTCCTAGGCTGTGCCCCACTTTTGCTCTCAGGTCCCTCTCTCACCTCCATGCCTCCCCTCACTTCCCTGCCCTCTCCCTCATCCCCCAGATCCTTCCCTCACCCCCGACCCCTCTCCCTCACCTCCCACACCCTTCTCCCTGAGCTCCTTGGCCCCGCTCTCACCCCTTTGTCCATCTCTCTCCCCCGACCCCTCTCTCACCTCCATGACCCGTCCCTCACCTCCCTGCCCCTCTCTCATCTCACCTCCCTGACCCCTCCATCACCTCCCTGACCCCTCTCTCATCTCACCTCCCTGACCCCTCTCTCACCTCCATGACCCATCCCTCACGTCCCTGCCCCTCTCTCATCTCACCTCCCTGACCCCTCTCTCACCTCCATGACCCATCCCTCACGTCCCTGCCCCTCTCTCATCTCACCTCCCTGACCCCTCTCTCACCTCCATGACCCATCCCTCACGTCCCTGCCCCTCTCTCATCTCACCTCCCTGACCCCTCCATCACCTACCTGACCCCTCTCTCACCTCCCTGACCCCTCTCTCACCTCCCTGACCCCTCTCTCATCTCACCTCCCTGACCCCTCCATCACCTCCCTGACCCCTCTCTCACCTCCATGACCCCCGTCTCACCTCCCCAGCCCCTCTCTTTACTTTACCATCTCAGGCATTTCCTGGAAGCCCACCTTCCACTTTTGCCTAAGGTTTCACTGAGGAGTGTGAAGCCAGGCAAGATGACAACCCTGTGGGCGAATCTCGACTTCATAGGATGAGGTTTATTTAAATGTCTTCTTTAGTGTTTGCCGTATAATAAGTGAGGAATGGCCAGCTCAGCACCCACTCCTTGCCCTTGCACAGAGCTTAGGGTACAGGTCCCGAGAGCAGGTAGGTAGCAGGTGTGATGTGCAGGTGAGGAGCTGACTGCCCAGGTCTGAAACGGGCACCTCGCTTGTAATCTGTGTAGCTTTGGGCGGGTGACCCAGCTTCTTTAAGCCTCAGGTTTCTCATCTATAAAATGGGATCATGAAAGGGCCTCCTCTCGTAGCTGTCAGGATTGCATGAGTTAAATACGGAAGAGCTGGGAGGAGCCGGTGGGCCCCACGCTGCCAACACCACTGTTGTTCTTGTTCTTTCTTGTTCCCGACTCTGACGGGCAGGTCATTCTCTTCTGTGGGCCTCAGTCTCCCATCTGTAAGGTGGGGCAGGGAAGCCAGACCTCAGCAACCTCGCCCCTTTCAGGGCTCTGTCTTGCCCACAGCACTGCAGTCCCTGTGCCCGAGCTGCCCTCAGGCCCCCCAGGAGCTGGAGCAGGAGGTTTCGGGTCTGGAATCAGAGAACCCAGGGGATGGTGGTGTTGGAGTGAGGCTGGGCCAGGCGAGCCCAGGTGATGTTTTCCAGGGGCTTTGCTGAAACCAACCCAACGCACTTCCTCTCCAGTGGATTGGGGTCTGGACTCCCCCAGCCTCTCTCCCCACGGGGAGCAGAGTGGCTTATGCTTATCTTATCTCCTCCCCAGTGTGGACCCACTGTGCTCTTCATCCCACCTGATTCATCAGTCAGAGCAGGTGAACAGGTGGGCTGCCCTGGGGTAGAAGAAATGAGGGATTTTTAATCACAAAACTCAGTTGTCACTGACCCTCAGAGCCTCACTTTTCCATCTATAAAATGGGAACAGTGATGCCACCAAGTGTGCAAATAAAAAGAGATGGTGTGAGGAAACGTTTGCTATTCCGAAAGCCCTGGGCCTGTGGTCGCAGCAGGAAGCGGAGACAGGGCCAAAGTCGCCGCGCCAGCCTGGGTCCGAGCTCCCGAAGCCCACCCAGCAGGTCCGTCCCCTTCCCCTCACCACCCTCTGTGTCATCTGCTAAAGACGCCTCTTCCTGTGCAGGGGACCCTGCATTGCTGAGTCTGACGTGCAAGTTAGGTTCTTAGGAGCAAACAGTGGGGTTGTAAAGTCAAAGCTGCCTTTATCTCACGCCATGCAAATCTGACGTCCACGGTCTTTCCTGCAACCACGGTGACCAGTGGTGCCTGTCCTGGCTGGTCTGGTCACTGTGCCTCGGGGCAGCGAGGTGAGGACTGGCCCAGGGGAGCGGGAAAGCGCAGGGCAGAGCAGGGCAGAGCGGCCAGGGTCTGCCTACGACGCCTCCCATTGGACAGAACAGCCTGTTGGCTTCCGCCCCGCTCCGTAGTGAATAGAGCACACACACCTGCACCTCTATCCCGTCATAACCGCCCCCGACCCCGCGCGCGTGCTTTGGCGCAGAATCCACTCCCTCCAGCCGCCGAGGCCCCGGGGCTGCAGGGGCCGCTGCCCAGGCTTCGTGGGTGAGGAGGCCAAGGAGGGGGACGCACCCTGAGCAGCAGCTGCCCCGGGTTCAGGCCCGGGCCCCTCGCCGGCCCCGAGGGAGAAGAAGCCCCTCAAGCCGGCGTAGGTGCAGGCGGGGGCCCTGGCCACCCAGGCCAGTCCTGACGCGCAGATCAGACACCTGGCCTTTACCTTCCAGGAAACATAAGCAAGAACTGCACCAGTGACGGGTGGTCAGAGACGTTCCCGGATTTCATGGATGCGTGCGGCTACAGTGACCCCGAGGATGAAAGCAAGGTAAGGGCTGCGTGGGCCTCCCTTTCTGGTCGTTTTTCCGAGGTGCCTGGTAAACCGTGACCATTTGCTGCTCCAAGCCTCACTCGGGTGTTCTTCCACTTCTGGCCAAATCCCGCCAGGTCCCTGGTTTCAGTTCAGCTGCCCAGCCTTTGGAATTATGTGCTGGTTCCGTAATTTTGGAGCTGGGAAAGGCTGGTTTTCTCCACCTGCTATGGTGTATCTGGAAGGTGACGCCAAGAGTGGCTCTACCTGCCAAACTGAGCTTAGCCAGTGTCCCTTCTGCCATGAGGGTTTCTTTGTTCCCTTTAAGGTGTTGCCACCCGTGGGCTGTCGAGAAGCCATGCAGTTTTCTTAGCTCTGAGCCAGCAGCGGGGAGGGAACCAAACTCGGAGCATCTCTGCAGACTTAGAGCCCGTGTCGCTGGTGTGGGCTGCCCAGGCTCGGCTGGCCGCTGGTGCCTCTGTCAGGCCGTGGTGGGGACTCAGCGAGGGGCAGGCGTAGTGTGAGGAGAGCCTTTCTCCGGGAACGCAGTCCTTTAAGCGGCGAGCACCCTCAGCCCGGCACCCACACCCGGCCGTGCCCGTGGTGGGGTCTGTTTTGTTTGCCACCAGAAAGCCAGGTCAGTGTCTCCCCTTGAAACCCATTGCTCGCCCTGTGACCCCGTGTGGACAGGTTAGGGCCTTGGGAGCCGGGAGCCGGGCTGTTTCAGACCTGCTCCCTGACGACGGGTGTGAGGCCATGGGGAGTGCCTGCCCCCCACACCTGAGCCCACGCGGTGCGGGCAGACCGTGTCTGTGCTGCCGAGGCCCGCCTCCTGCCCCCCGCCCGTGCCACCTCACCTCCGCTGTCCCTCGGTCCTGCCCCCAAGTGAGGCCCTCAGGAATGCGGCTGTCCCATCACTTTTCCTGGGTAACGAGGGGCTTTCTTTGCTCTCCTCACTAAGAGTTACAATTTAAAGCCGATTCTTTCCCTACCAAATTAGTAAACCCTAGGAAAGGAAGTTCCTTGTATTTTAGCCGGTATCCCTCTAACTGGATGACAAGTGACCTGTGACCGGTGGTCAGTGAGGGTAACCGTGGTGGTGCGGCTCTGAGCCCTGCGTCGTGTGCTTCTTACTGATGGACGTGGTATATATTTAACGTACACGATGTGATGTTCTCACATGTATACAATATGAGATGATTCCCCAGTCCATCGCCTCACAGATTCCCTTTGCTTTTTTTTTTTAAATATAAATTTTATTTATTTATTTTTGGCTGCATTGGGTCATCGTTGCTGTGCGCAGGCTTCCTCTAGTTGCGGCGAGCGGAGGCTACTCTTCGTTGCAGTGCACAGGCTTCTCATTGCGGTGGCTTCTCTTGTTGCAGAGCACAGGCTCTAGGTGCGAGGTCTTCAGTAGTTGTGGCGCACAGGCTTAGTTGCTCCGCGGCATGTGGTATCTTCCTGGGGATCGAACCCGTGCCCCCTGCATTGGCAGGCGGATCCTTAACCACTGCGCCACCAGGGAGGCCCCTCCCTTTGCTTTTGGTGAGACACAGAACCTATTCATCTTATCACTGCAGGTTTGTGCTTGCTGACCGATGCCCCCCCATTTGCCCACCCTTCATCTCATTTAGTCTGGGTGACAACCCACTTTACAGATGGAGAAACTGAGGTTTAGAGAAATGATGTGACATGGCCAAGGGCCCCGCCATTCTGACTAGAGCCAGCCCCTTTGACCCCCTCCTCAGGGGCCGCTCCCAGGCCCCCCGCTCTCCCTACACAGGTGGAAGCAGCAGCAATGGGCCTGGACACACCTGGGCGGGCAGCCAGGCCAGGGCTGTGCTGACCCTTCCCAGCCATTGTCCCTCCCCACCCCCCCCCCCCCCGTGGACTTGTGCCCCTGGGGCATTCTGCACGAATCCCTTTTGTTCTACGGGATCCCACAGAGAAGGCCCAGCCTTTCCCCATGGGCGTGGCCAAGAGGCAGGTCTCACGTGGCCCCCATGACAGCAGCACAAATGGTGAAGCCCCCCCAACGCTGGGCCCGAGGCTTGGGCAGCGTTTAGCCTCCTCCGCCGTCAGCCGTTCCCCTCCCTGCTCCCTGGAGCATGGGCGTAAATGCCACTGCCCACACGCTTGCCGGTGGGCGGGTGCACAGCCAGGTCAGAGGCCACTCGTGGAATCAGGGTCCGAGCACGTTTTCATGGGACAGTGAGGGGATCTCAGGTTCCAGACTCGTAGGAAACTGCTGTTCAGCTACTTAAATGTGTCCAAACCAGGAAGTCGTCTTATTGGTGTCTAAGAATAAGACCTTAAATCGTGTAGAATTTAACCCCAGTTTCAGGGCTGTTTCCATAGAGAAAAGCGTCCCAGGCCTCGTTCTGAAGACCCTGAACTCTGACCAGGGGTGATGACAGCCCGCACGATGGCCGGGACCCTGTCACATCCCAGGGCCCTGCCAGGTGGCCCTGCGGGACGGGGGCAGCGGCTGGAGAGTGTCCAGACTTCTGTAGGGGTGGATGGGGTGGGGTCCCGGCAGCCGCCTTCCATCACCCACGTCTCCCTTCCACCTCGGCAGCCAGCCCAGCATTCGTACCTCCGAGGCCTCAGGACACACGTCAGGGCGAAGAACACAGCGTCCTGAGGCCTCGCCAGCAGCATTTATCCAGAGCCTGTGCTTGTTCCACAAGTAAACATTTCCCGGGAACCGCGACGTTCCGACTCTGTCCTCGGGTTACAGAGAGCCCAAGGTGGTTGTAAAGGGCATCGTCGTGGGAACTATGTCAGCTTGGAGCCCATTGAGGACAGAGCACCTGTGATTTCCTAATGCTTTTCTGTCCGGTGCGAAGAGCTATTTTTGTTCTCAAACATTTCAGAGATTCTGCAGTTATCATGAATGCATATTCCCTGCTAATGGATTAGAAACTCAAAATATTTTAATGTGCGAAGGCGAAGAAAATAATGGCACAAGACCAAAATGAATAATTTTCTTCCTGATTGCAGCTTCCACTGCTCTCACACTTCGAATTCTCGGTCGTTTAAGGAGTCGCTTGGAAGATGAAAACCGCAGCACACTGAGCTGCCCAGAGCGAGGCCGGGACGGGCCTTCCCCGGGTGGAGGGAGGGGGCGGCCCCTCGATCCACGGGGACTCCTGCTTCCACGCCACTCTTCATCTCATCAGCCACTCTCTTTCTTCCCAGTTTTACGATTTTAATTGGATTTCCTGTGCTCGTGCAGCCAAACTCTGCCCTGGGTGCTGTGTGTGCAACCTTTGTTGGTTTCAAAATTAATTAAATTCAAGGGAAAAAATTAGCTTCCACAAAAGCCACATACAGTGAGGGAATTGAGAGACAAAGCAGTCGGGAATGGCAGTCCCGTGAAGGAAAAAAGAGTTTGAAGACCCCAGAGGACCCCTTGGACGACGCGGGAGCCGTGATTGCGAAGCTCTCCTCGTTTGGACCAGGGAAGCCCGCAGAGTCGTGGCGGGGTGGCAGTGGCCCGGGCCTGCGTGTCCTGGTGCAGTGAAACCCTGAGGCCAGCCAGGCTCGGCTCGGGACGCCCCGTCACCGCATCCCGCTTTCCATAAAGCAGGGCCTCCCCAGTCTGTGTCCCTCTCCCAGCAAAACCTGCCTCGGGTGTGCGCATCTTCGTCTTAGGCCTTTCTTCTTTCAATCCTTGGATAAAGGGTTTAATCCCATTAAGAGGCTTTCAGGACCCCCCTGCCAACCCCAGACCCACGGGGGCCACACCGGCATCTCCCCTCCCCCTTTTCCCTTGTCCCAGCCTGCTGAAGCCTGTGGGGAGAGCAGGCCAGCCGGAGACCACGAGCCCCTCTCACTGCCCCCACCCTTACCGTGGGAGCCTAGGGTCTCCCGAGCCAAGGAGGTTGTCCTGGCATCAAGGTCTCAGCCTCAGGCGGGCGGTCGTTCCACCTGGTGTCGTCTGCCTGGTCACCTGCCCCCTCAGGCCCCCTGACCCATCATGCCCCAGACCCGGGGGCTCTCCTGACCCGGTGGCTCGTGCTGCAGCCCGTCGGGTGGACCCTGGTGTCCTGACTTCCTTCCTCCGCCGACGGCTGTCTGGAGGCTTCTGGTCAGAGCGCTCCCTGGCCAGCGTCCCTGCCTCAGTGTCCCACCCGCTGCCCAGTGTTCCCGCCTCTCTGATCTCCCAGGGATGCTGAGAGCTGACAAAACATGAAAAGTGCCAGAAATGAGCACCCATGACAAGTCTCGTGGGCCCAGGGTGGTCTCCTTTTCCCTTTATTGGGAGTCTCCCAGATGAATCTAGAAGGACCCCAGGGCTGTCCCCCCTCCGTGGCCACCACCCGCGACTCAGTCACCACATAAGAGTCTGCGCCCGGCCTGCCGCCCCGCCGCCCTGCCGAAGGACAGCAGCGTCAGTGGCATGCGGCACCCTGTGCTGGGCGGACACACCAGGCAAAGCAGCCCATACGTCTCCTGCATTATATATCTGCTACTATAGTTCTTAAATACAGAGCACTTCTGCTAAATTTAGCCAAGAGAACTGTTTGGCATTTCAACCTTCCCATGCTTCGAGTGAACACATTTCTTCCATGTTATGCCATATTCCTAAAAATATTTTTGCAGTCTCTTCTTAGCTTTCAGACCATTGCAGTAAGTCTTTCCCACTGCCCACTAATGTCATCTCCCCAAGGGTCCCAATCCCTGGCGTGCTCAGTCCTTCCATGTCAGGCGCCCTCGACCTCTCACTCCCAGGCCCTGCAGGACCCCCGATGTCCCCGTGTCAGAGGATGGTGGGCAGGGACATGCTGAGCAGCCTGCGGGAGGTGGAAGCCAGGACTGGACCAGGAGTGGAGCACCCGGGGGTGCAGGAGGGCCTCACACTCACTTCCGGTACGGTGGCCGATTGTGTTCCGCTTCTGGACAAGCACCCAGGGGGTGGCTTCGCTTCATTTTGCATCAAAGGGCGGGAAGGAGCTGCGCCGTGGTTTTCAGGGACACGTGAGGGCCACGCTCCCTCCTGGACCACTCATCAAACGATGGGGAAAATCCGTTTTCCTCTGACCCGTCCCCGCCAACAAAGGAGTGCTCCCCATGGTGACTGAACAGGGGCGGGTTGGGTCAGCGGCAGCAAGGCAGGCAGGGCGGGACCTGGGGGGTCAGGACGGGGAAGCGGTACCAGCGGGGCTGGACGGCAGCCGTAACCAGCGCTACACACCACGCCGCCCGCTGACGGTCCAGGCAGAGATCTGACCGCCGGCAGGAGCGTGATCCGAAGATTCGCGAGACAGACACGATTACTAGCCAGTTTCAACTGAACCTGTAAGCGTGATGCTTAACACTTGCCCGAGAAAGGAGTGAGTCTTTCCAAGGCCAAAGGAGAAACAGGGTGAGGCAGAGGAGGTTAGCCAGGAAATCTACAGAAACAGGGTGGGTGCCTGGCTCCGGGAGGTTCTCCTACAAGAAAGGAGATGAGGGTACAGAAATTAGGGGGGAATAATAGAGAAAAGCTCAGGAGCGCGTAGGAAGCAATACAGGTGTCCAGGGAAATACAGAGAAACAACCCGTCTTCAGGGAAGGAGACGCAGCGTGCCTGCGAGGCAGGCAGCCCCAGCCTTGCAGGGGTGAGGGGGCCGAGCCACGAGCCCACCCCACTGCGGACACCAGGCCATTTCTGTAAGACAACCATGGGGACCAGCTGTGTCCACAGGGCTGGGGCATCAGGCAGGACTCGGGGCTGGGGCCCCGGCAGAGGGCTGGGGGCCCCAGGCCGGTCTCAGCCAGAAACAGGTCTCTGAGGGAGGGTCCGATCTCCCTGATGTCCCCCTCTTCACTGGGCTTGTACATGACAGCCTTGCCTGGGGGAAACAGACATTTGGGGCCCAGGCAGCTGGCAGTCGGCAAAGCTGGGCGCACCGGCCATCCCAGCCAGGCCCTCGTGGTGGGGACGGGAGGGAAGGCACCGTTTCTGGGGCAGGTTGGGGGCAACCAGGACATTCACTGGACAATCCGGTAAGTTTCTCCATGTGACGTGCAAGTTCAGGACTAAAAGTTTGTGGTCCTAAGAGATAATTGAAGAAAATATGGAAATTAGCAATATTTGTTTTACTGGGTACTCGCAATCTCTGTTAAAGACCTAGAGAAAAGAAGACAGAGTTTTGGAAAGGTTCACCTACCAGTTGTCAAGTTGACATCACCTGTCTCATGGGTGTGATGTGGGGAATTCGAGCGGCTGGACATGGGCCTGGAGAGGCCACAAGCCAGGAAATGTGCTGATGAAGGACCAACAGTGGCCTCGTTACTGCGGGTTCCCTTTAACAGTTTGGCTATATTTTCTACTTTCTCAAAAATCAGCAGATACTTTACTCTTGTATTCAAATAAAATCAAATTTTAGGTCCCCCCAAAACACTTAAGTTTATGCTGTTGGACAAATCATTTCTCAGTGACATTTGCTTCCCACCAGGGACCCTGACAGGACAGCGAGGAGACTTCCCTCTGTCGTGCGTTTCCTGAAACCTGCTTTGAGGCGATTTAGTTGCCGGGATGGTGCAGGGGAGCCGACTGGCCGGGGACGCCCTGCGGCCTCCGCGATCTGTGCGCGGGTGTGCGGCGGGCGTGAAGGCGGACGCGGCGCCTGGGCTGCACACGTGCACCCCCTCAGCTAGTGAGCCGCGAGGCTGTCTTTCCTAAAGGAGGTCGTGCTGTGCTGTACCCTCGGCACCGGCGCCAGACCTGGGAGATTCCAAGTTTTACACGGTGTCATCTAACCCGCTGGCTCGGTCCCAGGACGGTTCTCGGGGCACGTCTACCAGCAGAGGCGGCCCTGGCGCGCGTGACCCAGCCTCTTCCCACCCCTCGGCCTTTCTCTGTCTTTCACGTGTCGTGTTTGAAGAACACCGGCCTCGACCTCACAGACCTCACAGGCTCTCTGAGGGGTTTGTCTGATGTTTCTAGAATCACATGCGGGTTATCTGCCCAAGGTGAGGACGCTTGGTAGCAAAACAAAGGCTCCCGATCCCTCTGTCGGTTGCCTTTTCTTTGTCATAAACTCTGTGCTGTAAATAGGTCTCAGTGGGAGAAACTGCTCCAGAATATCTGTGGATGTTTCTTTGCCTCAGAAACGTCGTATTTGGGTTTTTAAAAGAAAATCTGTTTTCCTCTAACACGTTCACACCAACAAAGGAGTGTTCCCCGTAGTGACTGAAAATAGGGGCTCTTTGCCAGCCAGTCACACCGTCCTGGCGACACAGACGCGCACCCCCAGCGCCACCTCCTCTAGATGTCACCGCCGGGCCCCCGGCCGAGCCGCCAGGTCCCCTGCTCCCGGCTACACAGCAGTGCAGCGTCCATGGGAAGTCAGCCCTGTGGCGAGTGGGCATCAGTCATGGTGACCATCTGGACGCCCCCCTCTCCTGCCCCCCCACGAAGCATCAGACACCTTCCCGACGTCTCCACTCGTCCTCAGCAGAGAGGTGATCTCGGGGACAAGGAGAGCGATGTCACCTGTGTGTCACCCAGGCTGGTTGTGACGAGCGCCTGGTTGCTTCCGCCCGGGTCAGTGCTGTCCAGCGCCCTCTGACCTGAGAGCCCAGCGCCCCCCTGGGGTCAGTCCGCTTCCTCAGACGGCCCTGAGGGCCCCAGCGAGGCTGGAGGAGGCCCAGCGCGAAGCCGGCGTGCTTGCGTCTCCCCTTTGGGCTCCTGCAGTGCCTCTGACCACCCTCAGACTGAAGGGGGAGCCGCCGTCAGCAGGAGCTCTGCCTGTCCGCCTGTCCTTCCGTCCACCCGTCCCCTCCCCCTCCCCCGCAGCGCTGGTCAGGGCCGCGCAGGCAGCGGGTACCACGCCGAGCGTAGGGGTGGGGGGCTCCAGGTCCTCTGCGAAGCAGACTGTGTACAAAGGAGGCTTGACTCAGGAGGACTCGGGTCGTTGGACTTAATAACCTTGAAGATCTCTTTCGTCATAAAAATGGTTTTCATTGTGAAATCAAACCACTTAGGGGCATTTACTAAGAGTGTTTACAAGCTCTTTACATGGATTATCTCATTTAATCCCCCGACAAGCCCATGAGGTAATGCGCTGTTTTCAATCATCCTTTTATGGTTGAGGGGAACTAATCCACGGTCTCATCAGTGAACAGAATTTAACCTCGAGCCCCAGAGAGTCCCCAGGCTCCTGTTGGCTGTGGATTTTACTCTTGGTTGCGTTCGTGCAGCTGGATGATACACGGTCTGTGCTTTGGGGTGGAGCATCTTTTCATTTGCCCGTTTGCCATCCGGTCTGTTCTGTGGCGAGGTGCCTGTTAAGGCTTGTGGCCCATTTTTAGTTGGGTTGTTTGTTTTCTTATTGTTGAGCATTAAGAGTTCTTTGTATGTTTTGAATAACAATCCTTATCAGATGTACCTTTTGCAGATATTTTCTCCCAGTCTGTGACTTGTCTTCTCATCCTCTGAATTTCTTTCACAGGGCAGAATTTTTTAATTTTATTGAAGTCCGTCTTATCAATGATTTCTTTCACGAATAGTGGTGCCTTTGGTGTTGTATTTTAAAAAGCATCATCAACTCAAGGTCATCTAGGTTTTCTCCTATGTTATCTTCTAGGAGTTTCATAGTTTTGCAATTTACATTTAGGTCTATGACCCATTCTGAGTTATTTTTTGTAAAAGTGTAAGGTCTGTGTCTAGGTTGATTTTTTGCATGTGGATGTCCAGTTGTTCCAGCAACATGTGTTGAAAAGACTGTCTTTGCCCCACTGTATTACCTTTGCTTTTTTGTCAAAGAGCAGTGACTAGTTACATGGGTCTGTTTCTTTACTCTCTTCTGTTCGTTGACGTGCTTATCTGTCCTTTCGGCCACACCACTGTCTTCATTCCTGCAGCTTAAAAGTCAGTCTCATGACTCTGCTCTGGGAACCCCCAGCTGCTGCTGCCGCCTATCTCCCCACTGTCCTGGGGCAGCTGTTTGTCCTGTGTCCTCCCTTCTCTCGTGGACCCAAGGAGATGGTTGATTTTCCAGTCCTTTCAGAGTTCTACTCATTGTTAGGATGCAGTGGTGCTGTCCACACTCCTTACGTGCAGAACTGACCAATTCCTCTTAAAGGAAGAACGCTGAAACAGACAAGTAACGTCCCCCAGGGAGGGCGCCCTCCGAGGGAGGGGACACTGGGGTGCGGGTGGACTCTCAGCCCTGCGCCTTGGTGGCCTCGTGGTCTTAAGCTGACCTGTCACCCCGGACTCAGGTCCCCCATCTGTGTGAGGGGAACGTGGCAAAAATACTCCGTCTGCCCCTTCACAGGCCGTTGGGAGAAGTGAATGAATTAACTTTTGTGTTATATTTTGTAAATTACAAAGCACCCAGCGCTGTTAGGTTATCATTACAGTCTCCTAAGCAGAATAGGTGGGTCTTAAAAGATGTTTGCCAACGACTTTCAGGCAGAAAAATTCAACTCATAACATTGTTGCAAACGTGACGCTGAGCCTCCCTCACCCTGAATCTGAGATGGGAGTAGCTTTGATGACCTGCGTGCGCTTCGGACCACGTTCCCATGAAAACAGGCTGTCATTTCTGATGGTCTCTAACACATTTGCTTTAAAACAAAGAAGCCTCAGCCTTCCATTTTCAAGGTGAGAACGGGCACCTCCTCGCCCCCGAGACAGAGGCTGTCCCTGGGCTCTGGCGAAGGCTGCCGGTCCCCGGGCTCCGAGATCCTTCCGCAGCCCCGCTCCAAAGCCGCCACGAGAAGAGGCCCCGGACCGGCCACTCTACTCCGCGCGCTCTGCCCGCTCAGCCCTCTGCCTGCTGCCACACGGCACGTGGCGTGTGGGGGCCCCTGCAGCGCCTTCTCGGAGGAGCCCGAAGACCTGGCCGAGGAATCAGAGCTGCGGTGCTGCCCTGGGGAGCCAGGGAGCCGGGGAGAAGCAGAGCGAGTATCACCCGTGACTAACGTCTCCACGGGAGCCCAGACGACCCTGCCGCGCCGGCCGGCGACGTCGCCCGGGTCCCCAGCACCTGGTACATCTCCTCCGGGCCACCCGCCCATCCGTGCTGCCCTTCAGCTGCGAGGCGCCCCTGCCCTCTCCACCACCTGCCCTCCGGCCCCTGCTCACGCCTCGGCCACTCGCTCTGAGTTCAGAGCGAGAGACACGGGTCAGCATGCTTCGGGGTCTGTGTTGGTCTTATTTGCCCAGCAAGACCTCCATACCCCGGAGACAGGGGCTGTGCCTTCTGTTCAAGGGGGGCCCGTCCTTAGACAGATGCTGGGTAGCGGTGGTGGCTTCACTTGCATCCCCTCGGCCCTTCGTGCGAAGGTTAATCGTTACTAAAAGGCCTGGCAGAAGCCACTGTTTCCCAGACAGCGATGCACGTGGCATCAGCAGGTTCAGAAGAGAACACGCAGGGTGCTTCACCTCAGCCGAAGAGTGAGGCGACGGGCCAGGCGAGGTTCTAATCAGAAAGTTTCCTGAACCAGGGGCCTCTGGTCCAGCCAAGGGGCTTTCAACGTTTTTTAATTAAAATCCACAGTTGGAAATGCATTTCACACTGTGACCCAACACAGACATTTCACAAAGCCACATTTTCTGTGCTACCTTCTTTAAATGTTGGTTGTTACCTAGGAAATTGATTGCATGACCCACTACTGGGTTATAAATAGGGTTATCGTATAAAAGGTCGGCCAAACCTGGCCTCTCAAGAGAAAAAGGGGAGCTATTAATAGTCGCTCCGGGACAGCAGACATAAACCAGGCCTGGCCCAGGCAAACGGAGGCTTCAGTCGCCTAGTTATGACTCAGTGTTTGGAAACACTGGCCAGCCCGCAGTGTTCCTTGAGAAGGGCTATGCCGTGTAGCTCCAGGGCAATGTATGATTATGGAAAGTTAGAGCCGGAAGAGGACTTGCACGTCACCCGGTCCCACACACTTGCTGGGGACTAGGAAGCCGCCCTGGGTGACAGCCAGTGGGGAAGGGCCGCCATCTCCTCCCAGGCAGGACCCCCAACGGAAGGCTCAGAGCGGCGGGTCCTGTGCTTGCCCACCACAGGCCCCTCAGAAGCGCTGAGAAAGGGGAGCATTCCTGAACTGTTTTCCTCGCTGCCTGATCATGTGATGATGGCGACACATATTCAAGTACTTTTTTACAAGTAAATCCATTCTCAAACTTGCGATTGTAACGTGTGACTGTTTGAGATCATCTTCCCGGGTAAAACCTCGCGGTGGCAGGAATCCTGGTACGTGGGCATCCGGTGTCAGGGGGTGGGGGGGCTCGTGCCAAATCCCTGGAAATGTGTCCCCCGCCTGCCCCTCGGGCGTCCCACTGGCGACATTCTCAGGCCCACCAGTGTGGACCGGTGTTCGTGGACACCTGTCATTTAATCACCTTCGGGAGCAAGTGCCCCCCACCCAGGTTCTCCTCTGCTCTCCACACCAAGTGAGGCCACACGCCCAGGAATCGTCCTGTGGGCCTCATGCTTAAACAGTATGAGGACTTTCTGTAAGAAAAAGAATACAACCTTAAATACAAAAGTGAATGTTTATGCAGGATAAGGAAGGAGGTGGCAGGTTCCTTTTCATGGACCTCAAGCATAGTGGATGCCCAAAATACTTACAAAGAAAAGAGTTAAAAACTGCAGAGTGTCCTACATGTTCTTTGATCACCCTTTGTTGGCTTAAGGGAAACAAGTCCTTGTAGATGTCTACTCCTAAGACTTCTATAAACTCATAAAGCTCATAAGAATGAGTTTTGGGAGGATGTCATCCTATTATCCTGATAGGGTCAAAAATGAATATTAAATTCAGCCAGACATTTGGAATAAATCTTTTGTGTATCAAAAAATTATTACAATGGAACATTTAAGTAAGTCCCTCACCCGGAAGGGGAGCAGCACATTCTCATCTCAAAGAAATTAGGAGGGGAGAATGAGCCCTGGAATCACTGCGTTTCCCCCAGGGGTTTGCACCTTTAGTTGTTTTGTGAAGTCTGTGGTGCAGATTATGGATGTTACAGGTGACAAAGAAAATAGGTATTTTCTCCCTTAGGGACTTGATAGTAATTTTACCGGGAACTGAAGACTGAAGGCCCTGTTACAAACCTGTGAACAGCCACTGTTCTCGTGTGGTGCGTGCGTAACCTGTTCCCGTTTCTGCCCCTCTGATCATACATGCACTAGTGTGTACAGGAAAGGGGGGACCTTCCAAGAGGAACACGTGAGCAGTACATCACCCCCGTCTCTTCCCCGTTTTTATGTATTTACTTCAAAATTACCATTGTACTTAATGTACACTCTTCTTGTTTTGTTTTATAAAATGTATCATGAACATTTTCTTAAATCAGTCAGTATCCTTCGAAAACAAGATTTTTAAGGGCAGTGTGATATTCTATTTTATGAATATGCTGAATTTACTCAGTTGTTCACAAATTAGGTTTTCTCTAATATCTTGTTATTTTAATCAATAAACAAACCTGTGCACACATCTCAAATTCCTGGTTAAAGGATGTGAAGTAAGACAAGGATATTTTTAATGTTTTTAATTATACTGTCAAACGGCTTTCCAAAAAATGTGCCAATGCATGTTTCCACTAGGAAGAGATGTGATGCCCATTTAGCTAATACCTTCACCAGCAGTTTCATATTGTTTCAGTTATCACCAATTTTATAAAACAAACAAAAATGCTATCTTATTATTTTAGTTGCACCTGGTTCATTGCTAATGGGCGCAGGCTTTTCCTAGGTCATGATTAACTTGTTTCCTTTGCCAGCTCCCCTTTTGGGGTGTCTTCCTTCCCATCTACCGGGCTTTCCCGAGAATCTGTCACGACAGGTGTGCCTTCCTCCAAGTTGGGTTTTCTTGCTGTGCTGCCCACTATGGAAACTCTGAGCTGAGACATCCAGGTAGAGCATTCCTGAACTGGTAGCATCGGGGAGCCTGGCAGATGCAAACACGGGTTCTCCTGGAAGGAAATCCTTGCCCAGGCCTCCCAAATTCCCGTAGATCAACCCCAAAGATGAGCTCACACCTAAATGTACAAACTACACAAAGAACCAGTCAGCAGATGACGAACAGTGAAACTACATCCTCGAAACTGGAGACGATGGATTCATCAGGCAAAGAATACAAATAAGTGCGTTTAAAATGTTTTGTTAGGGCTTCCCTGGTGGCGCAGTGGTTAAGAATCTGCCTGCCAATGCAGGGGACACGGGTTCAAGCCCTGGTCCAGGAAGATTCCACATGCTGTGGAGCAACTAAGCCCGTGCGCCACAACTACTGAGCCTGCGCTCTAGAGCCCATGAGCCACAACTAGTGAGCTTGTGAGCCACAACTGCTGAAGCCTGTGCACCTAGAGCCCGTGTTCTGCAACAAGAGAAGCCACTGCAATGAAAAGCCCACGCACCGCAACGAAGAGTAGCCCCTGCTTGCCACAACTAGAGAAAACCTGTGCACAGCAACGAAGACCCAACACAGCCAAAAATAAAAATAAACAAAATAAATAAATTTTTTTTTTTAATGTTTTTTTAAAAAAAGAAGAAATTGAAAATAACCAAAAATGAGATACTCCTAAAAGGACCTGATCTGGGAGAAAAAATAGACCTTAAAAAAAAAAAAGAAAATTAAAACATACAGAAATCTGTTGCATTTCTTTACAGTAACAATGCAATATCAGAAAGGGAAAGTAGAAAAAAAAAAAGATCCCTTTAAAAATTGCATCAAAAAGAACAAAACACTGAGAAATAAGCCTGACCAAGGAGTTAAAAGACTTAAATGCTGAAAACTATAAAACATTGATAAAGGAAATTACAGATGATTTTAAAAATGGAAAGCTATCCCATACTCTTGGATTGGAAGAATTATTATTGTTAAAATGGCATACTACCCAAAGCAATCTACAGATTTAATGCCATCCCTATCAAATTACCCATGACATTTTTCACAGAACTAGAACAAGTAACCCTAAAAATTATATGGAAGCATAAAAACCCAGAATTGCCAAAGCAATCGTGAGGAAAAAGAACAAAGGGGAGGCATAACCCTCCCAGACTTCAGATGATACTACAAAGCTACAGTAATCAAAACAGCATTGTATTGGCACAAAAACAGACACATGGATCAATGAAACAGAATAGAGAGCACAAAAATAAACACACACACCTACGGTCAATTAATCTTTGGCAAAGGAGGCAAGAATATACAATGGAGAAAAGACAGTCTCTTCAGCAAGTAGTATTGGGAAAGCTGGACAGCTGCATGTAAATTAATGAAGTTAGAACACTCCCTCACACCATACATAAAAATAAACTCAAAATGGCTTAAAGACTTAAATATAAGACAGGACACCATAAACCTCCTAGAAGAGAACATAGGCAAAACATTCTCTCACATAAATCAAATCAGTGTTTTCTTAGGTCAGTCTCGCAAGGCAATAGAAATAAAAGCAAAAATAAACAAATGGGACCTAATCAAGCTTATAAACTTTTGCATAGCAAAGGAAACCATAAACAAAACGAAGAGACAACCTACGGAATAGGAGCAAATATTTGCAAACAAAGCGTCCAACAAAGGCTTACTTTCCAAAATATACCAACAGCTCATACAACTCAATAACAACCAAAAAACCCCAAACAACCCAATCAAAAAAATGGGCAGGGACTTCCCTGGTGGTGCAGTGGTTAAGAATCCGCCTGCCAATGCAGGGGACATGGGTTCGAGCCCTGGTCCAGGAAGATCCCACATGCCACGGAGTAACTAAGCCCGTGTGCCACAACTACTGAGCCTATGCTCTAGAGTTCGCAAGCCACAACTACTGAGCCCCCGTGCCACAACTACTGAGCCCCCATGCCACAACTACTGAAGCCCGTGTGCCAAGAGCCCGTGCTCTGCAACAAGAGAAGCCACCACAATGAGAAGCCCGTGCATCGCAACGAAGAGTAGCCCCTGCTCACCACAACTAGAGGAAGCCCGCGCGCAGCAATGAAGACCCAACGTAGCCAAAAATAAATTAATTAATTTAAAAAAAAAAAGGGCAGAAGACCTAAATAGACATTTCTCCAAAGAAGACATACAGATGGCCAATAAGCGTATGAAAATACGCTCAACATTGCTAATTATCAAAGAAATGCAAATCAAAACTACAATGAGGTATCACCTCACACCGGTCAGAATGGTCATCATTAAAAAAAATCTACAAATAATAAATGCTAGAGAAGGTGTGGAGAAAAGGGAACCCTCCTACGCTGTTGGTGGGAATGTAAATTGATACAGCCACTATGGAAAACAGTATGGAGGTTCCTTAAAAAACTAAAAATAGAATTACCATACAATCCAGCAGTCCCACTCCTGGACATATATCCAAAGGAAACTATAATTTGAAAAGATACATGCACCCCTATGTTCATAGCAGCACTGTTTACAATAGCCAGGACATGGAAGCATCCTAAATGTCCATCGACAGATGAATGGATCAAGAAGATGTGGTACATATATACAATGAAGTACTACTCGGCCATAGAAAAGAATGAAATAATGCCATTTGCAGCAACATGGATGGACCTAGAGATTATCACACTAAGTGAAGTAAGTCAGATAGAGAAAGACAGATATCGTATGATATCTCTTATATGTGGAATCTAAAATATGATACAGATGAACTTATTTACAAAACAGATACAGACTCGCAAACATAGGAAACAAACTTATGGTTACCAAAGGGCAAAGTGGGGGAGGGATAAATTAGGAGTTTGGGACTAAGATATGCACACTGCTATATGTAAAATAGATAACCAACAAGATCCTACTGTATAGCACAGGGAACTATATTCAGTATCTTATAATAACCTATAATGGAAAAGAATCTGAAAAAGAAAATATATATGTGTGTGTGTGTGTATATGTATATATATATATACACACACATATATAACTGAATCACTTTGCTGTACACCTGAAACTAACACAACATTGTAAATCAACTATAATTTTAAAAAATGAAAATCAAGTAGATACATCAAACAGCGAATCAGATACAGATGAAAAGAGAATTCTGGAACAGGGAAGGTAGATCCAAAGAAACTGCCCGAATGCAGCAGAGGGACGAAGGGGTGGGAAATAGAGCAGCTTCTGGGCATCAGGTGGAGGCCCAGCATCAATCTGATCACAGCCTCAGCAGGAGAGACGGAGACCCCGACCACCCCAAGCACCGTGAATAAGAGGAAATCCACAGCCAGGCAACTGTGATGAAACTAGAACATACCAAACTGCGGAGAATCTTAAAGACAGATTGCCCACCCACGGACGCAGCCGCCTCCCACGTGGGGGACTCGTCCTTACTCAGAACCCACCCGCTGAGCTGCTGCTCAGAATTGAAAGAGAAACAAAACCGATGGGTCCACAACCCGCAGACCCCCACTAAACGTACGTAAGGAGTGTGCTTCGGGGGAAAGAAGACACCAGAAGGAAGAACTGAGAAGCAAGAAAAATGTAAGAAAAAAAAGTAAACATGGGGAAACCCAGCAAAGACAATTTAAAGCAATAATAAAGGGCGGGTAGCTAAAAAACAGGGTGAGACGGCGCAGGACAGCACGCAGCGCAGCTGATGAGGGTGGGGGTGCGTGTGCAGAAGAAACCACCCAATAACCCCGTCAAGACCGCAGCACAGACACACGCGTGAAGGTGAAAGGCACACGGGGGGCAGGGTCAAGCCTCGGGGTCAGCGCTGGGCCCCCGTGGTTTTACTCAGTTGCCGGTTTGGTTCTGGCGTCCGTCTGCAGGTGTGTGTGTGGTCGTCACGTTGTTTTCTGTGCTTTGAGTGGGTTTGAAATATTTCATTTTCCAACTGTGTAACCTGAACCGTTGCCACAGGTGACGCAGTGGCAGCTGCTCCGAACACCCCAGTCCTGCCTGTAATCCTGCGTCAGGAGGAGAACAGGAGAGGGACAGAACCTAAAATCAGGGTTTCCGAGGACAGCTCAGAAGCCCAGCTCGCCCTCTGCTTTCTCCCCCGCAGGCTGGAAGCCACGAAGCGACAAATCCCACACACCGACCTGTGAGGCCTCGGACGGGGTCACTCGAGGCAGGATTTGCCGTTTCTTCACGCTTAGCTCCGCCGTCTTCGCTGACTTAAGGCCCAGATCACTCCAGGAATTCACTGGGGAAGCAAGAACACACCCTGCGGGAGGCGGCAGCCCCTATGTGGGGTGCTGTCTTCCTGGTCCAGACCCGCTTGGTTCTAGCGGGAGCTGGCAGGGTGGCCCCGGGGAAGACCGCAGGGCTGGGCCAGCGCCCGCCTCAGCGGGCTGCTCGCTGCCGGAGGTTAAGACGAGCTCGGTGGTTTTTCTCTCTCCCACCTGGAGGGCTGAGCGCGTCCAAGCTGCTGCTTCGGGGCAGCGCCTCGAGGCCTCCTCCGAACGTGGTCCCCACGTCCAGGCGGCTCCCTCCAGGCAGGTTTGCTTTATGGAAACCGTCCCGGGTTGTTCACAATGAATTATAAGGGAACAGGTGGGTGTTTAGGGTGCATTTCTGGCTCAGGGTGGAGGTGGAACTCCAAGACAATGCTGCCTCGTGCATGCCAGCATCAGCCGCCCACAGCCCGACCTGGAGGGAACGCACGGTGGGATCAGGAACCCGGCCCGCTGTCCAGTGCCGGCCGCCAGGAGCTTACAGATGCATTTTCCTCTCTTTCAGATCACGTTTTATATTCTGGTGAAGGCCATTTACACCCTGGGCTACAGTGTCTCTCTGATTTCCCTTACAACCGGAAGCATAATTCTTTGCCTCTTCAGGTAAGTAGCAGAAATGAGCAATCCTGCCAAAAACGTGAGACAGGAAATCATCCATTTAAGCCATCTAGGCCCATCAGAGGAGGGCAGAAACCACTGGCTCCAAGCCCTCCTCTGTGCCGAGCCAACCAAACTCCCTGGGAAAATGCCAGCATGAAATATGATGCTAATGTTGACGTTTGTATTTAAATACTCTGCATTTCTCATATGAAGAGACAATACTGACCATGGATAAGAATGCAGTTCAACTGTTATTTACTAAACAGCAATATGCAAATGCTTTGAAAATACAGAGGCACCCTGGCCTTCCCCTCCCACTCAGAAGCACCCACATCTGGGCCTCACAGTGGGTGCTCTGTTAAGAGACACTGTCATGTGTTCAGGAGCATGAGGACAGGTTCAAATCCTGGGTCAGTCTCTTAGCAGCTGTGTGACCTTGGAAAATTGCTTAACCTCTCTGTGCGTCTACATGGAGGCTGATGGAGCCTACATGGCTTGTGGGAGGTGCTCTCTGAATGGCTCCTGCTTTTCCCCTGCTCCTGGACCCTCGCTAGGTCTCTGGGAGCTAATGACAGACATTGTGCGGCTGGTGGTCAGGGTTCAAGGGGGGAGGTAGACCCTTCTATCTGGGAAAAGGTTCTAGTTTTTAGGACTAAATCCATGTCTTAAGCATCACTAGCCTTAAGTAAAATGGGTCATATCCAGCTTATTTTAACAGGGTTTTGATCACCTGTCAAAAAACAATCTGTAGAGAACAAAGAGCGTTATTTGGGGTCTCAGGAATTGCAATTCGAGAAGCACAGACTCAGGTAAAACTGAGAGGGTTCCAGGGAAGAGAAGGAGTCGGGGGCTTGTAAAGGCAAAAGCCACAGGTTGTTAAAGTTGTCTGGCAAGAGTTAGGATTAGCTCTGATGCAAAAGGAAATATTGTCCTTAAGGGACAGGCTGTCACGAGTTTTTCGGGGGTTGGGATCTGATATGTATCTGAGTTTCTGGAACACTGTGCAGACCTTCTGGACGCCTCATCAGGACAGTGAGTGGTCAGAGCTCAGATCCCGTCCGGCTGAGATATGGTGGCCTCACTTCCTCGCAGCCTCTGGCTCCATCTGGAGGTTCTCTTGGCAACACCAACTCCACTTTTATTTTCCTCCCACATACCGCATATCTTATTTCCCTTTGCTAAAACATAGTTCAAATGCTGGCCAGTCTTCATATAAAATCAGTGATATAACAAATGGAGTGTTTTTAGAACATTAGGAGATCCATACTTGGAAGAAAAATGAGTGAGTGGAGGTGATGGAGCAGGTAGCGGAGATCTCAGCAGACGTTAGCTGGTGCTCCTCTAGTTTCAGGCATCTCGGCTGTGTCAGGTAGTTGATAATTCTCAGGAAGAATGAGGCAATGCCTTTAATCCAGAACTGCACTTTGAAAAGTGTGGGGAAGACCTATCATATTTTATATGATAAGAAAAAGTTCTTAAAAAAACACTGGTATTAATATTTGTTCTGCTATCTTCTGTATTTTATTGTACATTTTTAAATCTTGAAATTGTTAAATATAAAAAAGAAAGGAAACATTTAGGGAGGTAAGCCAGCACAGGGTAACTTGAATTAGAAAAATTTCAGTTTGTTTTTAAAGAGCTCCTATGTTGAGCAATCCATATCCTTGACACAGCAATTTTCCTCAGGTTTGTACTTCATGACATATTTAACTAGCCAGCAATAGCATTTTGGAATTACTGCAAATATGGTCACGATCCATTAAGAGAATCTCAAATGGTTTTATGCATATCACAGTCTTCTTTACGTGGACATCATTCTTCACCTGCAGGTGACACTTCTTAGTTAGAAAAAGGACATGTCTGCATTGGCTGTCATTCTGCTGGTTCAGTGTGTAATGATCCCAGGAAAAAGTGCCCAGAGCCCAGGGCTGGAGTACAGTCCCAGGCTCTGCCTTCAGCTCGGGCACCCTTCCCACTTCCGTCTGCCAATGCCACCTCCCTGGAGAGCTGAGAGACTGAGTTAATTCTAAAATCCATGTTATAAAAATAACACACTCCAGGGGGGGAGGGGAAAAAAAAACACGCTCCATTGTCCTCGTGATTACACCCAGGAAACACAATTCTTTGCAGTCATCGAACATTTTTCTCCAAAATATAGCCCATAAGCTAAGAAAGCATCAAGCAACCATGTTTTTTTTTTTTTAACATCTTTATTGGAGCATAATTGCTTTACAATGTTGTGTTAGTTTCTGCTGTATAACAAAGTGAATCAGCTATATGTATACATATATCCCCATATCTCCTCCCTCTTGCGTCTCCCTCCCTCCCTTCCTATCCCACCCCTCTAGGTGGTCACAAAGCAACGAGCTGATCTCCCTGTGCTATGCGGCTGCTTCCCACTAGCTATCTATTTTACATTTGGTAGTGCATATATGTCAATGCTACTCTCTCACTTCGTCCCAGCTTACCCTTACCCCTCCCCGTGTCCTCAAGTCCATTCTCTACGTCTGTGTCTTTATTCCTGTCCTGCCCCTAGGTTCATCAGAAGCTTTTTTTTTTTTAGATTCCATGTATATAAGTGTTAGCATACGGTGTTTGTTTTTCTCTTTCTGACTTACTTCACTCTGTATGACAGACTCTAGGTCCATCCACCTCACTACAAATAACTCAATTTCGTTTCTTTTTATGGCTGAGTAATATTCCATTGTATATATGTGCCTCATCTTCTTTATCCATTCATCTGTCAATGGACACTTAGGTTCTTACTTTACGGCGGAGAAACGGAGCATCTCATCTCGTCATCTCTTTCTTTCCCGAAGGTCATGCAGACTTGGGTGTCAAACGCAGGGCCTAGTTCTGTGTGGGAGTCGCGGGTGGTCACTGTTGCTGGCACCCTCGAGCGCGGCCTGTGGTCCAGGCACTGACGAGGCAGCCCCGGTCCTCGCAGGCCCAGGAATAGCAGCAGTAATTGCTAACACACCGTGCCACGCTTTTCATGGGGGCTTGTTCATTTGGTCCTTACGACACCTCCACCAGGTAAGTGCTCTCAGGTCCCAGCTTTACCAGTTAGAGAAGGAGGCCTCGGGGGTGCCGTGTGTCCCAGGCTGCTGAGCGGGTGAGCGCAGGGCCCCGGTCCCCCACCGCCTTCACCCCGTTCACCTTCGGGGGTCCATTCACGCCACCATCAGGGGCGGATCCCAGCCTGGCTCATCGGGAGACACACTTTCGGTTACACCCATCATCGGTTAGACCTGTACCTGGAAATGAAACTTTAAATGTGTGGTGAAGACGTCGCTGAGAGACCCGGCAACGTGACGCGTTTGGACAGCTTGCTGACCTGGAGGGGCTGTGCCCACCTGGGGGGCAGCAGCAAACCCCAGCCCCACTCAGTGGAGAGACGCGGTGAGAGGGAGAGGGAGGAGGAGCAGAGAAAAGAAGAAAAGAGAGAAAAGGGTTTGGAGAGATGAGAGCTCCCAGCACGGGAAGCACGTGACGCCGAGGCAGCATCGCGCCTGCAGCCGCTGGACCACAGCGCAGGGTCACTGAGCTTCAGAACCGCTCCCCTGGCGTATTTAATGTCGTCATTACTGAGGTCCGGGGTCGTGTTGAATACACAGAAATAGACTTTTCTGAGTGAAGTGTGCGTGCAGGGACGTGGGCAGGGCTCCATGTGCAGCGCCACGCTTGTCCCCAGAGAGCACAGTGCCCAGGTCGCGATCCAGCAGGGTTGGCACCAGGAGCCGATCTCCAGGCCGCTGCGTGTCCGTCACCACCCGCTTCCCAGAAGGTGACTGTTATTCAGAGTTCTGACACCACACGTTGCTTTTGCCTATTTTAGAATCTCACAGAAGGAACGCCCAAGTCTCCCCAGTTCAGCATTTTGCAGGGAGGTTCATCCGAATTGTTGCGTGTGGTTATCCTGTTCTTTTTTATTGCTGTGTGAAGATAACACAACTCATTTATTCATTCAATGTCCACGGAGACGTGGGTGCCTCTCGGTTTGGGACGACCACAAGCAGCGCCACTGTGAACATTCTTGTGAGTTCTCTCCTGCACGCATGTACACAGTTCTTCAGATGTGTGTGTGTGTGTGCACACTTATATTTATACTCACATTTATGTTACGTTTATATGTCTTTCCTGTCGTAGGCCGTGCACAGGTGTGGTCTCTCTAGGTACTGCACGTGCTCACCTGCCTGGCGGAGATTCCTTCCACTCCACCTCCTACCCCCGTTGTCTGTAATGATATAGAATTGTGTTTTTAATTTGCATTTCCCTGGTGAATAATGATATAATGTGTTTGGAAACTTTTTTTTCTGCAGGACCATTTCAAGTGTTTGCTCATTTTTCTGTACAGCTGTCTCTCTTTTTTTAAGTTAATTTTTTAGGAGTCCTGTAATAGCAGCCTTTCATCAGATATGGGTATCACAGATTTTATCTCCAGCACTGTGGTTCAACTTTACACCCCCCTAATGAGTCTTTTGATAGGCGAAAGTTCTTCATTTTAATGAAGCCTATTGACCATCTGTCTTTATGGTCAGAGCTTCCTGAGCCTGTTTAAAATATCTCTGGCATGGTCTTCTTTGTTATCATCTAGAAATTTTTATTATTTTAACTTCTCATGTATAGGTTTATGATCCACTGGTGATTTATTTTTGTGTATGGTGTGAGGTAGGGGTTAAGGTTCATTTGCTTTCTCTGTATGTGTATTCAGTTTCTCCAGGACCATTACCTGGAAAGCCCACCTGTGCCAGTGCGTTGCAAAGGCATCTTTGTGACTGTGTATCAAGGGGCTGGATGCCCTGTTCTGTCCTATTTCCCTCTTGATCTAACACGTGCCATTTTTACATTGCTGTAATTGCTGTACCTTTATAATAAGCCCTGACTTCCAGCAGTGTAAATCTGTCAGCTCTTCTTTCTCACTAGGAAGAGCTTGGTCATTTGCACTTACATGTGAATTTTTTTAATCAGCTTGTCAGGAGCCATTAAAAAAACTCTTCTGGGATTTCATTTTGGATTGCATTGAATCTGTAGATCAGCTTGGATAGACTGGACATCTTTACAGTTTTGAATCATCCAACCAGTGATTATAGTAGATCCTTCCATTGGTTTGGGTTTTCTTAATTTCTTTCAATAATATTCTGTGGTTCTCTGAGTAAACATCATGGACGTCTTTTGATAGTCATGCTGAGGTATTTGTTTATGCTGTTGTATATATTTGTGTATGCATAACGTTTAGAAAAGGAATTGATTTCTGTATATTGATCTTGCTTCAGCAGACTTGCCAAATTTATTTATGAATTTTATAATTATTCTGTAAATTCATCTGGATTCTTCTTATATGCAACTCATGTTTTTGTGAAGTACAGTATGAATAGAAGTGATGATAGAGGACCACGTTTTCTTATTTTTGAGCTCAGAGTGAAAGTTCTCAATATTTCACTTGTAAGCATGACGTTTGCTGCAGATACTTTGAAGATACTCTTTACCAGATTAAGAGCATTCCTTTCAATTCCCAGTTTTCTGAGTTTTTAATCATGAATGGGTGCTGATTTTTCTGTGTATATTGAGATGAGCAGATGGTTTTTATCATTTGTTCATTTAATGTGAAAAAATTCATAGGTAGATTTTCTGATATTAAATCTACCTTTCATTCCTAAAATTAACCTAGTTGGTTGTGATATATTATCCTTTTACTATATAACTGGGTTTAGTTTACTAATGTCTTGTTGAGGATTTTTGTGTCTACATTCATGAATTTGATATAATTTTCCTTTCTCGTAAAATACGCTTTGGTATGACAGTTGCACTGGTCCAATAAGGTGAATAAGAAATAGCCCCCCTTTCCTATTCTGTGGAATAGTGTGCGTTAGATAAGGTGCTATTTCTTCCGTAGCGTTTGTGGAATTCACCAGTGAAGCCATCTGGGCGGAGAGTTGTCATGTGGGAAGGTTTTCTTTTTAGGTTCAAGTTTTTGAAACAGACATATGACAATTCATATTCTCTGTCTCTCCTTATGTTAGTTATAAGTTGTATTTTTCAAGGAATCTATTCATTTCATCTACATTTCTATATCTCTTATTATATTTTTCATGTATGTAAGAGTTATATCTACTTTTTCATTCCTGGTATTGGTAATTTTTATTTTCCTTCTTTGTATCTTGATGAATCTTACTGTATAAAGCTTTATCAGTTTTATCAGTGTTTTCCAAGAACCAACTTTTGACTTTAATTTTCTCTCCTGTATGCTTGTTTATTAATTTACTGACTTGTGCTCTTATCTTTATTATTTCCTTCCTTCTGCGTTCTCTGGTTTCGATTTGGTATGCTTTTTCTAGCTTCTTAAGTTAGGTGTATGTTCAGCCTTCCTTTGTTTAAAATGCATTTATTTATACCTACACATTTCCCTCTCAGACCTGCTTTAGTTCCATCTTTTAAGTTTAAATATGTGTTTTCCATTATCATTGAGTTCTAATTTTTCTAAACTCTTTTTTTTATTATTTTTTAACTCATAGGCTATAGAAGACTATAGATTAATTTCCAAGCTGAATAGAAAATTAATAACAAGTTGGATTGTGGCTTAATTCATGGTAATCTAGCTTAATTCATGGTAATCGGAGAGCATACCACATGAATTAAATCCTCTAAAATTTGTTGAGACTTGATTTATGACTCAGAATGTGGTCTATTTTAGTAAAAGTTTAATTTTCATTTGAAGACAATATAATTTCCACAGTTATTGGTTTGTATGCTACATATGTCATTTACATAATTTTGTCAATCATGTTATTTAAATATTCTAAATTTTACTATTTGTTTTAACTACTTGTTCTATCAGTTACTGACAGACATGTATTAAAATTTCCAACTATAATTGTGGACTTCTCTATTTCTTCTTTTATTTCTTTCACTGTTTGCTTTATATATTTTAAGGTTATGTTATTAGGGGCATACCCATTTAATGTTTTATTTTCCTATTAAACTGTCCATGTTTAGTAATGTCCCTTGACTTAAAAAAAATCTACTTTTATATTAATGTAGTTATATTAGCTTTCTTTTGTTTGATATTTGCAAGATATATTGTTTTCTGTGCTTTTACTTTGAACTTCCCTGTTTTATATTTAATTTGAGTGTTTTACAAGCTCCATTTATTTTTTTACAAGCTCCATTTAATTGAGATTTGCTTTTTATTTCCAGTCTATTTATATTTTTACATACAGTATTTTACACTCACATTTAGACTAGTTACTGACAACTTGGAGTTTCAATCCACCTTCTATCTCTTTTCTTTCAGTTGTCTCAGCTGCTTCATTGCTCCTGCACTCACTTCGTGTTTCTTTTTTAAATTGTCAAGTATTTTTATTATTCCAATTTTCCCCTTTCAGATTGTTAGTTATATATTCTATTATTCTTCTTCTGGTTTTCACCCCATATTAACAACATGCATCCTTGTCTCATAGGTGTTAACCTCCATTTACTATTTTTACTGCTTCCCAGTCAACTCAAGACTTCACAGCATTTTATAAGTACCACAAGGCATGATTACTGTTGTTGTTTGGAAATCAGTGTTTATTTAGAGTTGCCTGTCTGTCTGTCTGTCCTGGTGCTCTTCATTCCTTCTTAAATTTTCATGTTTCCACCCAGGATCATTTTCCTCCTGCCTGAAGATCTCCCTTTAGTGTTTCCTTCAGCACAGGCCTCCCAGGAGTGAATTCTCATGATTTTTGATTGCCTGAAATCATCTTAATTTTGCCTTCATTTTTGAGGATATTTTTGAGAGTATTGAATTCTTTGTTGGCAGTTATTTTCTTTCCTCACATTAAAGATGTACATCATTAGTTCTTTTGAAAAAGTCAGCTGCCAGTCTCACCATTATTTCACTGAAGGATGAGTCTTCCTCTGGGTGCTTTGAAGACTTTTTTCCTTGTCTTTGGTTTTTAGCAGTTATACTATCATGGGCTTTAGTGTGGTTTTCTTTGTAATCCTCCTTCTTGGAGTTAGTGGAATTTCTTTAATCTGTTATTGTATTTTATCAATTTCAAAAATTCTTGGCTAGTAGCTCTTCAAATACTGCTTCTACCTTATTCTCTCTCTTCTCCTTCTGAAACTCCATTTTCACGTATGTTTAACATTTTCATCATTTCCCATATATTTCCTATTATTTCTTTATATTTTACATTATTTTGTTTCTCTCTACTTTCATCTAGACATATTCTGCTGATCTGTTTTCCAACTTATAATACTCTGATTTACAGTGTCTAATCTAATGTTAGACCCAGGTATTTAATTCTTAATTTCAGGGTTATTTTTTAAGTTTTCAATTTTCCATTTGATTTTTACAATTAATTCCATCCTCTAATAAGGTTCTCCATATCTTCACCAATTTTCTTGGATATATTAATCAGAGTAATTTTACAGTCCATGTCTTAAAATGCCAGCGTCTGGATCTCCTTCTAGTCTCTGTTTATTTTTGTTTTTGTTTTTTCCTTTTTAACTGTATTTGATCCCTTGGTACTGTTTCTAGCATACTTATTAATTTATTGAAATTACATATAATTAAATTGTAGAGACTTTAGATGATCTCTTACTACAGAGAGGATTTAATTTTTCTAGCAAGATGGGCAGACCAGCCTGAGCCAGGCAGGGATTGAGTTGACTTGAGGCCGTATTTCAGGCTCTGTGAAGGCTGATTTGTCATTATTCCTACATCATAGCCTTTTAGGGGTTTCAGATGAAAACCTGGGAATCTTTCTACTCATCCAGCACATGAACACCTTAGGAAATGGAAAAAGGAAAGGAAAACCTCAGTAGATAACTGCCTGCTGAATTTTGGGCTCTCTGTGTTTTCCTTTTCTCCAGAATCATTGCTCCTGGAGTCTGTTAACTTGAAAGCCCTTAACTTCCTTTGCTGTCCATTCCGTCCAGTGGCGATGTTATAAGCTCTGGGCCCCTGCTCTCTAATTGGCTGCTGTGCCCTGAGACATGGGTTAACCAACAGCCCAGGAGACAGGAGGAAGTGGGTGCCCAAAGAGCCTCGGTGCCTCCCTCCTCACCAGGGCCCTGTCCTTCGAGTCCTAGCTGCTTCTGCTGCTCTCCAAAGCTCGTAGGCAACTTTTTAAATCACATTGACCCCTTAGTGGGAGGGAAGTCAGATAAGCTTCTCTTCGTAGCCACAGGTGGAAGTCTATTTTAGTATACATTTTTTAATGTTCTTCAGAATTTTTAAACTTTACTTAAACCTAAAGAGTTAATGTTTAACAATGTTGGAAGTGCATCTGTGTGGAACAGCTTGTTTCTTAAAGACTGCAAACAATTAAAAGTCAGAGTTAAAGCAAATACCCAATTAAGTCTTCTCCAAAGCAGAATTTAAGTGTTGTAAAATAACTATAAACAAAATGTTCTGAGCATTTTTTAGAGAAGCAAAATACCACATAAAGTTAAGTTCAGAGACAGGTCCTTTGATGTGGGTCTTGCCGGAAATTTGCTGCAAAGATGGGTGGTCTGCACATCTATGAAGTGGGGGCATGCCACTGCAGGCTCGACTCAGCACGGCTTTGCTTTATACTTTTATGCTGAAATCCTGATTCTAGGACTCTGATCTAAGGCGCTAAGTCAGAAATAAGGGAAAAGGTTTATGCACAAAAATATTTATCATAATGCAAAGCTGTAAACATCTTAAATATACAATAAGGAATAGTTAAATAAATGATTAACTTCCATAAAAAAGGCCTTAAGGTTAAAGCCACACAGGCAACTATCAAAGTGTGCCCCAAATCAGTGTTTGATTATCTATCTCCTCCCCCTTCCCATCCCCCTCCAATTCCCCTCTGTCCCCATCCACGCCTCCCCCCTCCCCCATCACCCTCTCCCTGCCATTCTACTCCCCTCTGCCCTCCCACCACCGCCTCCCCCTCCGCAGGAAGCTGCACTGCACCAGGAACTACATCCACCTGAACCTGTTCCTCTCCTTCATCCTGCGAGCCATCTCGGTGTTGGTCAAGGACGACGTTCTGTACTCCAGCTCAGGGACTCTGCACTGCCCCGACCAGCCATCCTCCTGGGTAAGGCTATCCCTGTGGGCGGGGTCCTCTCATGGGGGGCGGGTGCCTGTGTGAACTCCAGCCCCACCGACCTCCCTCCCCACCGCCCATCCCTTTGCTCCATCCCCACTTGGCATCGGGAAGAAGTACCAGAGCCAGTGGTCCCCATCAGGGCGCAGGAGCGGGCCTGAGCTCGGAGCAGGCCCACGGTGGCCGGCGACACAAGGTGGGCACGTGGGCACTGCCCGGTGGGAGGTCACGGCCGGAGTGCTGACCCCAGGCAGAGCCGGCCTCCCAGGAGGCCGCTGCCCCGAAACACCAGCGGCAGCTCGAGCCGGACGATCCTGGCACGGGTGGGCATGCACGATGCCGCTTTCTCCGCAAATGTCTGGGATTCTGAGCAGTAGATGCTTCTCCCGACTGCTGGGCGGAAATCACCTGCGCGGTGAGTGCGTCCCGGCAGCGTGTGCTGGGAGCGCAGTGCGCGCCCATGACCCGCGGGCCCAGCTCTTTGCACGAGGATGAATCACCTTAACTGTTAGCAGGCTTGGCTTGTGGTGGACATTAGTGGGCCTTTAGGGCGTAGTTCAGTTTAGTGCGTTTATATTGAGCTCCTCTGAGATCAAGTCCTTCTACCCAGTCTTCCGACACCCAATCGCACCCTCCACCTGGGTTCTACCCATCACCCTAGTCCTGGTCACAGCTCTTCCACACTAGCCGGAATGCTGTTCTCCGCCCGCATCCCAAGCGGATGGATTCATGTGCTGGCACCGTTGCTCTGGACTGAGCTGATTTGAGTCAATGTCGTTTTAACGTAGTAAAAGCCTTTATCACACCGAAGAACTTCAGCTGCTTCTTAGGTCTGCAGGTGCAATAAATATCAATATACTCCTGGGATAATCTTGACCAGGAGGCACGTGGACTGAATATAATAATGAAATTAGCAACAGGGTCCTCCACCTGGCAAGTCCCAGCCGCAGGTGGGAGTGCGGCCCCTGGGCTCTCGTCCCGAGATCGAGCATCCGCTGCACAGCTGGGGGTGCATGCGAGGCCTGGAGCGTGGATACCTGGCTCTCCTCCCGCCGAGGAGCCTTCGGTCCCGTCTCTGTGTGTCTCGAAGCTCTGCTCGAAGCAGCCCTCCTTACTTAGCTCTTCATTAAAGGATGTAGTAGCCCTGGCGGACCCACAGACAGCAGGCCCTTGACCTGGAGCAGTGCTCTCAACCTCCTCCTGCTGTGTAGACGGGGGATCTGGCTGAGGGACGGGCAGCAACAGGGGCCTGAGTCCCACCTGCCTAGGGGTAAACTCGGAGGCCCTGGGCTCTGCAGTGAGGCTGAAGCATCTGAACAGGGATGCACCCGGCCCAAAGCTGAATGCTGACCAGGCTGCACTTGCTGTCCCGGGTGGGTTGGGGGGAGGCGGAGAGCCAGAGACAAGGGCTGGAGGCTGGGCTGGGGGTCTGCACGTTGCAGAGGGTCCTGGGGCCCCTGAGTTGCCATGTAGGCCCTCAGCCCGGGTCAGAATGGCAGAGGGGGCAGGAGAAGGGGAAGTGAGAAGAGCCCATCAACACACACAGGTGCACAAGTGCACACACACGCAGAACACATGCACACAGAGGTGCACAGGCACGCAGAAACACACAGGCGTACGTACGCTCACACAGAGACACAGGTGCACAGACCCAGGCACACACACACCCTCAGACTCTGTCCCATCACGAGTTTGGCTCCATCCCTGGAAAGACGGCTCCAAAGGAAGGGGCTTTGCGTGGTGCTGGGGGAGCCCCTGTCCTCGGGTGTGGAGCAGCTGTGGACAGAGGACGAGTGAAACTGCACACGTGGACGTCACCACGGCCATCACCTCTGCTGCTTGCTGCACAGTGAGGGCTCCAGGCGTCAGACCCACAGAGACACCAAGGCCCATGTCCCCAGCCCCGCAGCTGTCATCTTCACACGTTTAAATAAAATATCCTGCTGACCTGCTCTTAGCCAGCACCTACAGAGGCTGTAAGTCTCCCCAGCACTCTAGGGAAATGCCATCTGTCCCCGTAGAGCCTGAGAGGACACGTATTTCCAGGTGTGACACCTGATTTTGCCTTTGACAACCCTGGTGGTAGGTGCTGTTTTCTCGTCCTTTTCAAGGAGTTGGGCCTCAAAGAAGCCAGTGTCTTTATTGGATCAAAACGTGGACCAGGAGACAGAACCCCTGTCTCCGTCCCCACCAAAGCCAGCCCGCACATGTGTGGGCTCCTCGTTCTCTGCACTTGTTGGTCTGGGTTTCATCTAAACCTGTGGAAACCGTGCTCCAGTCTAGAGAAAATGAGCGACCAGAGGGCCGCCTGAAGCTGACCTTCAGGACCCCCACGGGCAACGGAGATCGGCCCCCTGGACATCTGGCCGTGAGCAGTGATGGAGGCTCCCGAGACAGGGGACGGGGCTGGCCGAGACCCTGCTGGGGTCTGTGCGGGGCGCTGTCCCGGCCACATGGCCATCGGCCTCTCCACGCTAAAGAAGACGAGGTCAGCCGACAGCCCGTCAACCCCCAAAGCCTCCTGTCCTCAGAGTGTGTTGATGGTGGATGAGCAACAGGAAAGAAATGCAGACATGGCGTTTAAACATTTTATCAAGAAAATGGAATTGGAATCATCTTAAACACACTGTGTCCTCTTTCCTCCTCCAACAGGATATCTTGGAAATCCTCGGAGTCTAGCGGTGTCTCAGGGTCTGCTCTGAACCTAGCGTGCAGGTGTGACATCATCTGTGCGACCGTCCCACCAATAACAGGCACACCCTGTTTTTGTATCTTCTGTTCCCCACAAGCGTCAGTGTACGTGTATCTTCGCGCACGAGTGCTCTCACCTCGGTCAGGCGGCTCTGGAGAGAGACTGGAGGGACCAAAGGCCACATGTGTTTAAATTGCAACAAATCGTGCTGGACAGCTTTCCAAAGGCGGAGATGCCACGGGTGCTGCGTGTGCAGGACGTGCCCTGCTGCGCCGGCCGGCAGGGCTCACCACGGATTCCCTCCACCCGTGGGAGTGGGGCTCTTCCTCCTGGGCACCCGGCGCACGCCGCTGTCACTGCTCCGGCCAGGTCTTGGCCTGCTTCTCCCGTCTCCACAGCAGCGTTGTTACGCGCGTCTTTCCACTTACGGCGGCCCAGCCCCGATGTCCAGTGGGCCGCCTCCACATGCAGACCCCCTCCCCGCCCTCAGCACCAGTAAACCGTAACCACCTTAGAAAGAGAAGGAACCACGCTCCACTTAGGCAAGAGAGACCTGGTGCGAGGTTAGGGGCTGGAGCGTCCTGGAGAGCATGGCGCCTCTGTGAGTTAAAGCTCCTCACAACCCCGGGGAGCCAGCTTGAAAGCCTGCCGTGCATTTCCTGCAACTCTGTCCACCCCGTACACGTGTATGAGTATATCCGCATATATATAAGTACAGCCACCCCATCCATCCACATACACATATTAGGGGAGGCGGCTGCAAAGATATAGAAGAATAGAAATAAAAGTACTGTTCTTTTTTTCAGCTCATTTATATAAGCTTAGTGATTTAAAGCCTCAATTTCATGTTCGCTCATGACGTGGAAATACCTGATATGTTTACTTATATGAAGGTCTGAGAGATTTAAAATGTATTTATTTTACGTAATACATAATTTTTCCCTTTCAAAACTCCTGGGGAAATAATTTATTTGGTGAGTTTCTCTTGTTCATTCCTTTATTTTTTCATCTCTTATTAAGAGTGCACAGTGAGGAAGAACAGAGGAGGAAAAGTGGGAGTGAGTGGAGGGTAAGGATGCAGGATGGAGAGGGAGATGCAGGGAGGAGGGGGGAAGCAGGGAGGGTGAGGATGGAGGGAGGAGAGGGGGATGCAGGAGGAGAGGGAGATGCAGGATGGAGAGGGGAATGCAGGAGGAGAGGGGGATGCAGGAGGAGAGGGGGATGCAGGAGGAGAGGGGGATGCAGGAGAGGGAGATGCAGGATGGAGAGGGGGATGCAGGAGGAGAGGGTCAGGAGGAAGGAGAGGGAGGTCAGCCAAGCGTGCCAGGCCCCACGTGGTCACTCTCAAAGTTACATGTCACCCTCAGGGACACTGTGTGCATCTGCCTACCCTCCAGCGGGTTCCAGGGCCTCACCGGAACAGGCACACGTCTCCAGGCAGCGCCTCTGTGTTGGGTATCCATGCGCCTCGTGCAGCACGGGCTCGCGTTGGCACCTGGAGCAGGCTGCCTGCCCGGAAGGTCCTCATCCAAACGCAGTGTGCTCTCTCACTCTGTCTGTGGCATCCAGGTGGGCTGCAAGCTGAGCCTGGTCTTCTTCCAGTACTGCATCATGGCCAACTTCTACTGGCTCCTGGTGGAGGGGCTATACCTCCACACCCTCCTGGTGGCCATCTTCTCCCCCAGCCGGCGCTTTGTGGCCTATCTCCTGATCGGATGGGGTAAGGACTCCCCCGACAGCCCACTGCCACCCCCAAACCCACCAGGTTCCTGATTCCTGTCCTCTCTGACCTATAAATGCAGATGCTTTCAGCTCAGAAAAGCGCTGTGCCGCCCCTGTAGGAAGAGCTTTTCTAGAGCCAACAGCTTAGTGTTTCTGGGAACCGGGACCTGATGTACAACTGCTCTGACTCTCATTCCTGGGGCGAACCCTGATGGTGGGCAAGTCAGAAGGAAGGGGCCTGGGAGGAGAAGGAGCAGGGAGACCGTCCATCATGAGGTCCCACTAACGTGCCCATCAGCAGGGCTCCGCATCAGCTGCGGGAACCCCACCTTCACAGAGAGGGACTCCCCTTCAGGTCATTGCCAAGTCTGAACACAGCCTCTCCAGCACGTTGATACCGACACCCAGAAACACAGAGATGCGTTTCAGGACCGTGAAGCCTTCAAACACATACTCAATTATCTTCACTGCTTAGTAAGGCATGAGCATAAGCCTGTATGTATTTATGAAGAGTTTCCACTTAATCTTTTCATCAGAAAGCCCTTGTCCTTGACCATCAGGCTAGTGAAAGCTCCCACGTGTGCCCCTGCCGGGCTGGTCCAAGTAACCAGCGCGGGGTTGTGGTCACCAGGTGTCTTTCTGCAGGCATCCCCACCATCTGCACAGGTGCGTGGACTGCGGCCAGGCTCTCACTAGAAGACACAGGGTGAGTGCTGTGCCCGTAAAGAGAGATCAAGCAGCACTGACTGAGGTCCTGGCATCACTGGTCTCGGGAAACCAGAGAGAAGCTTCGTATCTGGTCGAAGGCAGCCTTTGGACACCAAGGGGGAGGACGTTGAACTTCATGGGGAGGAACTCGGGTTGGAGTGCTTGGAGAAGAGCCAAGGGACAGGTGGGGCTGAGCTGGGCCTGGAGCTGAGGTTGGGGTCAACCAGGCAGAGACGGAGCAGCCCAGCGAGGAGGCCGGGTTGAGACGGCCAGCTGGGGCACAGCTCTCTGAGGTCGTGCGGTTGGGCCAGGGCCCAGAGCACTTCTGCTTTGTGTGCACAATGAGCCAGACCATGGCCCAGACTCAAGCACCAAGAGCTCCCACCACGGGTGCTGTGCCTCATGCAGGACCCCAGGGTCTACCAGTTGTCCACTACCAGTAACAAACCACCCAAAGCTGGGAGCTCACAGAGTCCCAGTTGATTTGGTGTGTTTCTGTCCCTGGCACTTGGGGCAGTTCTCCTGGCCTCAGCCTGGCTCACTCACGCCACAGGCACCTGCAGGGGCAGCCAGGGCCGTGGGTCTAGACAGCGTACGCTGGGTTCCAAGGACTCCACATCCTGCTGTCAGAACCAGCTAGGATCCAGGACGAGGGTGGGTCTGTGCCCCTGCCGGGAAGGGGTGTGGGTAACGGAGTGAGCCTGAGGCATTTTACAAGCTGCCCACCCCAGCTTCCTGCTGGAGAGAGCACGTGGCAGTTAGGAGGGACCACCGAACACGCCGCGTGAGTGAGAGGGCTCATGGTCGGGGGGCGCTTTGTTTGGCAATCCCCCCTGTAAGGGGTGAGTCTGCAGCGTGCTGATCCTCCTGTGCTTGGTTTGTGGATGGAATTGGTGGTAACGTGATTTTCCTTCTCTCTTTGCAACAGTTGCTGGGATACCAATGACCACAGCGTTCCCTGGTGGGTTATACGAACACCGATTTTAATTTCTATTATAGTAAGTCATTTCTGTATTGAAACGTGAGTTACCTGCCGGGTTGTACACTTGGGCAGAGGGCGAGCCCACTGTCTGGGAGTAAATATAAATGGTCTGTTCTACTAGGTCTTCTGAGACAAGTACCCTGAGGCTGAGCTCTTGCATGGTGGGCTTGGCCCACCTTCAGGACGAAGTCTCAGTGAAGCGGAGGGCAAGAAAGAGACAGTCCTCCAGGGGAACCTCGGGGTGGGGGGGGTCACAGTCAGGTCCCCCAGATGTGCAGCCTTAGAACAGAACTGGATTTCCACCTGTGGATTTCATGTCTCGAAATTAATTTTCTCAACTCAGCTGCCGCAGCCTGGGGTCAGAACGTATGTGATGCAGCAGAGAGACACTGGCTCTGACTCAGGGCAGCAGGGCAGGGAAGAGCAGAACCAGGGGGGCAGGGCCCTGGTGCCTCTGAAACAGCGGTGCCTGGAGCCCCGTTTAGGGCGCGGCTGAGCCACACACGTCCCGGCCACACCACCCCCCTTGCAGGGGGACTTCACACACAAACGTGTCGTCTCTTTTTTTGCAGGTCAATTTCATCCTTTTTGTTAGTATTATACGAATTTTACTGCAGAAGCTGACATCCCCAGATGTCGGCGGCAATGACCAGTCACAGTACAAGTGAGTATTTGTTTAGCTCCAGCTCTGAGCCGCCCGCACCAACCTCAGGCAGCCTGGAAACTTTGAGTATATGTGTAGAGAGCAGAAAAACTGGGGTGCGAGGACCCTGCACATGACCCCAGCTTTTCTCCTTTAGTCGCAGGAGTGTGCTCTTGGCCACTTTACAGGGACCCCCGGAGATGGACTGTCTTGTCCAAGGGCCAGCGTTGCCATGGCAATTATTCAAGCCGTGTTCCTCTCCTTCATTCCAGCATGCATGTCCTCTAGAGAGCTGCTTATTGAAGTGTTCTGCCCACTCTCCTGTTTTGTAATCTGACTTTTTCTCCTTGGCCACACGTTGTTTGTATTTTGTATTCTTTCTTCCCCGTCAGACCACAGGGTCCAGGGGACACCTCATGTCGGGCCTTGTACTTAATAACTCAATTGATGTTTGTTGCCTGAATGGTAACATGAAGATGGTTATCGTCATCTCCCTCATGGGAAAGAGAACAGAAGTTAAGTAAATCATTCACAGTCGTCCAGCTAATTAATAACGATCTGAGAACTCTGTAAAGGAACTTGAAGATCATATAAATTTCTATCAAGAATTTATAAAGAAAAGATAAAGCCCACAACTCAAGTATAAAATAAAGCTAGTTTAGTGTAGAGTGGTTGGTCCAGCTGATAGGAGCCTTGGGTTCAGGCAGATTGGGGTTGGAATTGCAGCTGCAGAAGCTGCGTGACCCTGGGCAGATTACCTGACTGCCCCTGCAGGGTGGGCCCCCCCCGTGGACCCCCCCTCAGCTGTCTCCTTCCCTCCCCTCCTTTAGACAGCAGGGTGGACCTGGGGAGACAGACAGGTGGCATCCCCTGTGGTCAGCAGCCCAATGCTGGGTTATGTACCAGCTGGAGGCCTGGGGGAGGTAACTGCACTGCTCTGCCTCGGTTTCCTCACCTGTGAAGTGGAAATAATTAATAATAATTGTCACAAGGTTATAAGGATTGATAGAGTTAATATTCAAAAGACATTTAGTGGCCGTCACCAGTAAGTGTTGTGATAGAGTTTGGTAAACATATACATATAACTGTGCCCTGAGGTGTGACAGTCTCTGCCCAGCCCACATTAGAGGTCAGGCCTAGAGGTAGGATTCCACGTCTGACCACAAAGACAAAGTGGTTTCAGCCAAACCTTCCAAGTAGCATTTTTACTGCTCAGGTGAGAAGCCGGTTTGGTTCCTGGACTCACCCCATGCCTGCAGCTCAGGCTGCCCTTCAAACTGGACTTTCAGTTTCTGCACGTCTTATTCAGGGCCATGCTGACCTTTCCTTTGGGCTCTCTGGGAGTGTTCCTAAGTGGATCTTAGAGATGGATGCTTTTATTTTGGAAACAAAATAAAGTGGGGATGATAGAATCTATTCTTTTTCCAGGATAACAAAAAGGCAGAGCACATCTTTTCTGTGTATCTGTCTCGTAACAGTAGTGGCAGGTCTCCAGGCACAGGGCCCCAGGGGTCCAGCTTCTAACTCCCTTTTCTAGAGACTAGTACAACAGCAAATTCCAGATGGATCAATAATGAGAATCCAGGCAGGTTCTCTCTACCATTTAACTAAAGGGCAGCTCCCTGCAGAATCCCAGCCTTCACTCACTGGGCTGACAGAGACCCGAGGTGGTGAAGGCAGCAAGTGCACCGTGGGTGTTACAAAGTCAAATGTTCAAAGCTGCACGTGGTGGCGGCTGGGTGGTCAGTGAGGCCTTCCCTGCCCCCCAAGGCCCAGGTCATGCTCACATCTGGTGCAGAGCAGCTGGGCCTCAGAGTTTGTGCAGATCGCCCAGTACAGAGGAAATCTTCTTGTTGTAAATGCCACAGTGCCTCAAAAATATGTAAAGAAAATGGTGACTTTTTTCCAAGTGTGGGCTGGGGTCCACCAAGCAGAGACGGTGGGGGAGGAGCACAGAGGCGCCTCCCGCCTCAGTCCCCACAGCTCAGAGTTGCCAGGATGAGGCTGGTCACTGGAGCGGCTGCTGGTTGCTGGGGTCACCCGGGGGCCTGGACGTGCACACATACCGCCTGGGGGCCACGCCCCTGCATCCTGACCAGCCCCCTGGTGATCCCAATGCTCCAGATCCTCAGAACATGGTGGGCTTGCTGCCTCACATAGGGCCAGGTTGAGTCACCTGGGAAGATGCTGGGCCACCTGCAGAGACCTGATTTAATTGGATGAGGGGCAGCCTGGACTTGAAGAGGGTGAAAAGCCCCCCCAGGTGATTCTCACGTGCGGCCGTGAGAGTCAGAAGTGGCTTACGGAAGTGGTCCTCAAAGTGGGGTTCCAGACAGCAGCCCCAGCGTCTCTGGGCACCTGAGAGAAAAGTGAATTCTCAGGTCTGCGTTTTAACATGACCTCCAGGTGGTTCTGGTGCAGGTGCGGCCTGAGAAGCCCTGACTTAAAAGAATGTGACCTGTACCTGCTCGGGGAGCGGGAGGGGCTTCAAAGCGGGGTCGGGGAGGATTGAGCTATTTTATTTTCAACACCAATGCAGTGAGAAGAAAATCTGCTCTTTGATTAGGGAGGGTAAGAGCTCTTTGATAGGCAGAGAAATTAGATCTGGTCCAGGTTCCCCAATTCCTCAGACTCTGTGCGATCCGGAGCAGGGTCGCCTGCCAGGACCTATAAACAGCCGTCTGTGGGAACACTTCCTGTCACGCTTGTGCTCAGGGGGCCACCCCTGCTGCGTCTGCTGTTTTTTTTGTTTTTAATTTTATTTATTTATTTATTTATTTTTGGCTGTGTTGGGTCTTCGTTTCTGTGCGAGGGCTTTCTCTAGTTGCGGCAAGTGGGGGCCACTCTTCATCGCGGTGCGCGGGCCTCTCACTATCGCGGCCTCTCTTCTGGAGTCTCTTCTGGAGTCTCTCACAGACTCCAGAGGCGCAGGCTCAGTAGTTGTGGCTCACGGGCCCAGTTGCTCCGTGGCATGTGGGATCCTCCCAGACCAGGGCTCAAACCCGTGTCCCCTGCATTGGCAGGCAGACTCTCAACCACTGCGCCACCAGGGAAGCCCCTGCGTCTGCTCTTTTGATCTGAAAGTAAAACTTGCCCCCATGCTCCAAATGCTGGGGATGGGTCTCCGCTATTAAAACCAGTGGCACACGGGGCCGTCGGACCTGCTCAGATGAATGTCATCCTTGGCAAACTCGTCAGGATTTCTTGTAAGAGCTTTGCTGCTTTATGAGGCAAAGCGGCGGTCATCATCGTGTGTGCACACTCTGCCCGTAACGGGGTGGGTGGTATTGAACTTAGGGGCCCCTGGGCTGGCCAGCACGCGGCCGCTGGGTCCCCTCGGCAGCTCAGGCCCTTGCTCTTTGGCGCAGGAGGCTCGCCAAGTCCACCCTGCTGCTCGTGCCTCTCTTTGGGGTCCACTATGTGGTGTTCGCCGTGCTTCCCATCGGGATCTCCTCCAAATACCAGATTCTGTTCGAACTGTGCATCGGCTCCTTCCAGGTGCGTGGGGAGGGGCTGGGCATCCCCGGGGAGGGGTGGGTGTGAGTGCCCTCTGACCCACGGCCCTTCTCGCTTGCAGGGCCTGGTGGTGGCGGTCCTCTACTGCTTTCTGAACAGCGAAGTAAGTCCTTTGACCTCCTCGGGAAGCACAGGTTCTCGGCTTGTGAGGGAGGCCCTGGAACGCTCCTAAAACCCCTGGGGAGGGCCCACCCTGCTGTGGGGTCAGTGCCCTTGCCCGGCGCCCGCGGCGCTCGGCTCCGTCTTCCCGCTCACCTCGACCACCCGCGCCGACCCACACCGTCCCAGAGCCTGTCCACCTGCGAGCTCCCGGCCAGCCCCCTGCGGCCCCCCCCCATAGCCTCGCCTCCCCTGGGCCGTGGCTGCCTTTCCAGCGGCACGCCCGGCGCCTCGCTCGTCTTCCTTCTTGCCCCGCGCGCCCCCCAGGCTCCCCTCCCTCCATCGCTTTCCTCGCCTCCTTCGGGGCTGCCAAGCGGGAGCGCCAGCCAGCGTCAGCGCGGGAGGAACAGGAAACTTCCAGCCGAGGAAAAGCGCCAGCTCTGCTGTTTAAACGTTTCCTCTCCCTAAGCAGCAGCTCCGCACAGGGATCGCTCAGATAGGGGAGGGTCAGCCTGGAGACCCCCGCGCCCAGAGCCCCAGCTCGGGACCGAGGGCGGCGGGGAGGCGGGCAGGGACTCCGGGCTCCCACCTGCCCCCCACCCGCCCCCCCCCGCCCCGGCGCGTCCCAGGTCTCCCGTCGGGCCCCACCCCGCCTGTGTCCAGCCCCTGCTCCCCAGGACATCCCCGCGCGGCTTCCCCAGGCCGAGCCGGCGTCTGCTGTGTGCCGTTCCTCCCTGTCGCGTGTCGTCTGAGCGCCTCCTGCACCTCCCTCCCCTCGTTCTTTCCGACGCCCCTGGCGCCCCCGCCCACCGGGAGCCGGGGGCAGAACCAGGACCGGAGGGCAAAGCGCTGCGGCCCGGCTTCCGCGGGAGGTCTTTTCTGGAAAGCCCAATCCGCCCTCTCGGGTTCTGGGTGTAGCAGCCGCTGCCTCTGGGCTGAAGCCTTGGGCTCCGTAGTCTGACCACCTTTCTCTTGGTCCCTCGTCTGGTCTCGCAGCCTTTTCCGCCTCTTCCTTCCCGAGCCCGTCTGTCCCCGCCCCCCGCCCGTGGATGTCACACCCTCCACACCCAGAAAAGGGCCGAAGGGGAAGCGGTTCGTTCACGGGCGTTCGCTCTAGCGGGAAGCCAGGGTCTCGGTCCCAGCTTGCCCGACCGCCTGACCCCCGCCTGCTCTCGCCCCCCCCCCCCCACCCGCAGGTGCAGAGCGAGCTGAGGAGGGTGGGGCGGAGTCTGTGCCCCAGCCGGCCCTCCGGCCGGGACTACAGGCTGCACAGCTCGTCCATCTCGAGGAACGGCTCGGAGGGCACCTTGCACGTCCCCCGCGGCTCCCGCGCTCTGTCCTTCCTGCAGACGGAGACCTCGGTCATCTAGAGGCGCCACCACACCGCAGCCCGAGCCCCCAGCCAGGAGTGCTGGGGTGAATCAGCTCGGACCCCCTGGAGCTGGGCTTGGCTTATCCCTCCCGTGGAACCGGCTTACCTTGTAACCGCCCGGGGTTTCAATCCAACGATTGTTACACTCCAGCATTTAGATAACTTTGTTCTTTATGTTGTTTGGCCGTGCAGACAGACCCATTTTCAAAGAGACCAGGAAAGGTCAAGGTGGCAGTAGCCCAGGACTTGGGTCCAGCGACTGTGGAAGAAAACGGGGGGTTTTCTGATCTCATTGCCTGTTCTCAGGGGGCACAGGCCTGAGCTGGGACGCTGGCCCTGAGTGGCGTGGTCACCCTTCCTCTGCATGACCTGCATCGCCGGCCTCGGCCCCCAGGTCCCACAAGGCAGCCCCTTGTGTGCAGGACACACAGGCGCCCGCTGAGGGCTTCCGTGGAACCCCCCCGCAAGCCCAGGTGGGCCCCGCCTGCCCCAGTCCTGCTCACGCCGCCATCCGGGCTCTTCTTTCTCTGCCGCGGCACTCAGTTCTCCAACCGCTGTATGATACTGGTCCCCTTCAACAGTGAGGCCACAGAGTCTTCGTCCTGAGGCGTGACAGACCTGAGCACAAGTGCCAGCGATATCCAGGGAGCGGGGCCTGGCAGGCAGGGCCGGGCTGAGGACGCGGGCTGGACGTCCGGGGGCAGGGTGTGGGCGCTGCGAGGCCTGTCACCCTTCAGCGTCCCTTTGGGGTGTGCACCCAGGCCCCCTGTGAGAGGAGCCTGGTCAAAGCGTGGCAGCGTCCACCTGGAGCCCCCAGCAGCCCAGCTCCCCAGCTCAGACGATTTGCTGTGACCAAATCTGCACGACCAACTGAAGAGCCAGCTCCCAGGGTACCCGGGGCCATCGGTGGAGCGCGGGCGTTAGATGTGCAGCTGGACGTCCGCCAGCTGGCGGGAGCCAAGGCCGCGAGCCTGGAACTGGGCGGTCTGGCCTGATTGACAGCAGAGGGGAGAGTGAATGTCACTCACTGTTAGCAGAGGAGGGGGTGACCAAATAAAATGTTGTAAACGTGTGTGGAATGTCCCCAAGCCGCCATGCGTGACCGCTTGAATAAAACCCATTTCTTGTCTGTTCACTGGGTGACTCTGACCAGCAAATCCTGAGACCCCAGGATCTCAAACTGAGGACATTTGGAGGAAATCTTCCCACGTCTAAAGCGGAGCCTGGATGGCATACAGGGTGGGGAGGGGGGCACCTGGCAGCTTGTGGCCTTTGGAAGCAGCCACCTTCCCCAGGGCACTTATGCCGCCTGTCTGGACGTGCTCCTTAGAGCATCCGGTCAGTGGTGGGGGTGATGCACGGGGCGCCCAGCAGCCCTGCAAGGGTGGGGGGCACCTGCGGCTCCCAACACACCCACCCCACAGCGCCACAGAACCTGAGAACCTGCTAACTAGGGTCAGGGCTGAGCACATGCGTGCTTGCGTAAGTGCACGTGTGTGTGTGTGCCTTCCGGGAGCTGGCCCCTAACTGCATGTGCGCCACAGACAGAGAACATCTGTTTCTAATAAACTCCATGTTCAACCAAAGTGCTTCATTCCAAGAGGGATACCGCACACTGCTGGAAGTCAAGTTCTCCAGAAGCTGACTTGGACATGAGCAGGTGGACCAGCCTCCGGTGAGTTTCTGGGAGCCCCAGCGCCAGGTGGTGGAACGCTGCCAGCTGTCCACTGGCGGAAAGAGCTTCGTGAGAATTTGCTTAAGGTAGGGATGCGTTGCAGTCGCAAGGAAGGGAAGTGAATACGTGATGTCGGGACGGGTGTGTGCCCAGGAGCCGCGCTATAGATGGAAATAGCGAGCACCTTCCTTTCTTAGCAAGAATGGCGCTTTTTCAATGGTGTTTTTTATCAGGTTTTCGGGTTAGAGAAATTATACAGAGGAGTTACGAAACCTCAGACACTATAGGCCGATATTACCCAGAAAGTGAAAAAGCTCTGAATTTCGTCCTCCATCTGGCTCTTACTGCTTGAGAAGTAAATATCAAGAGTGAATGATCTTGTTCCCAATAGTTTCCTCTATGTCTATGCAAACCTCTCTCCCTCCCTCCTTCCCTCCCTCCCTCCCTCCCGCTCTTTCTTCTTTTTCTTCGTGGAAAGTAGGTCATATTGTATAGAAGTTTCTGCAACTTGCTTTTTTAGTGAAGACAGGCTGTGTGGATCTTGTCTGTCTGCACACAGAAGTGCTTTACTTGTAACAGCTGCGTGATGTTCCATGGCACGGATGAGCTTGGTTTATTCCGCACCTCCTGTTGATGAATGTTTGAGCGCTTCTGCATGTGCTGGAGTATCGCCACAGAACAACGTCCCAGAAGCGGGAATGGGTTCCGGGCCTGTGCATTTGGCTCTGGGCGGGTACGGCCCTGGAGGAGGTGGCCTCAGCGCCCCTCTCACCAAGCTGCTGTAGACACCAGCATCACTGGGGTTCCCATCTCTCTTCGCCCCAATCTGCTGTCTTTAGCCTTGGGGACAGTGAGCGTCTCTTCTGTACAGAAAGTTTTCTCCTTAGTTCTGAGCCTCCGCCTGACCCATTGATGTAGACATCAGGTAGCCAGGCCCCTGCTCCTCCAGTCGGCTGCCCCACCTGAATGCAGGTCCTGCTGAAAGTTTACAGATTAGCTTCCTTATTCGTGGAAATGGGGACAAGACTCAGCAGAGGTCGTGGCGGTGTGTCATCGTCATCTGTTTGCACCGCCGACCACCGGGCCCTGTAAGAGGCCCTGCTTAGCCTGGGGACATCACAAAGGATTTAGGGCGTCGTTTATACCGAAGAGTGTTCTTTGGACAATGGAGAGAAAAGGGCCTGTCACTTCCATTATCTTCTCTAAAGGTTTAATGAGGAAAGTGGAGCAGGCAGAGGGGGTGGGTGGCCCCCTCACTCGTGACAGCAGTCCCACCTCCCCCTGCCCAGGGGCGTCCCGGACTGAGCCCTGGATAGCAGACCTCAGTGCCAACAATGACCCCAGAGCTGTCACTGGGATCTTGGTTAAAGCTACTTATATTCAACCCCTGACACTGAAGAACCAACAGGGGGAAATAAACTATTGGAATATAATTACAAAATAATGAGTCCAAGTAGCACCAATCTCTCTTTTGGAGATTTAGGACTTTACAAATCCTATGTGCTGAATGCTATAGGTAGCAAAGTATAAGAAGCAACAAGTAAACTCAATACACCTGAAAAGCACAAGCTTTCCTGGTTTTAATCATTATAATCATGAATGTAGAATATGCAAAATTTGTGATTTTCAAGTCATAACAAAAATAATTACAATTCATTCAGATTTAAAGGCCCACAATATACTAAAACCCCATCATAAGGTGACTCATCACTGCAGACTTTCACATGCATGGGCACATGTGTTCTCCTAAACCTGTCAGCCTGCTGTGAAAACCCAAGTACCATCTGTGCTTGGCTCTGTAGGCGCCCCATCTCTGTAAGTTTAGTCCCAGCCTCTGGGCGCGCACGAAACACACTCATGACTGCTGGACTAGGTGTTTCCGGAAGCAGCCCCGGCGCCTCCCCGGGGCCTTTGGAAAGGGTTTTGGCTGGCTTCCCTCCCCCCAGAAGAGAGTCCCTCCTTGTCAGACAGGCTTAGGGCTTGGGGATGGAGAAGCTGAAGGAAGAGGAGGCGGGTGGAGAGCGTTTACTCTCGGGGGGAGGGGGGGGCGATGGGGCAACTTAACAGAGCAGTGCTGCAGAAGGCATGTCCGTGCACAGAGCAGGGGTGGAGGGAAAGGGAGCTCGGGATTTACCGGACCCACCAGGCGCCCGCTTGTACAGAAAGTAGAGAGGGACCCAAGTTACTTAAATTACCTTCGTGGACTTCACTGTGGCTCACGGTCCTCGACCACATCTGGTCTGCGTTGTGTCTCCTTCTCCATCCCTCCATTTGTCCATCTGGCCGTCCATCTGGCCGTGAGACCGCGCAAGGCTTTGCGGACAACAATGCCAAGAGCTCAGGAGGGGAAAGAAGGGTCAGAGTGCAGGGCAGAGGCAGTGAGGGGCTTCAAGCCCCCAGGAAGGAGAGGTGGCGGGCGGGGACAGCTGTGGCCAAACACGAGGCTGTGAGGGCTCAGCAGCCCCACACCCTGTGCCCAACTGGCCACTGCTGAGAAAATCTGTGAGGCCGGGGCCAGGCTCGGCGCTCAAGAACCATGACCGGGTGTCCACTCTGTGTCCACCAGCCGGGCAGTTGGAAAGCGCATCCTGGGCCCACCTCTCCCGGCGTTCACCTGCTGGCCCGTGCCCTTGCAGCGCTTGGAGCAGGGGTCAAAGCAGACTGTTGGCGATAGCACCGACCCCCATGCCCACGTGGCCCCATGCCGCCCCCGGGCCTTGGCTCCGGCCTGGCGACAGCCTTGCAACGGCAGAGGGAGGCCACAGCTCAGGAGGGAGCGGCCTTGGCTGAGCCCACGGGCTAACCGGGCCGAGCTGGCCCAGGGCGGCCCTGCCCTCAGCAGCCCGCGGGCCGCGGCATGCTGGTCACTGCAAGCTGCCTAGGCTCTGTTTCAGGTGGGTTATGCATAAAGCACCAGTCCCCCTGCGTGCCCAGCCCCTCGCTCTGGTCCCCGGGCCCCGCCCAGGGAGAAAACTCAGCAGGGAATGAGAAAGGCAAGTGAGGGGGGCTTGAGCTTCTTCAGAGTCTGTGCGGGGGCACCTTCGGGCAGATCTGAAATCAGATGATGTGAGTGGCCTCTGCCAACCTGCCTCTACAATGTCCCAGCTGCTCCAGAAATGCCAGGGCTTGGGACGCAGGATGTCACTCTCCTCTGTGGCTTCGGGCAAATTTCTTGAATAGTCTGGGCTTCAGCCATCTTCCCTGCAGAACAGGAGCGGGGGAGGAGAGGGCGCGCGGGTGCGGGTTCCCCTAAATCCCCCCAGCGCCTCCACCTGCGTCCCACCTGCTTCCAGGGCCCTCCCATCCCTGCTCACGCCCCCCGGCCCTGTCCCCACACTGATGAGGCCCCCATGGAGACCAGCGGGCAGCTTGTCCTCTAGACGCAGCGAGAGAAAGACCAAGCCCGGCCTGTCCCGCCGGCGACACTCGAGGCTGCCTGGTAACTGAACCTGGGTCAGCGAGAGGGGTGCTGGGAGGGGTCACGTGCCCCCCCACTGATCCTGAAGGCACCATGGTGGGCAGTCAAGAGGGCGACCAGGAAAGGAGGAGGTTCCCCATGGCACCTGCTCAGTCCCGGGTCAGGGGGCACCTTTATCCCTCGGAAGCGCAGGGTGACCCTGAGCCAGGCGCCCCCCCCAGTAGCGAGAGGGCAGGTGACCTCCTCAGGTCTCTGTCTGCCCACCCGGGGCTGGAGAAGCATCTCCGAGAATGTTTTCTAAATAATGTTTAAGAGCAAGTTGAAAGGATGCTTGTTTGCAAAATATACCAGAAGAGTGAATGGCGTCCCAGTGGCGTTTGACTCTTACTTCATCTGAGCAAAGTTCCCAATGGGCTGGGATTCACCCAAGCCTCAGCCCCGTCTACGCCCCCTCTGGATGGTGCAGGGGTCCAGGCCTTCACGGGGAGTCAGCGTTTGCCCGCTGGCAGCCCCGTTCTGGCCCTTGGCTCTCAGAGGAGCCGGGATAGCACAGGTGCCCAAGCCCACTCCCTCCTGCCATCCGGGGACCTCCCCCAGGCCCACCTCCCTCCAGCTGACCATCGAGGGGCCAACTTAGGGAGCTCTTCCCGACAGGCACGTGAGGGGCGCGCTCTGGCTCCGCCCACACGGGACAAGGCCCGCTGCGCTCGTGTGCTGATGAGGTTCCCTCCGAGCTGCAGCCTGGGTGTGGGCGGCCCAGCAGTCTGGACCCCGAGCCCACTCCCAGCCTCACGACCTCTGTGGGGACCGATTCTGTCCACTGTGGACGCCCTAGAACCAGCCTGATGCCAGTAAGAGCTAAATAAGCGTCAGCCAGTCCCGACTTCTCCTTGTGGCAGAAACTCCATCTCCCCACGAGCAGCTTCTAAGTAAGAAAAGTATCAACACTTAGAAAACTGACTAACAGAAACAGATAATCAATGGTCAAAAATTATAAACGACAAAAAGGATGAGGAAAAGGTTACAGTCCCCGTAAGTAAAATAAAAAACTGGATGCCATAATTGCCTATAAAAATGGCACTATTCAGAGGTTACAGCTGTATTATGTGGTATGACATTACAAACTTTATATTTAGTGGCTTTATTATACCATAGTATTATCATAATACAATACAACTCATATCATATAGCATATTATTATTCCATATTTACTCTATAAACTTTAAAGATATTCTAACTTTAAAACGTTCATTTCATTTGGCCCAGTAATTCCATTTCTAGGAATTTTTCCTATTTCAGTATTCAGTTGTGCACACGATTTACGTGCAAGAATAGTCATCACGATGTCATTTATGATATCAATGTCGCAGAGGAACAATAGAAACATTCAGTCGTTACAGAGTGATTAGATGCTGTGACTGGACCACAGCGCGGAGACTGAGATGGGAGGCACAGGTGGGGAGGCTCACCAAGTCAGCCAGGAACCGCTGGGTGCTCTTGAAAGAGGCCAGAATCCTGGGAAGGAAACAGCTGCATAATCTGAGAGGCCATCCAGAGGTAGCCCTCAGGGATGGTCAGCCTGCAGTTCCCACCACCGTGCGTCCCTGCAGTAATTAACTCGGTCAAGCAAACCATTAACAGTGCAACACAAATTGCATGGTCCAGTTACTCACCTAGCAAGGGTATTTAGGGATAAAGTTTACAACAGCCATGTCTCGATCAAACAAACTGGGGAAAGGAAACGGCCAGCTCCTCTCGCACAGGTGGGGTCACTTATAAAGCAGAGACGGGTGTGTCTTCCCTTATGGCTCGGTGTCTCTCCCCGAGGTCCAAACTCAAATTTCCACTTGCACGTCCGACATCATCCCCTGTACACCCACATCTTCTTCCCCTTCCCAATGATGAAGGGTCGATTCATCAGGAAGACGTAATAGTCCTAAGTGTGCCAGCACCTGGGGACAGAGATTCAGACGCACGAAGCAATGGACAGAACTAACGGAAGAAATAGACACATCTATCACCATAACTGGAGATTTTAACACACTTCTCTGTGACTGATAGAACAAGCCTGCCAAAAAGTCATTGATATAGAAAATGTGAACAAAACATTAACCAAAAATATCACCTAACTTGGCCTAATCAACATATATAGAACATATACATAGAACATATATATAACATACAAAACATATATAGAGAACATATATAGAACACATGTGTAAAGAACATATCTACATATGTAGAACATATATACAGAACATATACATATGGAACATATATATAGAACGCGTCAGCCAACAACTGCAGATTGTGTATTTTTCAAGTGCACATGGAATGCTCACCAAATAGACCACATGCAAGTCTAGACAAACTTCACAGAAATAAAACCATACAGAGCAGGTTCTCTGTACGGAATTAAGCTAGAAGTTGGTAACAAAAGTTAACTAGAAAATATCCAGTATTAAAAGTTAAACAACACACTTCTAAATAGATCTGAGAAGAAATCACAAGGGAAATTATAAAATATTTTGAACTGAATGATAACAAAAATACAATGTTTCAAAATTTGTAGGACTGAACTAAAGCAATCCTTGGAGGAAATTTTATAACTTGAAATACAGATAGAAAAAGAAGAAAATTAGGAAAATCAGTGACCTAAGTGTCTACTTCATGAGAAGAACAAATTAGCGTCTTCCTCCCAGATCGGTTTGTCCCGTTACAGTTTCAAGCAGAAGCCCTGGAATCCTCCTGTCCTCACAGCCAGTTCATCAGGGTGTCTTGTCGGCTCCACCCACCACCTACCCGGGGCTCCTTGTGCCACCTCCCCGCCCCCCATCCCCTCGTTTACAGCCTCATTTTGTGGGTGTTAACCAGCAGCTTCTTAGCTGGTCTATCAGTGGATCTTCTCCCCCCATATTCTTCCCCAAACCAGCCACAGGGTGACCTTCCTGAAGTGCAGTTCTGCTCACGCTGTGCCCACCAGAGCACCTTCCAGGGCCTTCACCCCCTTCGGGGGCTCTCGCCGTCATGAACACTCTAGTCCCTTTTTCCGCTGGACTCTAAGTCTCCTGGGACAAATGATGTCTTGGTCACCTCTGCACCCTCCAAACTGAGGCGTCACTGCAGAAAGCAGGTCCCTATTAACTTGCTCCTTGTTAATTTGCTGGTGGTGGCCGAGGCTGCATGCCGCCTACAGAAGTATGTAGGGATCTGGCCCAAGTTAGAAGTCACCCCTCTCTGCCCATGTCATCAGGACTTGTAAACTCAGGAGGCAGATATTTTGGGACACAAAGAAACAAACGGGCCAAGGGTCTCCTGCCCCTTCTATTTCCAATGAAGGGCAACATCCAAAGGATTCTTAGACGTTGACCTGCTAGCTTTCCTCTCTGCTTGGAAGTAGAAAACCTTAACTCAGGAACAGAATTCCTAGAGATTGGCCCTATTAGATCTTTCCAGGGAATAAAGATCCGGGGGACTCTTAGCCTGTTCCTTATAAACCTGTCAAAGTCACAGCACACACAGCACTGCCTGTCTGTGCTCAGTGGTGAGTAGATGAGGCACCTGAAGACAAGTGGCCCAGGGGCCCCAGGGCTGTGGGGTGTGGTCCCAGCACACCTGTGATTAGGGGCTGTACCTGAGATAAAGGGACAACCTCCCCTCAGGGAGGCCAAGGCCGAGGGAGAGGCCAGCTGGGCCCCTGCACCAGGCATCTGGGGATTTGTGTAAATTACCCGTCCTTCCTCAAGGCAGGCAGCAAACAAGCTGCAGAGAAAGCACGGGAGCCTCCAGGCTTCGCTTAGGAATAATAACCACAGACGTCTTAACAAGAAAGAAAAAAATAGGTCTTTGAGAAGTTCAAGCTGTCATTAAAATTTTCCCTAATGACAGGATAGGTCACAGGAAGGCACCAGCGGGCTGGAGGGGTGGCTGTGACCATCAACTGACCCACCGCCTGGCCGCCAGGTTGGCGGCCCGCGCCTGATTAGGCCAAGACTGTATAGGCCTTGGGTTTATTTTCCTGGGGCTACATTTGAAAATATATATTTCTATGAGAAAAAACCAAAAACCCAATTTAAAGTAAAGTGATTCACTTTCTCAAGTGGTCACTTTGGCTCCAGCTACCTGCCTTAGCACAAGATAACTTATTGCCATAATGCAAGTGCGGAATGAGAAATTTCAGAGTTCTTCCTCAGAAAAATGTTTTGGTTTTGTTTTGATGGGATCTTTTCATTAAGATGGCTCTGTTCTCCAACGGCACACGGATCTAGTTTGGCGCCAAGGTCAAACGGAGCAAATGTTGCCCAGCCACGCAGTGTGACCACGTTTCCCCTCCAGCAGCCCAGCCGCCCCGCCGCTAAGAACGCGTCCGGTGAGGAGCGCCGCCGGGGCTGCAGATCCTGGGGTGGCATCGCGCTGGCCGCGGTCTGTGACCCAGGCCCACCCAGTGTCCCCCGCTCGTCCCGTGGCTCTGCTCCGGCCCCTCGCCGGGAAAGGTGCAGCTCAAGCCACGCCCGCACCTCAGGAGGAGCAAGTCTGAGCTCACGTGTGAGGGGACTGAAGCCGCTCCCAAGAGGCCCCGGCGTCCACGGGCTGCTCACCAGCCATACCCGTCCCGCCAGCATCTCAGGAGCTAGTGACGCTTCACTGACCAGGGGTTCTTGAGGGCCCTTTTCAGAAAAAATACCAAAGTTCATTTTAAAACCAAAAAAGAAAAACATATGCTAGTACTTCACATTATGGATAAATATGAACCTCAGATGGATTAAAAAGTTAATAACATATTAAAAATCAAAACCAAAAAATATTACAAGAATATATGGGTGAATTTTTTTTATCATTAGTTGAGAAAGCTCTTCCTAAACTCAAAGAAATATGCTCCATTTTACCACATAAACATTTTAAATTTCTGCACATCAAAAAAAAAAGTCATAAACTAAATTAAAAGGCAAACAATAATATTGGAAAATATTTGCAAGAACTATGAAAAGGAGTTAGTATTCCTAAGGTTCAATCAGTAAGAAATCTGCCAAGACTCCAAGAGATAAATAGGCAATTTACAAAAAAAGCCAATCCACAAAGTATGAATGAAAATGACTAATAAATATGTGGAAATTGTTCACCCTCACAAGTAAGCAAAGTGATGCATTTTTATTTTTATTTCCCAATACTTACAATAACTTGTAAAATAAATAAGTAATATTCAACTCTGTGAGGCAGGACCTAGAATGCAACTGACAGGATTAAATTGGTCCCAAAGTTCAAGAAAACAATTTGGTAAATACAGCAATAACTTTAAAAATATTCATGAACTCTGACCAGATAGTTTCACTTCTTAAGAATCTATCCTAAGCAAAAAGACGAAAAGAAGAAAAGGTTTTAAGCAGATATGCATGCACAAGGGTGCACACAGGGCGAGAGCTGGGAACAGCAGACAGAGTGACCAGATCAGAGTGCGCCTGTTCACTGGGATATAATGTGACCACAGGATGCTGATGATGCAATGATAAAAGATCATGCTCGGGAGGTGAGATGAAAACAGAAAACACTTAAATTGTGTGTAGAATCCTTATTTCATACAATATGCATTAAAAATATTGGTAATTCAGATTTCCATCAAGTGGATTTGGTGATAATTCAGATTGAAAGTATACGGGAGGTATGTCTGACAGCAGTAATTGAACTTCAAATTACTCTTCTAAATTATAACTTGACTTTTTTTTGTAATTAAAACAATTTCTATAAACACTGAAACAAATTACATAGAAAGGCTAAAAATCAATCTACCCTCAAATTTCTCTGCAAAACTAGATGCCAGATTTATACCCAGCCAAATTCTTTTCATGTATAAAGGCAAGAAAAGATGTAAATATTCAGAATACATAAAACTCAGACATCACCCAGGGACTCTATTTTTTTAATGAAGATACATGCCAACAGTTTGACAAATGGAGAAAATGAAAAATTTCAAGAATGAGAAAGTGATGGTATTAAAAAAACCTGTCGGGAGACTTCCCTGGTGGCACAGTGGTTAAGAATCCGCCTGCCAAGGCAGGGGACACAGGTTCAAGCCCTGATCCAGGAAGATCTCACATGCCACAGAGCAACTAAGCCCATGCACCACAACTACTGAGCCTGCACTCTAGAGCCCGAGAGCCACAACTACTGAGCCCGCGTGCTGCAACTACTGAAGCCTGCGCACCTAGAGCCCGTGCTCCACAACAAAAGCCACTGCAATGAGAAGCCCATGCACTGCAACGAAGAGTAGCCCCCGCTCGCCGCAACTAGAGAAAGCCTGCGTGCAGCAACGAAGACCCAATGCAGCCAAAAATAAATAAATAATTAACTTAAAAAAAAAAAAAAGCTGTCGGCACCAAGTCAGTCAAAATAGAGATGATCTAAATAATTAAACTGCTTTTTAAATTAAATAAAAATGTAAAAAAAATCTCAATATTGAATTACATGAATAAGATTATATAAAATAACGATAATAGTCATTTTAAAACAGTAGGTATTTCCACAAATCCTGAGCGGTGGGCATAAGCAGGGCACATGTGTGAAGAGGGAAGTGCTCTAAAGACGCATCTTCAACAGCAGGGGATTCAAGAGAGATCACATCACTACTGACTCTACTACTTACAGGGTATAGGCTAAAGAATGCCTTTAAAAACTAAAAACAATCACTTGTTAGCACTGAATATAGTACATATTGCTTCTAAAACATAGAGAAAACTAAAGAAAATATATTGGGTCAGCCAAAAAGCTTGTTCAGTTTCAAGTAAAAATAAAAGACACGTTGTTCATTTTCACGAAAAACGTATTCGCTAACCGAACGAACTTTGTGGCCACCCCAACAGTTCCCATACGAAAAGAAAGAAGCAGCATGCAACCCTAAACTAAAATGAGGAAGCAGTATTTACATTAGATATCATTATAAATCACTCATAGATTAATTCTCTGTAGAAGGACAAATCTCAAATCGTGTCTAAAACAAAAATCCAACTATGTGCTATTTTTAAAGGTCACACCTAAAATAAATGATACTTGAAACATTACTATATTTATCTATTGGCAAAGTATCCGGGCAAATACAGTGCCGAGTAACCCAGGGAGGCGGCGGAGTTGGTTATTGGTCAAGTTTCTCTCTGACAGTAATTTACCGGGCGCCACCCCCCGCCCGCCCATGTGCTTCTGGGAGGACGCAGAGAAAGTTCCCGTGTCCACGAACTTCACCGTTTGACGCCCCGCGCCCCGGCAGCTCCCGTCTCCCCTGGGGGCCTTGTCGGAGTCGGTGCTCTGAACCGATGCCCCGCATCTAAAATCTGCTGGGCGACCATGTAGCGAGGAGTCGGGGGAGTGGAGGGAAAGCGCCCCTGGAATGCAGGCTCCCTGAAAACAGCCCCCAACACCCCGCAGAGTGTGTGACTTCCCAGCAGGGGCGCCGCCTTGAAGGAAGAGCAGCGGCGGGTCTGGGGGACCTGCGAGGTAGGGCTCTGCTGGGGCTGGGAGGGCTCTAGGGGCACAGTGCGGGCAGGTGACCCCGAGGCTGGGGCCCCCAGGGGCTGTAGAGGAGTGGCCGTGTGAGAGGCCAGCTGTCTCTCCCAGACGGTATCTGTCCTTCAGTGAGGGTGACTTGAGTAAACCATTGCTTCAGGAAGTTCCCAAAACACAGTAATGTGTGGTTTCTCCTTCCCAGGCAAGCATTTCTTGGACGGTGAGGTCCAGCAGGGCGGCTGGACCGGTGGGCCTTCTCTCGCTGCGGGAAGGGGTTTGAATCAGGCTCTGATGGCGCTTGTTTTAGTCTGGGTTCCCCTCACGCCAGGAAAGGGCTTGCATGCAGGATGTTTATCTGGAGCTGCCGTCTGCACGCCGGTGGAGGCGCCAGGCAGCCCGAAGAGAAAAGCAACATCCAGCAGCCCCGTCCACCCGGGGTGCACCCGCGACCCCCGCCGCGCCCGACAGCGCCGCCGACCCTGTCCCCGGGGGGTGAAGCTCACCTGGTCTCCTGTCACGCTTATCAGGCAGCCTGCGGGTCGCCCGGAGCTTGACTGAGAGAAGCCAGTCGTGACGGGGTGAAAATGACCGACGTAGGGGTGTGTGGCCTCCCCCCAGCCAGGCCCCCACCACCAGCCCCTGACCCAGCCCAGGGAGGGTCTCGTCCCTTCCCTCTTCCCCTCCTGCAGGTCCAACACCTGCCTGGGTGATCCAAGGACAGGGTAAGAGAAACAAAGCGAACCCACGGAACAGGAATCCGCGGGGGAGGGGCACGTGGCGGGAGCACAGGCGGGGCCGGGGGCTCTGGGGGCTCTGGGGACTCGGGGTGTCAGCGCAGCACGAAAAGCACAGGGACGTGGCTGAGGGCTCAGGACTGGGACGGAATTTGTCCCATGAGAACAAGACCTGTACCAGGGTTCTGCGTGCCGGACGGGACGGACCAGACACGTCCCCTGCCCCCCCCCCCCGCCTGCTCCCCGATACGGCAGCCTCACCCGCAGGCCGGCGCAGGCGCTCAGACCACGCGGCTTTTCTGCAAACGCCGGGTAGTAACCGCCGGACGCTTTGGAAGAACCACAGACGGCACGGGCGGGAGTCGAGGCCTGTTTACAGAAGCAGGTGGCGCGGACTGTCTCTCGGGCCGAGGTTCCAGACCCAGAAGGGGACGGCTCCCTTTCTCACCATAAAGTCATGGGGGCCCTCACCGCAGTGACCCGGGAGCCCGGCTCTCTCCCCCTGGGCCTTAGATGGACACTCCGTGTTGCAGCCCAGGGGGGAGGGCGGTGGGCGGCCCCTCCTGACGGCCCACGGGCACGCCATCCATCCCGATGTGGTCCCAGCCGCACACACAAATACTCAAGCTGCACTGCAGGACCCACGGCCTGAGCGGGGCCCCCAGAGGGACAGGACCCTGGGGCTGGGCTGTCCCAGGCACCGGGCAGTGTGGACACACTCGGCGTGAGGAGGGCTGGGTCCTGAGCCTCAGGGGGCATCTCCTGCGGTGAGCGCCCCTCCTCACCTCCCGCAGGGCGGGCTCTCCCGGTTCCTGGGAGGCTAAGCCCAGCCTAGGGCCCTGGAGAGCATGCAGTCTACCCGGGGCAGCAGGGCCTGGAGGAGTGCGGTCCCGAGCTCGGGCTGATCTGGGGCAGCGCCTGACCTACGTATTCGTCCGACATATGAGGATGCGGCCAATTTCTCACGGAGGGCAAAGGCTAGGAAACATTTCTGAGTGGACACGTAATTAATTGGTGCTTCCTTTCTCCATTTAAGCATCTAGCAGTCATTCACCTTTGTTTTAAAAAATACAAATTCCAGCTTCTCAGACGTCTGCACTAGAGCACGAGGGAGGACCGTCTCGGTTCTGGTGACTTTTCACCTAAAAGCAGAGAACAGAGTGAGAACAGAAGCGAGTGTCCCAGGAGTCTGATGGCCCTGACGAGAGGCACGTATTCTGATGATCACCCAAGATATGGGTTCCCTGGAGCAGGAACTTTGTCTGTTCTGGGCATTTATAAGCGTGCCTGACACACAGTAGACACTCCATTCGCATTTGTTGAATGAATTATACATTTAAAGATTTGAAGCACAGAGAAAAAGTGACATTTGAAGATCTGAGTAGAAAAACATTTTCCAAGTTTTGAGGAAAACAAAATGTTTGAGTCCTGAGGAGCAGGGAGATAATTTTTCTGAAGTCTCTTTGTTCTTTACTGAGCATTTGGACTCCACTTCCCCCGCCTTCTTACCCACCCTTGGCCCAAACTCAGAAAGGACTGGCCATTCGGACTCTTGTGACCCAGGTGAGCTCCCATTTGGTGAGGGGCAAGAGGCAGAGCTTTCTCTCCTAGTCGGGACAGTGGGGGCCCCTGATGCCATCCGGACGCCTCCAGGGCTGGACCCAGAGGGCCTGCAGGGGGCTTCCTCCGGGGGCCAGCCCACGATCAGTCTGCTCCTGCAGAGCCCTCTTTGCTGGACTTGGGGTTCTCCCGCAGTGTGCACGGCCCGTGCCTGGTGGGACCTTCTGCTGTGGGAAGATGAGGGTCCACTCGCCATCCTCCTTCCTGTGGTCTGGCCTCCAGGACACAGCAGCGGACACTTGGCCCAAACCTGGCAGCTCAGCCACTGCACGGGACGGGCCTCCAGACAGGCTTCTCCCCATGGGGCTGCTCAGCAGGAGGCCAGGCCCCGCGCCCACCTACTCTCATTTACTTGGGCTGGGGTCCAGCCGAGGCCTCAGAATGTTTAAAAGCTCTCCAAGTAATTCAGCGTGGCCCAGGAGGGGCACCACGGTTGGAAGGGGGTCTGCAGGTAATTCAGCGTGGCCCAGGAGGGGCACCACGGTTGGAAGGGGGTCTGCACGCTGGCCACTTAGACTTGCCTGCAGAAGCTTCATCCCCCACCTCTGACCTCCAACACAAGGACCCACACCCAAGAGGGCGTCTCCATGCCGACAGAGGCACACGTCCTGGGAGAGGGGCTGAATTACTCTGCTCCTGGCCTGGAGTTTGGGGGTCTGCTCGATTCCCCCCATCCGCTGTCACTTCCTTCCAACCCATTCTCTTCACATCTGAGGAAAGCGTGGCCCTAGAAGTAACTAATTTCTATTCTGTTCAAATATTGTTTGAGCACTTTCCTAGGATTTTGTGGTGTTGATTTCCTGATTAGCAAGACCCATCCTAAGGATGGTAAATCATGTTTTGATCACGCAGATTTAATCATAAAACGCAGCTCCCTCATCACAGGTCCAGGTTCTCTGGGTCCACAGGGGCCACGTTTCACACACGTGGTGGTGACGTCTGGCTTCTGCAGAGCTGCAGCTGCTTCTGAAGCACTTCTGTGTAGATAATCTTGCCTGATGGCTGGGTCGATCACAGCTCAGCAAGTGAGAGGAGCTGAGAGGCCCAGGTCACACGAGGGAGAAGCCCCCGGCCCCAAGCTGGTTTCCATATTTCCAGGAAGGTGGTTGTTCCCCTTTGCAGACGTATCACTGCGGAGGTACGACTGGAATCAAGGCGAAATAGACAAGAGATGCACAAATCCTCCAGTCACAGCTGCAGAACACAAATCAACAAATAAATACAATCCCTCCAGTCTACCAGTCTGCTGTGCTCAGAGGTTTTCACAGGTGTTGACTCTCTAGGGGGATGATTTCAAGTGCCAGCCGCCACCTCTCCTGGACCTCTCTTCACGTGAGATAAGTAAACCCCTCCTTTTCCAAACTATGGAAAGTGGTTCTGTTACTTACAGCCAAGGAGAGTCGGACCAGAGATCGGATCGTGTCTGCCGGTGTTTCTCCCCTGCGCCCGGTGCACTAGCCACACCCACCCCTGTGGCACCCCCTCCCCGGGGAGCGGGGACCAGAGACCCTGCCTGGGCCAGTCCCACAAGAGCTTCTGCCCTTCCCAAGGGCTTGGAGTCACCTGGAAACCGCAAGCTTTCACGGCCTGAGTCTTGGCAAACGCTGCAAAGCCAGACGTAGCCAACGCAGTTCCCCCGTTGAGCTGGGTTGTCCTGACACCTCAGGGGCTGTGTACTCCCCCCAATCCCTGGGCTCACATCAGAGAGGCCAGTCCCTCCAAGCTGAGCCCCCAGGCTTCTCACCAAGGTTAGAGGACAAGCTGGCCCGTGACACTTCAGAATTCCTGCCATATTAGATATTAGGCTAACAGACCGATGACGTCTCCACTAGTTACTCTTTTCATTACTGACGGATCTCGGTATGATCGTTTCTCAACAGTATGCTTTAGTCCTTGGCTGGATGGATGACCATCACCGAGTGTCCTGATAGAAACCTGGCAAAGCGCTGCTAAAAGCCGAGGCTGGCCACCTGGGAGCCACTTCAGGGTGGCCTGGCCTCTGCCAGCTAGAGCCACAGAAGCAGGATGCAAAGTTGGAAATCAGGAGACCTGGGCGCTCCCATCTGGCTGTCCGTCCACAGCTCCCGGCCCCAGCTTGGAGCTGGCGTCCAAGGCATTGTGCCTGATTTCCTAGGTCAACCCACTTCAGGTGCCTCGCTGGCCTGCTCGTCAGTTCCTGCAGGGCAGGAATTTGGGATGAATGGTCCTCCTAATTTTCTAAGATGGAAGCCTTCTATAATTAAATCAAAAGGCAATTCTTCACTCAGCAGCAGTAAATATTGGAAATTCTGGGCCAGCAATTTGTGACGACCGAATCGTTTCAACTGAAACCAAAAACCATCCCCAAAATATTTCAGCTGCTGCCAGAGGTTGAAGGAAGAAAATGGGAAGAGTTTAGAATGAGAATCAGCTTTGTGCAGACAGCTTTGCCAATTTGCTGTTGTGGATAATTTGTTGTTGTTAATCTCACAGGATGTTATGGCATTTTCCACCTGAAGGCCTGCCGGGGAACGGGACGCAGGAAGGCCCAGCTGAGCCGAAGGACTCCATCCCTGGAGTCGGCTCACCCACCTTCTGGGGAAGCTCCCCCGCCAAGCAGAAGCTCACCCACCTTCTGGGGAAGCTCCCCCGCCAAGCAGAGCTCTGCGTCTCGTTTATGGGAGGAGCGGCAGGAAGGGCAAATCCAAGGACTCACCTCAAAAACGTCCAGAAAAAAGTGCAAGAGTGAAAGTCGCCCCCCTCAATAGCTGAACTGACATCACACTTGAGTAACTGGGATCCCCCTTTTGGAAGAGGGGTGGCCGGGGAAGAAACTGCTACCATGAAAGCCCCCGGAGGAGGGAGGGGCTGGTCTCCCAAAGAGCCTTCACGGCTGACCCGGTGTCTTCTCAGGAAGAGAGGTCTGCTAGCGGTGTCTGTCCCGGCCACCTGGACGCTCAACCGTCTCCCTCCTCACAAAGCCCATCTGCAGACTCCTGAGTGGGGCAGAAGAAATGCTGGACTAAAAGCCAGAAGCCTCGGATGTCTTCATAAAGAAGCTCATGAAATGCATGACCAAATGAAATTGTCTGCAAACACAGTGAACTTTTTCAATAAGCGAAGAACAGGAAAATACGTTTCTTTCAGACCATGGGGCCCCATCACTTGGCTGGGAAGTTTGGTCCCTATAGCCAAAGCTCTGGCCCTGACCCTGGGCAAATCATCAAAACCTGACTCAGTTTACCAACCTGTGAAATGGGAAAACTTCCACCTTCCCACCTACTTAGTCAACCTGGAACATACAAGAGTATCTGAAATACAGAAGTCATTCTTAAAATTCAAGTCCTTATCTGCGCTGCACAGACACAGTAGTGAGAGCACAATGAAGGCAGTTGCCTAATTCTACCACATGGCAGTGTGTTGAGAGCTGAACGTCAGCTGTGCTGGGCAGGAAAAACAGATCCGAGTCAGCTGTGGACCGGGAGCAAGGCACGCAGGAGCAAACCCAGGGGGACAGGAGGCCGGCTCGGAGGCCTGGGTCTGCTGAGGAACCCAGACCAGCCTTACACTGACCAGATCCCTCAAGCATAGGGGGGCTCGTTAAGGAACGCCTGAGCCCCGGAGGGACGTGGGCATTGATTGCATCTGTCACCTGGCTGTGCAGGACACAGAGGAGCCCAGTGGGGCCAGCCTGGCCGGGGCTGTCCCTCCCTTCTCCACCTCCTCACTCTCATCTTCCTCTGGGCCCAGTCCCCAGGCAGAGAGGGTGTGATGTCAGCTCCCTTAACGTGTTATTTTGGTGAAGAAATTTGAAGTGGAGAGTTCTCAAGAAATACTCTTTATAAAATAAAACCTAAGGTCCAGAGTCAGCTCAGCCAGCCCGCCAGAGACCCTCATTCTTAGGAGAGCCTGTTGGCCACACAGGCATCTGGCCTTAGATGGGAGGGAGGCCCTCTGGAGTTTCACTGGTCCTTTCACCCGAGCATATTCGGAGTGAAAAAGGCCATCAAATCTGGGCCAAACTAAGCAGTTCACACCTCCCAGGGCCCACACACAGGGACACAGCCCTAGGTCAAGAGTCCAGAAATCAAAGACAGATTTAGAAAGTGGCAGCTCTGGCCCAAAGCTGGTAGGATTCTAATTAATTTAATTAACCAGCAGCTGAGAGTGGCCTTGTGTTGGCCCTACATCGCAAGGACAGGTTTCTGTGGTGCCAGATAGGGCAGAATGTTCTAGAGTGGCATAGTCTCCATTGCTAAGAATCGCTTCCCCAGCTTACAGGCAAAGTCGTTGGCCTCCTGGACCATCCCCACCTTGCTGAGTAAGAACATCCCTGGACGCGAATCTGACTACCTGCTACTAATCCAGGTATCCTCTTCCCTCGCTCTACTCATGTTGGTCCCGGTGAGTCCCCTTGTTTCAGAGCACGCAGGCCTACAGTAGATTATGAGAGAGGTAGAAATGGTGGGTTCTGACCCCAAATCTCCATGGAACACAAGCCTGGAGGAGCTCAGGGCCGAGGGCCAGGGAGCACAGTGAGCCGTCTGGGTGCGGGTGGCCCCTGGGGGGTCGTGTGGGCAGCACGGCAGACTGGCAGCCGTGCCAGCTTCTCACAAGGAGGAGTGTGACCTGTCCAGCACCTGACTGTGGGTGGCCTGAAGAACACAGTTCCTCCGCTCTTTCCCTTAAGTGCTGGCTTTGGCTGCAAAGGAGGCCAGCATGTGCTCCATCCTTTAACCCTTGCAGAGGCTATAACAGCTTCAAACACGTAAACTCTTGGAAATCCAGAAGCTTAGCAGTTCCTGAGCCAAGCGTTAGGAAGATTTGTGGCATAGAGAAAACAGCGTGGCTGTCACATAGGCGATATATACACGGGAAGAGCGAACTTCCTTCCGAAGAGGGACACCTCCCATGCAGTCTGTAAGCTCCTTTGATTAAACTCTTGTCCGTTACCGTAGCTTTGTAATGTATTTTGATCTCAAGAAGTGCAATGCTTCTGGCTTTGTTCTTCTTTCTCAAGATTGCTTTGGCTATTCTGGGTCTTTTGTGGTTCCCCATTAATTTTAGGCTTTTTTCTATTTCTGTAAAAACTGCCATTGGGATTCTGATGGGGATAAACATTGAATGTGCAGATCACTTTGGGTAATATGGACATTTTAACAATGTTAAGTCTTCTAATCCACAAACACGGGATATCTTTCCATGTATTTGTACCTCCTCTAATTTCTTTCCTTAATGTGTTTTGTAGTTTTCAGTGGACAAGTCTTTCACCTCCTTAGGTAAGCTAATTCCTAAGTATTTTATTATTTTTGATACTATTACAAATGAGATTGTTTTTATTAATTTCCTTTTCAAACTGAGGCACTTTGCTGTACACCTAAAACTAACAACATTGTTAATCAACTATATACTCCAATAAAAAAAATTAAAAATTTTTTAAATTCCTTTTCAGATGATTCATGTTAGTGTGTAGAAATGCAACTGATTTTCATATCCTGCAACTTTACTGAATTCATTTATTAAATCTAACATATTTTTGTGGAGTCTTTGGGGTTTTCTACATACAAGATCATGTCATCTGCAAACAGAGATCATTTTACTTTTTCCTTTCCAATTTGGATGCTTTTTATTTCTTTTTCTTGCCTGATTGCTCTGGCAAGTGGACACTCTTGTTTTGTTCTTGATCTTAGAGGCAAAGGTTTTGATTTTTCACCACTGAGTATGATGTTAGCTGTTGGCTTGTCATATGCAACCTTTATTATGTTGAGGTAAATTCCTTCTATACCTAGTTTGTTGATCATTTTTATCATGAAAGAGTGTTAAGTTTTGGTCAAATATTTTTTACATCTATTGAGATGATCATGTGATTTTTATACTTCATTCTGTTAATGTGGTATATCACATTTACTGATTTTCGTATGTTAAGCCATCCTTGCATCCCAGGATAAATCTCACTTGATTATGGCATGTGATCCTTCTAATGTGCTATTGAATTGAGTTTGCTATTATTTTGTTGAAAATTTTTGCATCTATGTTCATCAGGGATATTGGCTTGTAGTTTTCTTGTCGTGTCTTTGGCTTTGGTATGAGGATAATGCTGGTCTCAAAAAATGAGCTTGGTACTAGAATATAGACACACATGTAGACCAGTGGAACAGAATAGATAGCCCAGAAATAAACCCACACATATATGGTCAATCAATCTCTGGCAAGAGTGACAAGAATACACCATTGGGAAAGGACAGTTTTTTTGATAAACGGTATTTGGGAAAGGTAGATATCCACAAACAAAGGAATAAAACTGGACCCCTACCTTACACCACACACAAGAATCAACTCAAAATGGTTTAAAGACTTAAACATAAGACCTGAAACTGTAAAACTCCTTGAAGAAAACGTGGGGGAAATGTTTCTTGATATTGGTCTTGGCAATGATTTCTTGGCTATGACACCAAAAAAGCACAAGCAACAAAAGCAAAAAAAAAGAAACCAAGTGGGACTACATCAAATTTAAAAGCTTCTGCACCTCAAAGGAAACAGTTAATAGAATGAAAAGGCAACCTATGGAATGGGAGAAAATATTTGCCAACCGTATATCTGATAAGGGATTAATTCCCAGAAGGTACACAATAATAAAACAAACAAACAAAAACCTGATTTTTAAATGGACAAAGGACTTGAACAGACATTTCTCCAAAAAAGACATACAAATGGCTAGTGGGTATATGAAAAAATATTCAACATAATTACAAATCAAAATGAAAATAAAAACTACAATGAGATGTCACCTCCCACCTGTTAGGATGACTATTATCAAAAAAAAAACAAAAGATAACAGCTGTAGGTGAGGATGTGGAGAACCTGGAGCCCTTGTGCTGTTGGCGGGGATGTATGATGGAGCAGCTGCTGTGGAAAACAGCGTGGAGGTTCCTGAATGAATTAAAAGTGGAGCCACCACAGGACCCAGCAATCCCATGTCTGAGTATAATCCCAGTTCTGGGTAAATATCCATAAGAAGTGCAATCAGGATCTCAGAAAGATACCTATGCCCCCATATTCATTGCAGAATTATTCACAATAGCCAAGATATACACACAACCCAAGTGTCTATCAACAGATGAATGGATAAAGAAATGCTGCATATACAGACAATGGTTTATTACTCAGCTATAAAAAAGACGGAAATCATGCCATTTGAAACAACACGGGTGAAGCTGGAGGACACGGTGCCGAGTGAAATAGGCAGACACAGCACGAATACTAACCATTCCACTTACATAAGACGCCCCAAATAGTCAGACTCAGAGAAGCAGATGATGCAACGGTGCTTGCCAGGGGCTGGGGGGACAGGGAAATGGAGGGGTTTCGTTCAAAAGCCTCATCCAGAGGCCTCTGAAGCACAGGCCCTGGACAGCCTCTGTCTCACAGGCCCAGGAAGGATCAGCTGCTCTGGGGGTCTTGAGGGAAACAGAAGAGAAAAACTGTGCCTCAGGGAGCCTGACACCTCACCATCAGAGACGCTTTGCCTTGGTTGTAGGCTTTGCTGTCTGGGGAGGTGCAGGATAGAAATAGAATGAGTCGTTCTCTCCGTGTGACCTGAAGCACCAGGTTCGAAGCAGCTCAGAACCTGGCCCCCTTCCTACACGCCACCGCATCCCTGTCTTCTCTCTGCATCCTCTTCGCCCCTCACTCTCTCACTGGCCCCTGCCAGCCCAGCCTCTGCATCCCCAGCCCTCTTCCCTACAATCCCTCCCACATAACTTCTTATGACCCCATGGCTTGAAATTCCATCTCTATGTTGACAAGTCCCAAAGCTTCCACTCTCGTCCAGACTCATCGGACCCAGACACGCTGGTCTGACCAAGGTGTCCACTTGGACGCCTCAGAGGTGCTTCACGTCCCCAGCCTGCCCCCGCCACGCTAAAGGGCACCACCGCCCCCCGGCGCCAGGCCCCTCAGACTCGTCCTGGAAGCAGGCACCTTCGTGCACGCTGCCCACGTCCAAAGGCGTCTGGGTCGTCCCGTCCATGAGAGCTGCCGGCCGAGCCCATCCAGTTCACACGGACCACAGCTCCCTCCCCGTCAGCCTGTCTCCACCAGCATGGACGTGGTCTTCCTGACACATGGCTCAAATCACATCCGGGTCCTGCTAGAATCGCCGCGGGGCCTCCTGTCACACTTGCAATTGTGTCCAGCGCCCAGCAGCACCCAGGAAGGGTGGCCAGCCCTGCCGGTCTCCCGGCCCCCCGGAGGCCACCTCCCAGGCACCTGGGTCCAGGCACACAGGTCCGCACTTGACCGCACAGCTGCTGCCTTTGCAGCTCGGCACCAATGCACACGTTCCTCCTCTCGCTCCCAGGACGCGCTGCAGGCTTGTCGGGGGAAGACTTAGGGCGCAAACAGGCTGCCCGCCGGGCTCTGTGCGACCTCAGGGAGGGCCTGGCCGGGGCCCGGCAGCGGCGTGGCCCGTGGCTGCTGACCTCTGTCCCCTCTCTTCACGCTGGTTCCACCACTGAAGCCAGAGCCCTGAATGCCACCCAAAGTCCCAAAGTCCCCGAGTCCCTGTGAAGCACAGAAACTCACTGGACCCGCCCTCTGAGGCCAGCTCGTCCCCTGAGAGAACTAGCGAGCTGTGCTCCCTCCCCGGAGTGGCCTGCTGGGGAAAAGAGAGGGATGTGGGAGGGGACAGAGCGCAGCGGCCAGCAGGAGGCCCTGCAACGCATCTGAAGGGGGCGGTGCAGGGCAGCAGGCCGATTTCCACCCGGGCGCCACGGAGCAAAGCCGTCCACGAGCAAAGCTAATTTTCCCGCAACGTGTGCAGATTTTGCGCTGTTTGGGTGGCTTGGGCCGCAGAGGATGGAGCTGGGACGTCAGGGTGAGAACCCACGGCCGCGGGCCCGCTCAGCCTCTTCCTGACCGTAGGTGCCAGCTAACTGGTTCAGCCGGTGGCAAGTCGCTAACCTCTGAATTTAGTTTCCTCACCCAATAAATGGGGTGCATTCGGTGGGGATCGTGCCTCCCACAGCACTGCCTATGCCCCCAGCAGACCCCAGACCCAGGCCTGCTGATGACCTGGTGGCTTTTTGTTCACTCTCGGAGCAGAAGCTGTCCTCCAGGGTCTCCCCCGCTGCTTCAGGAACCGTGTCTCCTGCCCTTGACTCTGAGGAGCTCATGACCGAGAGAACGTGGCCAGCCAACGCCCTGTGCCTTCTGAGGCCCGACGGCAAAGGCAACGTCCTGTCCTACTGTTCTTTCAGAGTGTTCCCCACTGAAGCCGCCAGGCCGTGAGGCAGCCCCGCCAGCCCACGGGGAGGGGCCACATGGAGAGGCCCTGAGACCCCTCGGGGGAGGGACGGGGCCTGGGCAGCCCACCACTGCTTTCAGCCCCTCCTGGTTCCAGCTGCCAAGTCCTTCCCAAATTCCTCACCCACAGAAAGCGTGGGTCGTGCACCATGACCACAGACAGTTAGGGCACGAACTCTCAGGTGACCTGGAACACAGCCACATTCCACCAGAATGCCACAAGTCTCTTTTCATCTTCACTGGTGGCTCACTGGCGCCCTACCTCCCAAGGCTCAGGCCGAAGTCCCCCTGAGTGACGGGCATCGTGCTGGGCTCGGCCCCCCTCCCGGCCACTCCCTGGCCCCGGAACCAAGCTTGCAGGCCTGTGGGTTCTTCCCTCCCCGGGAAAGAAACCAAGACATGAGGGTCTGCCTCCCCCGTGCCCAGGACTCCCCCCACCCCGGTCCCCAGCACATGGTCTGTGCCCCACCTGTCAGTGCTGACCACAGGGGTCACACACCACCAGCTGAGGGACCCAGGTCGCCCTCCCACACGCTGGCTCAGGAAACACAAGTCAGAGGTCTTGTCTCCTCTTCCTGGTCTCTCAAGGAGGAAAATTTTATCTTGAAAATCCCCCCCGCACCCCCTCCCTTGTGCCGTGATGGGGAGAGAAGGGACGAGAAGGGGCAGAGTGGACAGACATCTCCTCACAGAGTCCTTGCTGCTGTCGGTAACGCTGGCCACACTGCTGAGTCACCCCCTGGGGAAGGACGGGGTCTGTCTGGTGCTTCAAGGCCCAGGGTTGAGCGGACTCGGGCTCAGAGGCTCCCCGAGGGCAGGGTGCCTGGGCCGCGGACGAGTGGCATCTGAGTTAGCTAAAATAGGCTTACCCAACGTATTTCAGAAGTGCTAACCATCCGCGACAGAAACTGTGGAGAAGCAGCCCTAAGCCATCCACCCACTGGGGTTTACTCCGATGAACTCTTGGAAGAGCGCATGTGTTGGCGGCTCTGTTTTATAAAGAACCCTGGCAGTCGCTCACCAAGTGTGCGCGCTGGCCGCTGGGACTCCCTGGGCCCCTGGAAATCAGAGACGGTGCTGAGGACTCCAGGTAGACCTCCATGCTCTGAGAGGTTGGGCTGCAGGTGAAGTCTGCCTTTCCTTATTAACAAATAATATTTTAAGTTCATGTGGCCTATAACCCTTGTGATTTTGGATTCTCTACTAATGTAGAAATGAGGAACATAGAGACGGGGCAAGGCTGAAGTTTGTCTTTGAAATAAAGGAAAGCAAAAATAAGCAGCGCCAAAAAAGTTCCAGAGTAAACCTCTTTGTACCATCAACCTCGGAAGATGAGGCTAATCACTCCTTTGACATGGTGTCTACGAGCAATAACTTTGTTCCAAGGGATAAAACTTGACTGCGGTCAGTCCCAGTGTATGTAACTGGTCCTGGTGGGGCTCTGGCAGTAGTCGGAGCACAACTCAGCCTAATTGCAAACCTTCTGCATCTTATTACCATGTGTGCCCCTAGGAATCGCGTTGATGGCTCCGTTTGAATTTCCACATGAAACCAAAAGTAGCAGAAGTGCATTGCTTCACAAATAGCAGAATTGTGGTAGATTTGTGGTAGAAATCTGGGGCAGATTTTTCTCTATTTCGGACTAGACTCTTGTAAGCTGTGGTAATAGTGACGCTTTGCCGTGTGACAAACACTCAATGTCCTGCAAGTGGGAACGACCACCAGTACGCTGTGAGGACTGCCCTCCAGGCAGCTGCCTTGGCTTTCACGGGAATCGTCTGACATTAAAGAAAGACCTCGTCCTCTGTTGAAACCATGACTGGCGATGCCTTTAAAGGTGCCAGTTATTTCACAGGGCAGAGTGAGTGCCCACAACCCTCCTCATCTCCCCCCCTTTTCCGTCCAAACCCATCTCCTGGGGCAGCTGTCCCTGATCAGTCACCGACTCTAAACATTCCTTTCTTTGGGCTCAGTGGTCTGCTCTGTCGGTTCCTCTCTCTGTTTGCATCCCCCTGTGTCTGTGGACCTCCTGGACACCTCAGTGACCAGTCTAACTCCACAAAAGAGGTTTTCTTTATCAAGTCATCAGACATTCATTGAGGTCCTGGGCTGGGAGTGCTGAGCGTCTGGGAAGACCTTACAAGCCACGGCAAGATCACTGTCTTGCTGGGAAGGCAAAGAAGATAAGGAAAATGTGAATAACAATACAATAAGTAAGCATCCATGCAAATCATTGATACAAAGACTATTTTATTCACTTGATATTTATTGAGTTTCTGCGTGTTGGGCACAGTTTGTTTAAGAGCTAATCTTGAATCATTTTGTGAAAACTTAGACCTGAGTCAGAGAGAAAAGTAATCCTTCTTCTGGAAATCCAATGAATTTTTAACGAAAACTTCTTTAAAGAAAACTGTGATTGTCTGCCCAAATCAATGATTTATTAATGCATATAATAATCAGAAGACTGATGAACAGACAGAAATTTCTAACAGCCATTCTGTAATAATGAGGATGTTGGCTTTCTCTGTAATTAGGTGGGATGACATCTATGTTAGACCAGAGCCAAGCTGTAAGGTCAGCAGCATAAAGGACGCCCTTCATCCCTCCCCGTGAAGGCTTCCAAGGGTCACCTTCTTGGCCAGGAAATAATCAGTCCTGGCTCTGTCACGAGTTATTTCTGAAATATTGGTTTGATATTTTTAAGTAGTAACTGGCATCTTCTGAAAAATATTTTTGGCCTCTTGGGACTTCTTCATTATTTTCCTATGAAGCCTAACCTTCCAAATAAAGTAGCAAATATCCTGAGACATCACACTTGTGGCACTTCTTTACCCACCGACATTTAGCGATTTGCCATTTTCTGAGTTTGCCTGGTTTTCGAAGACCAAGCAAATAGCAGGCTCAGTCCACCGGAGAGTCTAGTCACACATGAGCAAAGCACAAGCACTGCAGTATCATTACAGCTCCTTCAGATGAGGACGTGAAGCTACAGTTCTCTCCATCCTTTCAAGCTTGAGAGCCGATCTGTGGTTCTTAACATCACCGGGGACAATGACAAATGGCTGTAGGGAGAGGACTGAGAGGGCGTTTGGGAAGGTACATTAGGAGGAGAAGTGGAGACCACCTGCTGCGGGGCTGCAGGGTGAGGAGGGCGCAGGGCAGAGGCTCTGCCTGACCACCGAGGACACGTGGGCACCCTCTGGCCCGGGAGCGGTGTCCTCTGGGTCTCACACGCTCATCTCCTTGAGGCTCCTGAGCCCAGGCTCCCTCCTGGAAGCCCCAGTGCAAGCCCGGGCCCCCAACCACATCTGATTTCAGCGATTCCTTTCCAAGTCTGCAGATTCTATCACAATATGAAAATACAAACAAATATTTTTCATTTTTGAAGACAACAAAAAACGCGGTTTACAGATTAAGCCTACTTGTGATTGGCGATTTATATGGAAGAAACAGTGCACAGTAGATTGTAATATTGTGCTGGAGCTTCACGCTGAAGACCTGGATCCCTGAAAACAATTTTTTCCTTTTGTGAGATGCCACAGATTTTCTTTCCTAAACTGGATTCCTAATCTTACAACGATATATGAAATGAATGTCTAGTTTTCCACGCTTCTAGACTTGCCTAATAAAAAAATCAAGAAACTCTTGACAGGCATCTTTATTTTTACAGCCACGTGTCTCTCCTTGGCCCCCTGACTCTGAAACACCAGCCCACCCACCTCCCATCCCCAGCCCCACCTGTAACCTCCCACCCTCCCCGTTCCCTAGAAAATTCCATGTGGGCCCAACCTGGCCTTTCTCCAGCCCTCATCGCACCCCCAGGATTTGCATCACAATTTGCCCACCACTGTCCTGAAGCTTTGGGGCCAGCCTTGATTGCCCAGCCACTCTGGCCAGTGTGCTGGTGCTGAGGCTGTACAGGGTATGGGGACGTCCCCCTCATGTTGAGGCCTCCAGAGGAGTCAGAGTCATAGAGACAGAAAGTAGGATGGAGGCTGTCGGGCGCTGGGGGAGGGGATGGGTGTCTGATGGGGACAGTCTCAGTCTGAGAAGATGAAAGCGTTCTGGGGAAGATGGTGTGATGGCTGCACAACAATGTGGATGTTGGACTTCCCTGGTGGCCCAGTGGGTAAGACTCCGAGCTCCCTATGCAGAGAGCTCGGGTTCGATCCCTGGTCGGGGAACTAGATCCCACATGCATGCTGCAACTAAGAAGCCTGCAAGCCCCAACTAAAGATCCCGAGTGCCGCAGCTAAGACCTGGCACAGACTAAATAAATAAATAAATAAATAAGTATTAAAAAACACACACACAATGTTAATGTGCGTAATGCCACTGAGCTGTGTGCTTAAAACTGGTTAAGGTGGTGATTTTATGTTGTGCATATTTTACCACAATAAAAAAGAGCCTTCATGACGGGCTCGGGACCAGCAGGTGTCACCCACTTGGGGGCAGGTAGGAAGGAGGCCGGTCAGGAAGGCAGAGCCAGCCCAGGGACTGGGCAACAGCAGCAGGTTGCAGCCTGAAAGTAAAAGCAAGGCTCCCCCTCCCCGCAGATCCCGCCTTTGACCCTGATTCCTCCTCTTCTGCCCTCTGTTTTCATCTCTAACTCCAAAGTCATGGGGGCTTTGAAGGGCCAGAGTAGGGGCGGGAGGAGGACCAGGCCTGGCTGGAGGGCGGGGAACGGAACCCTGAGGGCTCGCCCTGGGGGGCCGGGATTGATCACCGCCTCTGCTTCTGCGTCCATGGGGTTCTGGGGCGTCTTCTCAGCTCATCTACAGGCGCCCCCAACTGCCTTGGTCCCTCTGGCCCTGGACAAGTTGGTAAAAAAGATGCACTTTAAGTGAGCATCATTAAAAAAGAGGTGGAACATTCCCAGTTCAGCAGACTCTATATTTTAAAAGATGTCAACCAGAACCTAATAAATCTAACAGCGTAATTCCAAACAAAAGGCCAGAGGGGCGCCACTCCTGCCGGGACTGCACAAAACAAATCTGACGCTCGCCTGCAAGAATAAGTGCACGAAAGACTGGGGCGCTGCTCCAGTTTGCAGACAAAGGAGCCAGATAATCGAAGGCAACGCACTTAGGTTAACAACGGTGCTGCGTGAACGCTGGTTTCCAGTGTTGACGGCTGAGTCACCCGCCGCGCTCCTCTCCTCCCACCCCAGCGGTCGGGGCAGGATGCGGCGGCCTGAAACCTGCTCAGCGGGGAGAACTCGCCCCAGAAATCAGCAAACCCCACGCATCTCCCGCCCCCCGGCGCCCCCTCCCCGCCCTGGGTCAGCCCGGGAGCCCCAGGGCCCCAGTCCCTCGGCGCCTGCACCCCAAGCCCCAGGCCCTGACCCGCTTCCCAGGCCCGGCCCCTCCGCGGTCCTCTCAAAGTGCCCTCCACCAGCACCTGTCAAGAGCCCACATCATCCACGATATTTGCAAAAAGATCCTAGGTTTGGGATTGGAAAACGTGATCTCCACAATATTTACGTGACTTATTTTGCAAGGAACTTGTCTAAACTTTCAGCGACATAAAGATGGCATGGAAACATGCAGGTTTCCGCCTCCTGCTCCCTGGGGGGCGGCCCCGGGGCTGCGCGGGGGGCGCCGAGGCCCCCCGGAAGGCTCAGCCGAGGGCAGCAACTGGCCCGGCTGGGAGCTGACCTGCTAAGTAACGCGGCCCTCTTGCATTTCATAAGCGAAGGGCCGGGGACCGAAATGCACGCGGTAACAAGGGTTTGAGGAGAGGAACTTAGAGGAAAAGCCATTTCCAATAAACCTCTCAACCCACCATCCACCTTCGCTGCCACCGACGCGGCCCCTGTGACTCTGACGGGGACCCAGGGACACAGGGACCCGCCACCGTCCGCCCCCTGCCCTCCGCGCTGCTCCAGGAGGTTGGGGACAAAAGGACACTAGCGCGACACACACACAGACCCAACAGACACTATTGCTGCGGCGATAACGTGTAAAGCCAGGAGCAAATGGTTTTACTCACAAATAAACTCTCTTTCCCCTCGAAGACTAGGGCCGAGCAGGCCTGCAGGGAGCCAGGGACCAAAAGGACCCGCACAGACCGGCTGCGTCCGCTCTGGGTCGCGACCAGCCCGAACGGCCGGCGGCCTGGAGCTCGGAGGGAAAGAGGCGCTGAGCTGGCGACGGCGGCCTGGGTCCTCGCGGAGGGCCAGGCAGAGAGGCCGGGCTGCCCCCAGGCGTGGACCACCCTGTGGGCCGAGGGGCACGTCCAACAGAGCAGCTCTGAAGCCGCACAGGCCAGGCTGGAACCCCGGCCTCGCCCGCAGAGGCTGTGCCGCGCGGGGCTCGTGACTTGGGCCCCCAGAGTCACGGCAAGTGGGGAAAACCCTGCTCTGTGGAAGCAGCAAGTGTTCCAATGGAGGGACCAGCGCATCATGGGCCGTGAACATTGACCCCATGCCACGCCGCGTGGCCACTCAGACTGCAGCACAGAGAAGCTACAGAGGAAAAGATAAAAGTGCCTCAGTGGTGAAATGGTAGCTGACCGCTCAGGAAAGAACAGCCATCATTGCCCTTAGATGTGCACAAAACAACGCCCCATGGTTGAAGGAAATGATCACCCGCCCAGGGACCTCCAAGCCACCGTGGACCCACCTGTGTAAGTCCGCTCAGGACAGTGGGTGACAGACCACAGAAAGGCGTTTCCCAAGTCCTGGAGGCTGGAAGGCCAAGGCCAAGGCCCAGCAGACTCAGTGTGTAGTGGGCCTCTTCCTGGTTCACAGATGCGACCTCACGGTGGGGGAAGGGACAGGGGTCTCGCTGGGATCTCCTCCTATAGGAGCTCTAAGCCCATCATGGGGGCTTCACCCTCCTGACCTCATCACCTCCCCCAGGCCCACCTCCTGACACCATCGCACTGAGGGTTTGGTCTCAACATATGAATTTGGGGGCACAGACGTTCAGCCCACAGCACCAACAAGTGTGTAGGGCTGTCAAAGAGAAGGTTCACAGCAAGCCTGTAGCGAGAGGGAAGTGTTTAAGTTGTGGTGTCAAGTGTGAGGACAGATCAGTGCACGTGATCCGACGGGGCGCCATCGTGAGGAGCCCAGAGGAACCGTGAGGGACGCGGCGGACACCGTGCCCAGCTGCGAAGCCAGCGCTGTCAGGCCGCCTCTCCTGTGGCCTCTTCTCGTCTCTCTGCCGTTCTAAACCTTCTATACGTATGAGCATGAGTTATTATAAAAATTATAATGTTATAAAAATTATTATATAAAATTATTATTTTTATAACAGAAAAACAGTAAACCGTTTTAAAAATAAGTTACAGGGGCTTCCCTGGTGGCGCAGTGGTTAAGAATCTGCCTGCCAATGCAGGGGACACGGGTTCGGGCCCTGGTCTGGGAGGATCCCACATGCCGCGGAGCAGCTGGGCCCGTGAGCCGCAACTACTGAGCCTGCGCGTCTGGAGCCTGTGCTACGCAACAGGAGAGGCCGTGATGGTGAGAGGCCCGCGCACCGCGATGTAGAGTGGCCCCCGCTTGCCACAACTAGAGAAAGCCCTCGCACAGAAACGAAGACCCAACACAGCCATAAATAAATTTAAAAATAAAATAAATTTTAAAAAAATAATAATAAAATAAGTTACAACTATAAAGAAAAAAGTCAGCTTAGTAAAGAAGTCTGGTTGTATAATGAAATGGTAGGTTTCTCACCAAGAAAGGCAAATGGGGCTTTTGTAGAAGAGATACCCCTTCCAATGTTAATATTCTGAAATTCTAACGTACTTTACTTCCCATAATCAGAAAACTCTACAATGCTTAAAAAAACTACTGTGTAAATTAGAAACATCATTTCCAGGCCACGGAAAAATTAACTGGGGACATGATGTTTTAACATATGCTGCTAATCTGGGATATAAATGCCTTTAATTTGGCATTTCTCTTCCAGCAGCTAATCTTAGTTTCTCCCCCAGTGAGAGTGAACGTTTGCCTCGTGGAGGGAGTTTACATTTACACCAGAGGATGGGACAGCCTCACCTCAGGGCCAGGAGGAGCCAGGGCTGAAGTAAAGGTTTGGTGCCGTTTTTAATACAGAGGTTTCTATTATTCTTAGTGGAAGGAGCGTACTTTAAATATTAACAACAAAATTACCAACATTAGCATTTTCTCTTTGAGATTTATGCATGGTTGTCTTGGCCCTAAATAAGGCATTGCCTTCCTCTTTCAAATTCCATTTCATTTCCTGCCTTTTTTTCCTACACTACTACGTTTTCAGAATAAGTTCTCTGACATCTCAGGCCATCGAAGTGGAGAAACCAGTGTAACTGATTGGTCTGCCTCGAGAAATGATGTAGATCCCAACTTCCTGAACTGAGTCCCCAGACGCTGCCTCTGAGACATCAGAAGGCAAGATGAGGGACAGTCCGGTGGTTCAAGGGATTTTCCTTCATCTCTTACCAATGGATTACTCACACACAGTGCCACACACGCCTGTGTACATGCAGCGACGTGTTGCTTCATTGCGGGAGTCCTGGACTCCCTCCTGAAGTCCCACTGTCCACACTGAGGCACTGAATCCTGCAGTCAACAAGCTCTTGGTCTTTAGTCCAGTTTTTCCAAATGCATTGTATCTCATTGACTCTAAGAAGCCATTGTTTGAAAACCTATGACTAGTTTATGTAATAAGTAAGAAAGAACAACTAATCACTGCTGATAAACTATGACATGCTTGCTATGAATGATAAGACACATCATGACTCTGAAAATGTTAAGACGTTCAAATGAGCATCTTAGGATCTACTGAACTACGTTCCCTCTCTAGGTGTATCGCTTACCCACTGCTGCCAAGCACAGCACCCAAAAGTGGGTGGTGTAAACCGTTGCTTTATTCGCTCAGATTCCATGGGTCTGCATCGTGGCTCAGTGGGGCCCTTGCCCTCTCCAGGCCCTTCTTACAGCCACGGACATGTGCAGCCCCGCGGGATGGCTGGGCCCAGAACGCCCTCCCTCACGTGTCTGCTGGGCAGCCTGGAAGAGGCAAGCTCAGGCCCATTCCCGCTGTGGTCTCAGGGCTCCAAACAGCCAAAAGAGGGGCCTCGGTGGGCGGGAAAGAGCCAGAATGAAAGGAACCATGTCTAAAGGGCTTCCAAGGCCGATGGAAGTCAAGGGGATTCTGGAGGAGAGAAGCGTGAGGAGCCCCCAAGTCTGAGTTTAGTTCCCTCAGATCCTTGGTGAGCCCTGAACTGCACAACAGGGAGGGCTCCAAGGGGCGGGGGAGAAGGGACCCTGGAGACCTGGAGAGCTGAGTGAACAGCACCTCCGCTGGGCGCCATGGGGTGTGGGTCCGAGTCTCCCCAAGCTCGGAGGCTGGGCACTCACTCCCCACTGAAACCCTGGGAGAAACACGCCTTACAGCAAAGAGGACCAAGCGGTGCTCGAACCAAGGGGAAACTGAAATAGATCTGTCCTAGCAGGCTGTGAAGCCAGCCTCCACAAGTTCAAGACCCTCCAGAGCACAGCCCAGCACTCTCCTGAGAAGTTCAGGGAAGCCAGCCTCCAGGTGTCCCTCACAATGCCGAGTAAACAACACAAAAGTTCCTGCAGAAACAGGAACATGTGACTTATCATTAAAAGTCAGTCAAAAGGAAACTCACCAATGACTCAGAGATTCTAACTAGTAAAAGGGGGCTTTAAAATAACTGCGATAAACGTGTTAAAGATTCTACAGGGAAAAGATAGATACAATGAGCAGGGAATTTCAGAAGAGATTTAGAAACTTTTCTAAAACGATATTTTAGACATGAAAAATATGGTGTCTAAAATTAAAAACTCATTGATTGGGATCAACATTAGATTAAACATATCAAAATAAAATATTGGTGAATTTGAAAACAGGTCAATAAAAAAGATTTATTTAAAAGTGAAGAAAGGGCTTCCCTGGTGGCGCAGTGGTTAAGAATCCGCCTGCCAATGCAGGGGACACGGGTTCAAGCCCTGGTCCGGGAAGATCCCACATGCCGCGGAGCAACTAAGCCCGTGCGCCACAACTACTGAGCCTGCACTCTAGAGTCCGCGAGCCACAACTACTGAAGCCCGCGTGCCTAGAGCCCATGCTCCGCAATAAGAGAAGCCACCGCAATCAGAAGCCTGCACACCGCAACAAAGAGTAACCCCTGCTCGCCACAACTAGAGAAAGTCCGCGCACAGCAACGAAGATCCAACGCAGCCAAAAATAAATAATATATTAATTAATTAATTTTTAAAAATATATTTTAAAAAGCTATAAAAAAAAATGAAGAAAGCCCAAATGACCTATGGACAATATCACATGGTTTACAGATGTGCAGTTGGAGTCCCAGAAGGAGAGAAACAGAGGCAGAGACAGATAGAGACAGAGAACAAGAGAGGGATGGTGCATAAAAATTACTTAAAGCAAGTGTTGAAGAAAAGAATATTCGATGACACTTGCTAAAGATGGTGAGGGTCCGTCCAGAGGAGCCAACAAGGAACCTCCCCAGACGACATCTCCGCCTCCCCAGGAGGCCAGCAGAGGTGCCTTTAAAGGACAAATTTATCTTAGACTTTCCCCCATTTCTGGGTCAGTGTTTGCTCTTCTGTTGCTGTGGCAACACCCAAACTCTGGATTCTTTTTGACTAATAAGCAGATTTCTCATGCACGACCCCAAGCCAGAACATGCCAGGGGATCCCGACTTCCATTTTTTTCACAGTAAGTAACCATACTCAACCATCACTTACCCATGTTACTCAACCATCACTTACCCACGCACTCAGCTGTCCTTCAGAACTGACTCAGAATAAGGTTCATATTTATTCAGTTCTTACCACGTGCCAGGAACCGTGCTAAACGCCCCACGTGGAAGGTGAATTACTTCATTAAACTTGCCCGTCAGCTCCACGCGGGGGGTGGGGCGTCATCACATCCTCCGTGCAGAGGGGACAGGAGCACAGCCAGACCAGGAGGAGCCCCCAGGCCTGAGAGCAGACGCCAGTGCACTGTCTAAACGCCATTTACATCCATCCTTCCTACAAGAACCGAGTGTTGCAACAAGACAGAAAACAGGCCAAAGCAATCACGCTGCTACTTCCCTCAGGTCTGTTATATTTTAGGAAGGTGACAGGAGCAGTTTGTGTGTCGTTGGTGTCAGAAAGAAACCCGGGTCGGGGGAGGCTCGTCAGGATGCCCCATAATGAAGGTACCACTCTGGGCCTTGCCCAGCAGCCGACCTCAGATGAGACACACACACACACACACACACACACACACGTCCACGTGTACAAATCCATACAAAGGGAACCATGAAAGTCCCTGGAACCAAGCAGGGTTCAAACAGGAGACAAGCGGTTAAACCCAGGCAGGAAGGTCGGTCACTTCCCCCAAAGCTGTCTAGACAGAACCTGCTCAAGGGCCAGATTATCTAACAGAAACTCTTATCCAGAAAACCAGTCGTTCAGTGGTCACCATGTTGGAGCACACGAAGAGTCTAGCTCTGCCCACAAGCGGGAGACAAAGGGCTCTGGGAACCCCAGCAAGGCACAGGCATGCGCACACACGTGCACATGCACACACGTGCACACACATGCACCTCTGGGCAGGGTGTTGGAGCTGGCTCGTAAGTGACCAGAACATCTTGGCACAGTCAGCAGTGTGACTGATTGGGGTCCTCGGGGACCCCAGGACCTGGAATGTGCACTCACCAGGCAGGTGCTTCACACACTGCTAATTATACCAAGCTGCCCGGCAGCCCACGGGGCCACTGCTCCAATGTCCCCTCGGTCGACACATGGCGTGGACGTCACCTGAGCATGGCCTCTTTTAGGGCCCAGGGTGCCTGTGACGACAGAGGCTGGTATTAGTGACCAGAAAGGCTGGCCTGACATGCTGCCAGGCCCTAATTTAAGCACAAACACATTCTTGGCCTTTTGTTCCCTTCCCTCCTGCGTTTGAAGTCTGGGAGCCGGGGGATCTGCCCCGGGGGTCTTCCAGGCTGGGGATGGCGGTCGGGGACGGCAGACATGGACATGCAGTGGGCAGAGAGGTAAGGTGACTTCCCTCAAGAAGTCAGGTGAGGGGACTTCCCTGGTGGTCCAGTGGCTAAGACTCTGCACTCCCAATGCAGGGGGCCCAGGTTCAATTCCTGCTCAGGGAACTAGATCCCTCAAGCTGCAACTGCGTTCCCATGCCGCACTAAAGATGCTGCATGCCGCAACGAAAAGAACCTGCATGCCGCAACGAAGATCGAAAAGCCTGTGTGCAGCAACTAAGACCCAGAGCTGCAAAATAAATACATAAATAAATATTTTTTTTAAAAAAAAGGAAGTCAGGTGTGGACAGCCAGCGACCTGATTTCACAGATCGGGATCCGAGCATGTCTAGGCCGGGGTGAAACTGCCTCTACGGGGGTCAGGCTCACAGTTGGAAGCCCCGCGAGCTAACCGAACACTCACCGTATTCACCAGGCCAGATGCCAAATGCACCCCAATGCACTTCAAAAGCTGCATCCCCTTCAGAGATACGGATTTCCCAACCGTGTCCAAAGAGACAGTCATTGGAACCCGGGAGGGGCCGCTCTCCTGCCGCTGGGGTCCCTCCTCACCACGGCCAGCAGCGGGGGCAGCAGCCCCAGGAGGCCAGTCCGTGGCTTTGGGGTGACCGGTCACAGCCACCTGGGTGTGAACAGCCGTCGTAAGGGGCCGCACTCTGGAAGCTGGACGGGGCGGGCATGGAGAGTCTCGGTCCCAACGGGCAGCGGGAGCCCCTCGGGGGTCTTCTTGGAACCTAGGCCCTTGGCCTCGCGGCCTTTTCATTCCTTGTGTGTTTCAGGTTGTTTCTAAACACAAACCCTGGCCCCTCCTGAGGTGAGAGGCCCTGGGATTCGCCTCCCTCAGGGGACGGCAAAGGATCAGTGGCTGAAATCAAGAGGGAAAGCAGCTCCAGGAATCAACAGGCACAGGCGTGAGCTTGGGGCAGCTTGGCTCCACTTAACCCTCCTCCCACCCGCTTCCAGGCTCCTCCTCCCAAACCTTCATTTCTGCAGGTGACCCCTCCTCCCCCTCCACCTCCCAGGAGCCTCTGGGCTGTGGGAACTTCCCCTTTGAAAAGGCTGGTTCTTCATCCTTCTACATAATACAATGGGCTGAGTTGGAAACGAATAATCACCACTTACATTGCTGAAGAAAGGGATTTGAAAGCCCAAACAACATATTTAAAGGAGGTTTGGAATAATATCCATTCATAAATCCCAGATTATTTGCGTATAAATAAATGCATGATTAACTCAGAAGAAAAGAGGCTCTAACCTTGATAAAGGAAAAAAACACCTAAAAAGTTAAACTTCAGTCATCCAGTTATTTGGAATTGGGCAGACAAGGTAAAAGAACCTTTCAGAAAACACAGAAGCTGAGTCTAATGAGATGAGGTTATCCTACACGACGACATGTAACACTGAGAAGGAAAATGAGGAAAATCGGCTAAAAAATCATTAATAGAACCAAGTAATCTTAGAGATTCATTCTCACTGAGCAACTTTCGTGCAAAACCTGTTACCCAGACTTTTGGGAATTCCCATGACAGCCCTCAAAGAACCTACGGATCATAGATCAGGGCTTCTGTAAACTCTGCAGGAGAAAGAGAATCCATTTCCACACACAGTTTATTGCAAAACAGCAGAATAAGAATGTTGGTTAACCAGAAAAAATTATGACATTAAATAGCGACAGCCACTACTCATTTACTTCCATTGTCACTGGGCAGACGGAGGGAAGGACAGGATTTCTCGCACCCTCATCACCCTCTTCCCGCCTTCAACGGCGTTAAACTCTAAGGACCGCCACTGGGAGAGGTCTTCACAGGAATTCCAGTCTAAAAACCCTGCAGTTCTTTCAGCACTGCTTTGCACCTAAATTAGAAGCAATCTAAATGCAAAAGGTTCTGCCTGTGGTGTTTGGGAAAGAGCCTGCTGGCCAGATTCCTGGTGGCGCCTTCCTCTAAGTTTTGCTTTTCCTCTGGGGCCCTCTTCAGGGTGTTTATGAAACTGCCCCGAATCTAAGGCCGCCAGGCCCATCGCCGTGGAGACCAGGTCCTGCTCCGCTCTCTGGATGACTGAGACAAAGCTGGGGGCGGTTGCCAGCCTTGGAGTGTTGGGAGGGACACGCACGCCGCTTCGGCCAGTGCGGAGCTGGGCCCCGGGGAACCGCAGCCACTGCCAAGGGGCAGACGGATCCTGAGCAGAGCCTGAGTCACTGGTGCGCTCATCAACAAGTCTCTCTCCTTCGCTTCAGTCTGAGGCAGCTGCGGATGCGCTTGCTGGGGGTCCCTCCTTTAGCAAACAGGAAGGTAAGGGGCACGGTCCGTGTGAAGGTCCAGTGAGAGAGAGGCCACTTGCAGACCCCAGGGCGCCGTGTCCGTTCTGGGAAAGGCCTGGCTCTCTGCCCGGCAGGACTGGGCCCCTCAGCGAGAGGCTCCCGGCCTCTGCCCAGGGTGGCCTGTGGTCCGGAAACACACAGACCCGTCTTGCGTGAAGGAGCCTGGTCGGGATCTCCCACGGAGGAAAGGGTTTAGTTCATCTTCAGTGTATCTCCCTCAGGTGCTCCAACGTGTCGCAAAGCACGCGGACTGGCTTCTCCTGGGCCCACAGGATGTTGGTCTCGTGAGTGGTCTAAACAGTCGTAAATCACAGGCTTTTAGAGTCAGAAGAAAGCTTGGATCATCTACGCTGTGTGTTCAGTGCCTCGGATTTCATGCCGGGGACGCTCCCTGAAGGCTGGGCCCCCCAGGATTCAGCAGGAAAGGCTCCGATCACCAGGACAAGCCTGGAGGTAGGGGAGGAGCGCCCTTAGTGTGGCAAGAGCTGCAGGAAGAATTTTTTTTTTTTAATTTTTTTAATTTATTATTTATTTATTATTTTTATTTTTGGCTGTGTTGGGTCTTCGTTTCTGTGTGAGGGCTTTCTCCAGTTGCGGCGAGTGGGGGCCACTCTTCATCGCGGTGCGCGGGCCTCTCACTATCGCGGCCTCTCTTGTTGCGGAGCACAGGCTCCAGACGCGCAGGCTCAGTAGTTGTGGCTCACGGGCCCAGTTGCTCCGCGGCATGTGGGATCTTCCCAGACCAGGGCTCGAGCCCGTGTCCCCTGCATTGGCAGGCAGATTCTCAACCACTGCGCCACCAGGGAAGCCCAACAGGAAGAATTTTATGTGTAAAACGTTTTTACAAGAGGCGGGGCGGCCTTTGGGGATGGAAGCAGTTACCGTACAGGTTTTGGGGGTGGGATTTAGACACATACATGTCACCCACCCCAGATTATCCTGAGCTTTCTGGACGCGGGAAGCCAAGGAGCTGATGGGAGCAGGACAAGACGGGCAGCGGCATCCGGGCAGGCTCCTGGGACGCCGGCAGCCACTCGAGGCAAGAAAAGGACTGACCGGCAGTCCTGGAGCCAGAAAGTAGGCCCAGCGAGGAGGGAAGAGCGACCGTGTTTTGGCTCTCCAGTCGGCAAGTGGCGAGGTGACGCCACGCCGACGTCTCAGGCAGGACAGGCACAGACGTGCTTCTGAGCCACAGTGTTTGCTACGCTTTGACGTTTCTGGAATCAAGATGCAGCTCGTAACCAGTGTTACCAGAAATCAGGCGGGTCGTGCTCACGCTCCCAGCACCAGCGCATCGGCCTGTCGGGGCTTCAGCTCCCTACATCTGTCCCACCACACACAGCGTAACTGTAATTGCAATTTTAATCCCTAATTATGACTTTACGTAGTCTCAAAACATCTCCAGTCTGATGCGTTAAAATAAAAAGTGGGTATACAGTTGGCTACCTGTCGTCTGCACAATAAAATTAAAGAGAAGAAAATTTTCCTGATCTCTCAGAATATGTCACAAAATTTTCAAAATGAAAAGCGCTAGTGTGACAGGTTCATGTAACACAAAACGCATATCCCGACCGCTGAGCTGCTGGCGGAGCCGGCGGTGGGTGCTGACAGGAGCCGTGTGACCCTCCACCAGTTCAGCTGCAGAAACGCGTGGCCCTGCAGGACACACCTGCAGGACAGACCCCCAGCAGGCAGGGGGCACCCAGCCCCAGGCAGCGTCACCCTCTCCACCCTGAGGGCCAAGGAGGCCGAGACTTTCCAGAGACAGCAGCCAAGGCAGGTTCAGGGGATTCGGAGGGGAGGTGTGCGACACCGGGAAGAGCGCTCTCAGGGCCAATGACTCGGAACTCCTCTTCTGGAGAGGTCGGGGCTCTCTAGAGGGAACGCAAGCCCCCCCTCATCAAGGCTGCGGGAGCCCAGACTTTCTGGAAGACTCCACCTCTGAGAGGCGACAGGGCAGACGGGGGCTAGGAGCCAGAGGAGACAGGCTGGGGGAGAGCCATCTGGCCCTCCCAAGGGCCCCCAAACTTTCGGGGCCTATTATTACTCACTCACTAGCTGCCCAACAGGTGAACTCAGGGCAGCTGTGGGTGCGGAGCGAGCTTCCCAGCCCAGTGGACACTGGGCGAGCTGAGGCGCTTCCGCAGCAGACGGAGGGGCCCCCGGGGACGCACGGAAGCGGAGGGGATGGTTGGCGAGTACGGCAGCAGGGGTTCGGAACAGTCCATCTTACTGGAAACCCGGGGGGCAGGGAGGTGTCCCTGGCATCTGAGTTGCCACATACAGTGTCTGTTCAAAACGTGCACAGGTGTTGTTTCCATTCCCCCTGGGATGAGGTTAGTGACCCGCAGGCCGTGGGGTGCAGGGGATGTGGTGTCGGGCCCTGGGCTGTTGGTGGTCACGGACTCCACTCCAGGTGTTTGCAAAGTCTCCAGTGACCCCGTGTGGCTCAAGGCTGGTGGCAACGGCTGGGAGCAGAGAGGGAACCGAGGAGCCACCCTGCAAGTGTAATAAGCACCCCAACATCTACCAGCACTTCACAGGTCACGGTGTAGCACACTTGTGGAATCTCACGCCCACAACAAGATAAGGAGGAAACATACATCACTCCCATTTCACAAGTGGGATGTAGGGTCCGAAGAAGTGAACTGGCTGGGCCAATGACAGGGAAGCTGGGGGTCCAGGTCTTCTGAGCCCCACCATTCATCTTCCCGTCTCCTCATCTGCTTTGTGCACAAAGGCTAAGGAAACAGAGGGAACATGCGCTTCTCTGGGCGCTGAGAGACCCCATGCTGGCTTCTGCCCAAAGGTTCCCATGTAGGGCTTTGCCCCCGCCCCAGAGTGAGAGGCCCTGACCTTCGGTGGACACATTTCTAGCTTCCCTGCAGGATGGCACACTCCTGAATGGGAGTGGATTATAGGACGTACCCTACCACTGTAGACGGTACACACACTCCTGAACGGAAGTGGATTAGAGGACCTACTCTACAACTGTAGACGGTACACACACTCCTGAATGGAAGTGGTTATGGGACATACTCTACAACTTAGACTTTACACACACTCCTGAACATAAATGGTTTTAGGGCGTACCCTGCAACTGTAGACAGCACACATGCTCCTGAACAGTGGTGGATTATAGGGCATACCCTACAATTGTAGACGGTACACACACTCCTTTGGGAACTAAGGGAACTTTTTCCTGCATCTGGACGGATTAGCTGGCTGTTAGAGGCTCTGTTTTTTGGCTGCAGACTGAAATCTTAGTACAGTGCCCGCTGGACTGCAAAGCACAGCCTGGATCACGGCGAATAGATCTGTGCGAACTATCAACACCCGTGGAAAACAGCTCAAAGGGTAGACACTGCAGAGAACGGGCCAGGAGTTTCCTTCATAAATAATGGGGTTGAGCATTATGGAACGGGTATGTCGGGTGATTTTATTTAAGAAAAATTATGCTTCACTAAGACAACACTGCCGCTAGCATTATTTGAGGCTCTTTTTCTTAAGAAAATAAAAGTAACATTTCTATATGCCTCGTTGTGATATATATTTAAAAACACAGGATCCTTTGGAAATGTCTTCAAATCTTACTTTCCATCCTCACCTCTACCTCCTAAAATCACCCCAAGGGGCTTCCCTGGTGGCGCAGTGGTTGGGAGTCTGCCTGCCAATGCAGGGGACACGGGTTCGAGCCCTGGTCTGGGAGGATCCCACATGCCGCGGAGCAACTGGGCCCGTGAGCCACAACTACTGAGCCTGCGCGTCTGGAGCCTGTGCTCCGCAACAAGAGAGGCCGCGATGATGAGAGGCCGGCGCACCGCGATGAAGAGTGGCCCCCACTTGCCACAACTAGAGAAAGCCCTCGCACAGAAATGAAGACCCAACACAGCCATAAATAAATAAATAAATAGATAGATTAAAAAAAAAAAAAAAAAATTTAAAATCACCCCAAGATACCAGTCTAGAAGAACTAAATGTCCCACTTGAATGGAGACCTTGGTGTAGCAACACAGAACTATTAACTTTCTCTCGAGGAGAGAGGAGGCTGTCTAAAGATATAAGAAGAGGGCAGGTGCTCTCTCTGGGCCTTGCACGCTGGGGGCTGCTGAGGAGGGATGACCTTCACCAAGGATGGGCCAAATACATCTTCAACAACAAGAAAAGGAACAGGGAGTTGAATTTTCATGTCATGAACAGATTTACTACACACATCCTGACTGCATCCGCGTGTGTGTATATATCTCATTAAAAAGACCATGGTATAGCCACATTCAAAAGAATGATATTGGGCCCCGATCTCACACCATGTACAAAAATTAACCCAAAATGGACCTAGAAACTAAATTTAAGAGCTAAAACTAGAATATGTTTAAAAAACCGAGCAGTAATTCTTTGCAATTTCTTGTTAGGCAGAACCTCTTACACATGACACCAAAAGCACATGCAACAAAGGAAAAAAATGGATTTCATCAAGATTAGAAACTTGTGCTACAAAGTAAACCATCAAGAAAGTGAAAAGACAACCAACAAAATGAGAGAAAATATTTGTAAATCATATATCTGATAAGAGACATATCTAAAATTTATGAAAACTCTTACTATTCAACAATTAAAAGATAAATAGCCCAATTTAAAAAATGGGAAAATGATCTGAATAAACTTTTCTCTAAAGAGAATATACAAATAACCAATTAGCACATGAAAAGATGCTCAACATCATTGGTCTTTAGGGACATGCAAATCAAAACTACAGTGAGATACCACTGCATACACACTGGGATGTCTATAATCAAAACGTCAGATGGTAAGCGTTGGCAAGGATTCCACTCTGAGGTGTGTACCCAAGTGAAATGAAAACATGCATCCACACAAAAACTAGTATACAAATATTCCTAGTAGTATAATAGCCCCAAAGTGGAAACAATTCAAATGTCCAGATGATGAATAAATAAAATGTGGTAGATCCATACAATGGAATAAAAGGAAATGAAGTACTGATACGCAGATGAATCTTGCAAACATTATTATGTAAGTGAAAGAAGCCAGTCATAAAAGACCACATATTATATGGTTCCATTCATATGAAATGTCCAGAATAGACAAATCTATAGAGACATAAAGTAGATTAGCATTTACCCAGGGCTGGTGGGACTGGGGAGGATCGGGGAGAGACTGCTAAAGGACACGAGATTTCTTTTCACAGATATAAAAATGTTCTAAAATTGGATGATAGCAGTGATTGTATAACCCTGTGGTTTTAATACCCAAAGCCATTGAAGTGCACACTTTATTTTTTTTTTGTAATATTTATTTATTTTGGCTGCACTGGGTCTTAGTTGCAGCACGCAGGATCTTTGTTGCAGCACATGGGATCTTTTAGTTGCAGCATGCAAACTCTTAGTTGCTGCATGCATGCAGGATCTAGTTCCCCGACCAGGGATTGAACCCAGGCCCCCTGCATTGGGAGCATGGAGTCTTACCCACTGGACCACCAGGGAAGTCCCAAACTGCACACTCAAAACGGGTGAATTGTATGGTATGTGAATTGTATCTCAATAAAGCTGTTTAAAAAGTGCAAGAAAAAAAAAAAAAGACACTGGACATAAATGTAATAATACTAAAGAGTATTTCCCTCTGGGTGGTCCAAGTACAATTCTTTTTCTTATATTTTTAATACAATTCTCAATTATCTTCAATATGCACATATTACTTTTTATAATTTCAGAAATAAACCCAATTTTAAAATATATAATATCCTTGACGCATGATAGGTTACGTCTTTATTCAAGTAAAACTGGGGGCGGAGTCACGATGATGGCAGGCGAGGATGCAGAGTTTGTGTCTCCCCACAACTAGGGTGCCTGCTGGACACTAGTGTGGGACCTCAAAGCCCAAGGAGATGGGAGGAACCCTCGAGCGACCGGGTAGGACGAAGGGGGATGGATGGGGGAGGAGAAGTGGAGGCCAGACAGGACCAGCGCACCTGAGGGGTGGCTGGGAGGGGGAGGGGTTCCCACGCCGAGAGGGACCCTCAGGGGCTCGGAGGATCGGGGGGAGCGCAGCTAGTGTCTCCCCTGCCCAACAGGCCAGGAGGCCTGCTGGGCTCCCAGGCAGGTCCCCCGCCCACTGGGCTCCTGGTCCTGGTCCTCCATTCTCCAGGGCCCCCTCCAGCCTTGTGGGTCCTAAGGGCTGGGAAAGAGGGAGGGAGGAGGGGGGAAGACAAGGAGAGGCAGATGGTGGTGGAGGGACCCTCCAGGACCAGAGGATCAGGGGAGGCATGGCAGGCATTTCCCCCCACCCACTTGGGCCCCAGGAAGCCTGCTGGGCTCCCAGCCTGGTCCTCCATTCTCCAGGGCCCCCTCCAGCCTCATGGGTCCTAGGGGCATGGGAGGGAGGGAAGGAGGAGAAGAAGAAGAGAGGCCAATGGGGAGGGGCCCTCTAGGATCGGAGAATGGGGGAATGTGCCTAGCATTTCCCCCACGCACTCAGGCCCAGTGAGCCTGCTGGGGTCCTGGACCTGGTCCTCTGCCCTCCAGGGCCAGAGGCACACCTGGGCCCCTTCTGCTGCAGCCCCTCCTACTGCACCTAAGCCCCCCCCACCCCCCCCCCCAGAGCCTTTTCCCGCCCTGTGGGTCCTAAGCATAGGCCCCACCCACCACCTAAACCCCGCCCCTTCCTAAGCCCCGCCCCCACAGCCAAGCCTTGTCCAGCTTTTTTTTTTTCTCTTCTTTTTTATTACTGTAGGTCTGTTTTACCTTCTGGTTGTTGTTTCCTCTATATTCTTATTTTTAAAATTTTTTCTAACATATCTCTTAGTTTTCTAATCTAATTGTATTTTTTACTCTTTGTTATTGTTCTGCTCCTTTTTTTCTTTTTTCTCTTTTTTTTTTTTCCTGCCCCATGTACCTTGCAGGATCTTGGTTCATGAGCCAGTGTTCGGGCCAGAGCTCCTGTGGTGGGAGCTCCGAGTTCGAATCACTGGACTAACAGAGAACCTCAGACCCCAGGGAATATTCACCAGAGTCAGATCTCCTAGAGGTCCTCATTTCAGCACCAAGACCCAGCTCTACCCAACAGCCTACAAACCCCAGTGCTGGACACCTCAGGCTAAACAACCAGTAAAATAGGAACACAATCCCACCCATCAAAATAAATAAATAAATAAATAAGGTGACAAAAAAATATGTCACAGATGAAGGAACAAGGTAAAAACCTACAAGACCAAATAAATGAAGAGGAAATAGGCAACCTACCTGAAAAAGAATACAGAGTAATGATAGTAAAGGTGATCCAGAATCTCGGAAATAGAATGCAGGCACAGATTGAGAAAATATAAGAAATGTTTAACAAAGATCTAGAAGAACTAAAGAACAAACAAACAGAGATAAACAACACAATAACTGAGATGAAAAATATACCAGAAGGAATAAATAACAGAATAACTGAGGCAGAAGAATGAATAAGTGAGCTGGAAGACAGAATGGTCGAAATAACTGCTGAGAAGCAGAATAAAGAAAAAAGAATGAAAACAATCTCAGAGACCTCTGGGACAACACTAAATGCACCAACATTTGAATTATAGGGGTCCCAGAAGAAGAAGAGAAAAAGAAAGAGATTTGAAGAGATTATAGTGGAAAACTTCCCTAACATGGGAAAGGAAATAGTCACCCAAGTTCAGGAAGCACAGGGAGTCCCATACAGGAGAAACACTAGGAGAAACACAAGACACATATTAATCAAACTAACAAAAATTAAATTTAAAAAAAAAATACTAAAAGCAGCAAGGTAAAAGCAAAAAATAACATACAAAGGAATCCCCATAAGGTTATCAGCTGATTTTTCAGCAGAAACTGCAGGCTAGAAGGGAGTGGCAGGATATACTTAAAGTGATGAAAGAGAAAAACGTACAACCAAAATTACCCAGCAAGGATCTCATTTAGATTCGATGGAGAGATCAAAAGCTTTACAGACAAGCAAAAGCTAACAGAATTCAGCACCACCAAACCTTTAGCATTACAACAAATGCTAAAGAAACTTCTCTAGGCAGGAAACACAAGAGAAGAAAAAGACCCACAAAAACAAACCCAAGACAATTAAGAAAATGGTAATAGGAACGTACATATTGATAATCACGTTGAATGTAAATGGATTAAATGCTCCAACCAAAAGACACAGACTGGCTGAATGGATACAAAAACAAGACCCATATATATGCTGTCTATAAGAGACCCACTTCAGACCTAGGGACACATACAGACTGAAAGTGAAGGGATGGAAAAAGATATTCCATGCAAATGGAAATCAAAAGAAAGACGGAGTAGCAATACTCGTATCAGATAAAATAGACTTTAAAATAAAGACTGTTACAAGAGATAAGGAAGGACATTATGTAATGATCAAGGGATCAATCCAAGAAGAAGATATAACAATTATAAATACTTACGCACCAGACATAGGAGCACCTCAGTACATAAGGCAAAGGCTAACAGCTATAAAAGGGGAAATTGACAGTAACACAATAACAGTAGGGGACTTTAACACCCCACTTACACCAATGGACAGATCATCCAAATAGAAAATAAATAAGGAAACACAAGCTTTAAATGACACAACAGACCAGATAGATTTAGTTGATATTTATAGGACATTCCACCCAAAAGTGGCAGAATACACTTTCTTCTCAAGTGCCCATAGAACATTCTCCAGGAAAGATCACATCTTGGGTCACAAATCAAGCCTCGGAAATTTTAAGAGAATTAAAATTGTATCAAGCATCTTTTCTGATCACAATGCTATAAGATTGGAAATCAATTACAGGAAAAAAACTGTAAAAAACACAAATACATGGAGGCTAAAGAGTGCACTACTAAATAACCAAGGTATCACTGAAGAAATCAAAGAAGAAATTTAAAAAAAAATACATAGAAACAAATGACAACAAAAACACGACGACCCAAAACCTATGGGATGCAGCAAAAGCAGTTCTAAGAGGGAAGCTTATAGCAATTCAATCTCACCTCAAGAAACAAGAAAAATCTCAAATAAACAATCTAACCTTACACCTAAAGCAACTAGAGAACAAGAAACAAAGAAAACCCAGTCAGTAGAAGGAAAGAAATCATAAATATCAGAGCAGAAATAAATGAAATAGAAATGAAGAAAACAATGGCAAAGATCAATAAAACTAAAACTTGGTTCTTTGAGAGGATAAACAAAATTGATAAACCTTTAGCCAGACTCATCAAGAAAGAAAGAGAGAGGACACAAATCAGTAAAATTAGAAATGAAAAAGGAGAAATCACAACTGACACCACAGAAATACATAGGATTATAAGAGACTACTACAAACAACTATATGACAATATTCTTGGGAAGGCACAATTTTCCAAGACTGAACCAGGAAGAATTAGAAAATATAAACAGATTTATCACAAGTAATGAAATTGAAACTGTAATTAAAAATCTTCCAACAAACAAAAGTCCAGGAACAGATGACTTCACATTCACATTCAAATTCTATCAAACATTTAGAGACAATACTGATCCTTCTCAAACTCTTCCAAAAATTGCAGAGGGAGGAACACTCCCAAATTCATTCTACAAAGTGACCATCACCCTGATACCAAAACCAGACAAAGATGTCACAAAAAAGAAAATTATGGACCAATATCACTGATGAACATAGATGCAAAAATCCTCAACAAAATACTAGCAAACAGAATCCAACAACACATTAAAAGGATCATACACCATGATCAAGTGGGATTTATCCCAGGAATGCAAGGATTCTTCAATATATGCAAATCAATCAATGTGAAACACCATATTAACAAATTAAGGAATAAAAATCATATGATCATCTCAATAGCTGCAGAAAAAGCTTTTGACAAAATTCAACACCCATTTATGATAAAAACTCTCTCCAGAAAATGGGCATAGAGGAAACCTACCTCAACATAATAAAGGCCATATACGACAAACCCACAGCAAACATCAAACTCAATGTTGAAAAACTGAAAGCATTTCCACTAAGATCAGGAACAAGACAAGGATGTCCACTCTCACTACTCTTATTCAAAGTTTTGGAAGTTCTAGCCACAGCAATCAGAGCAGAAAAAGAAATAAAGGGAATGCAAATTGGAAAAGAAGAAGTAAAACTGTCACTGCAGATGAAATGATACTATACATAGAAAATCCTAAAGATGCCACCAGAAAACTACTAGAACTAATCAGTAAATTTGGTAAGGCTGCCGGATACAAAATTAACGCACAGAAATCTCTTGCATTCCTATACATTAACAATGAAAAATCAGAAAGAGAAATCAAGGAAACAATCCCATTTACCATCACAACAAAACAAATAAAATACGTAGGAATAAACCTACCTAAGGAGGTAAAAGACTTGTACTTAGAAAACTATAAAACACTGATGACAGAAATCAAAGATGACATAAACAGATGGAGAAATATACTATACCATGTTCTTGGATTGGAAGAATCAATATTGTGAAAATGACTATACTACCCAAAGCAATCTACAGATTCAGTGCAATCCTTATCAAACTACCAATGGCATTCTTCACAGAATTAGAACAAAAAATCTTAAAATTTGTATGGAGACACAAAAGACCCTGAATAGCCAAAGCAATCTTGAGAAAGAAAAACAGAGCTGGAGGAATCAGGCTCCCTGACTGCACACTACACTACAAAGCTACAGTAATCAAGACATTATGGTATTGTCACAAAAACAGAAATATAGATCAATGGTACAGGATAGAAAGCCCAGAGATAAACCAACGCACCTATGGTCAACTAATCTATGACAAAGGAGGCAATAACATACAATGGAGCAAAGACAGCCTCTTCAATAAGTGGTGCTGGGAAAGCTGAACAGCTACATGTACAAGAATGAAATTAGAACACTCCCTAACACCATACACAAAAATAAGCTCAAAATGGATTAAAGACTTAAATGTAAGACCGGACACTATAAAACTCATAGAGGAAATCATAGGAAAAATACTCTTTGACCTAAACCACAGCAAGATCTTTTTTGACCCACCTCCTAGAGTAATGAAAATAAAAACAAAAATAAACAAACGGGACCTAATGAAACTTATAAGCTTTTGCACAGCAAAGGAAACCATAAACAAGACGAAAAGACAACCCTCAGAATGGGAGAAAATATTTGCAAATGAAGCAATGGACAAAGGATTAATCTCCAAAATATACAAACAGCTCATGAGCTCAATATGAAAAAAACAAACAACCCAATTAAAAAATGGGTGGAAGACCTAAATAGACATTTCTCCAAAGACGACATACAGATGGCCAAGAGGCACATGAAAAGATGCTCAACATCATTAATCATTAGAGAAATGCAAATCAAAACTACAATGAGGTATCACCTCACATCGGTCAGAATGGCCATCATCAAAAAATCTACAAACAATAAATGCTGGAGAGGGTGTGGAGAAAAGGGAACCCTTTTGCACTGTTGGTGGGAATGTAAACTGATACAGTCACTATGGAGAACAGTATGGAGGTTCCTTAGAAAACTAAAAATAGAACTACCATATGACCCAGCAATCCCACTACTGGGCATATACCCTGAGAAAACCATAATTCAAAAGGACACATGTACCCCAATCTTCATTTCAGCACTATTCACAATAGCCAGGACATGGAAACAGCCTATATGTCCAATGACAGATAAATGGATAAAGAAGATGTGGTACATATATACAATGGAATATTACTCAGCCATAAAGAGGAATGAAATTGGGTCATTTGTAGAGATGTGGATGGACCTAGAGACTGTCATACACAGTGAAGTAAGCCAGAAAGAGAAAAACAAATACCGTATATTAATGCATATATGTGGAATCTAGAAAAATGGTACAGATGAACCTATTTGTGGGGCTGGAAGAGATGTAGACGTAGAGAACAGACATGTGGACACAGTGGGGGAAGGGGAGGGTGGGATGAACTGGGACTTCAGGATTGACATATACACACTACCATGTGTAAAATAGGTAGCTAGTGGGAACCTGCTGTATAGCACAGGGAGCTCAGCTCAGTGCTCTGTGATGACCTACATGGGGCGGAAAGGGGGGGAGGGAGGTGCAAGAGGGAGGGGATATATGTAGACATATAGCTGATTCACTTCATTGTACAGCAGAAACTAACACAACATTGTAAAGCGATTTTACTCCAATTAAAAAAAAACCGGTAATATCTCATTTTATAATTTTAAGATGGTACCATCATATTTAAGAGAATTCTTCTATTCTAACCACTGTACATAAATTAAATAATCCCGATGGATTTAGAGGTTCCGGTCAGTTCGGCTCAGCCCCGTTCACACAGCCCAGTGGAGCTGGCCTTGCGGGAGGCTGCTGCTGACCCGGGCAGTGGAGTGGACTCCGGGGCTCCGGGGCGGGTCCCATGTGGTGGTCCGCGCGACCAGGTCCCAGTCTCTGGGGGGAGGGGGGGCGGGGAGCCGGATGTGGGGCTGGGCAGCGTCACCTGCACGGGGGTCGCCCTCTCTGGCCTCTGCTTTGCACTGTTCACTTCCACCCATTTCAGACTCTGTTGGTTCCCTGGGAATTGACATGACACGACACGACACTCTCGTTTGCTGTTTCCCGGGACCGGTCGCGCGGAAGGAGCAAAGGCCTCGGCGGGCGGGTCCACATGTCCTGAGGACGGAGCCCAAACCTGGGCGGAGGGGACCCTGAACTGGACCCGCGAGAAACCCCCGGGGAGCCGCTGGGGTGGGGGGCGGCCGCGAGGGGCTCCCACGAAGGTCACCCACGGGAGGCATCCACTGGACACCGTCCAGGTGAGCGCCCGGACCCCCGACCCCGCCCGAGCCCTCCTCCCCCCGTGGCACTGGACACGAGGCGTGCCAGGCGCCGGGCTCCAGTGGCGCAGGAGGTGAGCGCAGGGGGCCCGCGTGGACCCCACGGTGGGCGGTCAGGGCCCAACGCTTCCCAGCCCGCAGGTCGCGTCCCCCGGGTCCTGGTCCTTGGCGGGATCTGGGCAGCGCCGCAGTTCTGAGGTGAAGGCAGGGCACAGCATCCTAAGAGGACGATGGGAAGTTTAGGGATTCATGAGAAACTCGGTGAACGGCGCCGGGTGCTGGCCTGCTGAGGGTGCGCCAGGCCCCAGGAGCCTGACTGTTCCCTGCCTGGTCCCAGTTCTGGGGTGAAACCGCCCCATTGCTGGCGAAGCAGCAGCCACATGTGGCCCAGAGAGAACCAACCTGCCCCCCACTGAACGCTCACCTGTCACTGTGTCAGTGACACTGGGTGTAGGCAAAGGCCATCACCCCAGAATTCTCCTGCCCTTAAATCCCTATAACTGTACAATTAAGAGAATTTATATATTTGCATCATCTTTACACAAAACTAATTTTTAATAATAAAGCATAGTGCAAATGTGCCTGAACAGACATCCCAACATTACCAGCAGAAGTCCAACAAAGTATTAAAGAAACACAGGTGGGAGGTCATTTCAGCAGAGTCAGTCCTTTAATTTAAACCTGTGAATATGTCATTTTACGTATGACTAAGAAAACTGTGCATTAAATACATTTTTATTTGGATTGTTTAAAAATCTAGTAATAAATGTTATAATATTTTAAAGCTGCTCTGAAAATCAGTAGAAATATTCTTGGAAAAGAGCATCCTACCTGGCTCTCTGTTGCCTCTGAAGTTCAGTATACACTAAAATGCTGTTTCCATTCAAAAATAGTAATTTATTTATGGCATACTGAAGTGATATTCTTGAAAAACGAACTCTGGACAGACACACGCCTCTATCTACACGAATGTACACCCATCAGCTGTAACGTCGCGGTCACCGCACGGCTTCCTCTTGGCGTCCCGCCACCTACAGGGCTTCCCGCAGCAGCAGCCGCAGCCTCTGCAGCTCGTCGCCCACCGGGGCCACCCACTCCCGCCGCAGGTACTGGACGTCCACGTCGCCTGAGGCTCTGGCCAGCACCAGGGCCAGGAAGCCACTGCGGGTCTTCTCTGCTTCACCCACGACAGTCATGGCCACCAGCCTGAAATCGAGAAGCACACGCCGTGTGATCCTGAGCCTCCCAATTACCCACCTTCCCAGGGGGGAGCAGGAGGAAGAGAAACGCTGAAAACATAGCGGGTAAGCTCCTTGACATCAGTCTGGGGATGATATTTTGGATCTGAATCCAAAAGCAAAGGCAACAGAAGCAAACAGGTGGGACTACTAAGCAGCTTCTGCGCAGCAAAAGAAACCAGAAACAAAATGAAAGGGCAACCTACAGAATGGGAGAAAATACTTGCCAATCATACATCTGTTAGGGGGTTAATAACCAAAACATAAAGATCTCATACAACTCAATAGCAAAAAACCAAGCAATCCAATTACACAATGGGCAGAAGATCTAAATAGAAATTTTTCCAAAAAAGACACACAGATGGCCAACAGACAAGTGAAAAGATGCTCAACATCATTAATCACCAGGAAAATGCAAATCAAAACCACAATGAGCTATCACCTCACACCTGTCAGAATGTCCATCATCAAAAAGAAAAGAAATAACAAATGCTGGAGAGGGTGTGGAGAAAAGGGAGCCCTCCTGCACTATTGGTGGGAATGTAAATTGGTGCAGCCACTATGGAGAACAGTGTGGAGGTTTCTCAAGAATTAAAAATAGAACTACCATACAATCCAGCAATTCCACTCCTGGGTATTTATCCAAAGAAAATGAAGCCACTATCTCGAAGAGATATCTGCACTCCCACGTCCACTGCAGCATTATTCACAAGAGCCAAGACATGGAAACAACCTAAGTGTCCATCAAGGGATGAATGGATAAAGAATATGTTTTATATATATATGTGTGTATGTGTGTGTATATATATATATATATCTCAATATACATGTGGAATATTATTCAGCCATGAAAAAGGAAATCCATTTGTGACAACATGGATGGACCTTGAGGGCATTATGCTGAGTGAAATAAGTTAGACAGAGAAGGACAGACACTGTGTGATCTCACTTCTGTGCAAAACCCCACCTTCACCCTGCACACACACACACACAAAACAGGCTCACAGAGAACAGACTGGTGGTTGCCAAAGGAAGGGGGTGGGGTGTGGACCAAACGGGCGAGGGGTACAAGCTTCCAGTTATAAAATGAACAAGCCGTGGGACGTAGTGTACACATGGCAACTATGGTTAATAACACTGTGGTGCATATTTGAAAGTTGATGAGAGTAAATATTAAAAGTTCTCATCACAAGAAAAAACTTCTGGAACTATGTAAGGTGGCAGATGTATCATTTGACAGTATATACAAACTTCACATCATTATGTTGTGCACCTGAAACCAATATGTTTTACATCAATTATACCTCAATATAAATAAATAAATAAACGATAGATAATATAATTCTTTGATCCTTAGACTATTTTGGACTAAATATGAAATAAACACACTTTAAAGTGGTTTTTTAAGATCTTACTCAAATATACAAATATAAAACTAATATTTAAATTTATATATAAATAACCATACTTTAAAGTGTGGTGGCCTTATACATAAATCAAGTAAGAAAGACCATCAGTGATGCTTCTGCAAAAAATCACCTAGGAGGGCTCATCCTGAGTTTCATCAGACTTACCTGTCCGGATAGACGGGCTGTTTGGCGACAGGACCCAAATCGCTCTCCAGGAGGTCCCAAATATACACACAGGATGTGTCGTCCTGGACCAGGAACACAGCCGGTCTCGTGGAGGACCACTGCAGGCCAGTGACGGCGCGGCCGTCGGTGCTCTTGTCCCACTGCAGGAGCGGCTGCTCGGCCGTCAGCTGGTGCAGCCTGATGCTCCCGTCAGAACAGCCGGCCTGGGGGAGGCGCGGAAACCTTATCACAGTTCTTTTCTCTTTTTCACTCAAGCTCAGTAGCCAAGGGAAATTTTCAGAACGTCAAGCTTTTTTTGTTGTACAGCAAAAATATTTGGTTTATATTTTGTTTTCCAAACATAAAATCGTAACATTAAATCTTGTCCTCACAAATCACAAAGGTGAGCGTTTGGAGATTCTGATACACTTTGTACCCCCTGTCCCTCCCCAAAAGGGCTAATAATCGGTGAATTCAGTGACCATATAAATAGGTGTTTATTCTTAACAAAGCTGAATATTGCTGATTCAAGCATAGGACATTAAGATTGGCAAGACTGACGTCTTTTTTTAAAAAATCACATACATTTGCACATATAATATGGCTTTATATTCCTTTTGGATTGAAATTTCCATAAAACAAAATTCAGCTGGCCTAGTAAAAGACTAAATTTTTAGCCTAGGAAAAGGAAATTGAATTCCTTTTTACTCAATATATTTAATTCTTCACACATTTAATCTTTCAAAAAAAGCAGAGGCAAGATATAGCAATCACGAAAGCTTCTAAAGTAAATGAACAGATTTATGCATAATAGAGCCAGGTGCCCACTGCCGGGAGGGTGGAGGGGACCCTGGGCCAGCCCGGGACTAGGGTGTGCGTGTGACGCCAGGTGGGTGGTGAGTAGATGGAGACCAGAGGAGACCTCGAGGTCGTGTCCTGTACACAAGCACTTCTGACTGCCCAGGTCTTGGTTTCTAGGTATTTTTCTCCTAACAGGAGCCAGGACTCCTGTGAGAAATGGCTGATCCCGAGGGTTCCTGTGCCAGAAAGCAAAGAGGGGCTCCCGGAACAATGTCAGAACCACCTCCAGGGACCCCTTCCCCCGGGGGGGCCATCTGAGCAGCGGCATAAATGCAGGCAGCGAATCTGAGACGCACTGAGGACAGTGAAAAGCCTCGTGTCCACGTTTAGACAAGGAATATACATGGAGGAGGAAAGGCAGTCTTCCGACCAGCGACAGCGTGCATGGAATTAACGACAGAGCGACAGAACCGGCCTGGCGACCGACACGGGGTGGGGTGAGAAGCAGCAGAAGCTCAGTGTCTGTGCGTCTTCCACCAGCCCCGGCTGATCGGGCAGGGAAGGAGGGGCCCCACGGTCAGGAAAGGCCCGCATCTGATCGTGAGGAGACGTCCCCAGACTCAACAGGGGACGCCCAGGCCCTCTGTGCGACGCTGGGGCCGGTCCCAGGTGAAGGCGGCGAGGAGCCACAGTGACTGAACGGGACGCGTGACCTGGGCCACGGCGCTGCTCACGAAGGACACTGCCGGGACAGTCGTGGGCTTGCGCTCAGACCCGCAGAGAGCAGGACTGACTCGGACGGGCCTGCGCTACAGGAGACCAACACCCGGCCCCTGCGGTGGAGCGTCCTGGCCACGGCAAGTGTGTCACCGCACACTCAGGATGGTGGGGGGCAAGGGAATGCTTTGTGCCGTCCTCGTAGCTTTTCTACAAGCCGAAAATTACATCAGAATAAAACGTCTGAAGAAGATCCAGACGACAGCCTCATGGAATGAGCTGTGCCGACCACACGGATGGGACTTAGGAGACCAGACCCGAGTGCTGCAGATCCCAGCAGACGCTGCAGAAGAATCGGTGCTTAAAACACAGGCGTTCTGGGCTTCCCTGGTGGCGCAGTGGTTGAGAATCTGCCTGCTAATGCAGGGGACACGGGTTCGAGCCCTGGTCTGGGAAGATCCCACATGCCACGGAGCAGCTGGGCCCGTGAGCCACAACTACTGAGCCTGCGCGTCTGGAGCCTGTGCCCCGCAACGGGAGGGGCCGCGATAGTGAAAGGCCCGCGCACCGCGATGAAGAGCGGTCCCCGCACCGCGATGAAGAGTGGCCCCCACTTGCCGCAACTAGAGAAAGCCCTCGCACGAACCGAAGACCCAACACAGCCAAAAATAAATAAATAAATAAATAAAGTAGCTATACAATTAAAAAAAAAAAAAAAAATCTAGAAAAAAAAAAAAAAACAAAAAACACAGGCGTTCTTACCAGGAATATCGGTTCTCCAAACGGTGAAAAGTCAATCACGTTCACCTTCACCGGCCTCACGCCCTGCTGCTGGGGCCTGAACAACCTGGGAGAGACTCTCACGTCCTGTCTGGTGCCCTGGCTGATGAGGCCCTGGAAGGGAGAGTAAGGAGGGAACCAGGCGGGGTAAAGCTCTTTTTCTTGAAACAATTTAATCAACATTCTGATTAAAGCAAACAGCAAGTTTATCTCCAACAAAGATACTTACAGAATGAAATCTAGACCATTACTCACCATGTCTGTGCCAACAACAAAGCGATTAGGGTCTGAAGGCAGAAATTTAACGTTCAGTGTTTGTGTGGACCCCCAAAATTCATAACCTTTATGGGAAAGGCTGGAAAACAGCAAAGATGAACAGATGGGCAGTCTTGAAACTGTCAGGGCGGAGGTGACACTTAACACTGTCACCTGCCGTCTGCCACTGGACGCGCTTCTAGCTCCTTTTCCCTTCGGTTACCACGCTCTGGACAGTTCCTTCAGCCCGTCCCCTTGCTCACTCATTCTTTCTTCTACTGTCTAATCCACTCTTTCATTCACAGACTTAAATTTCAGAGACAACAGTTCCATTTCTAGAAATGTCTTTCTGATCGCACAATTCTCTCTCGTACCCTGGTGGGTGTCCCTCACACGGCAGTGTCCGTGACTCTCTCCCCATGAGCCTGGCTGTGGACGTGCCCGCCGGTAGGCAGCTGTCCCGGAGCTGACAGCCCCTGGGCACTGGTCTGCCCCACACTCACTTCTCAGCTGCGGACCCCTGACCACACCCCGACTCGGCTTCTGGGATTCTCCAGCTGGAGGGGCAGTGAGTCCCAGGGTCCCGGGCAGGGGTCAGCTCCAGCTCGCTGCCCAGCAGGCCTGACACGTCCCTGGTCCCCACGGGAGCCAGCTCCCAGCCCCACCACCACCCAAAAGCCTGAAGGCTGACTTCAAGCTCCACCCTTATTCTGGCACTTTCTTCTCTTTTTTAAAAGACTGTATTTAGTGTGTTGTTGGTTTTTTACCTTGCACAGCGTTTGTATTGTAACAACCAGGGCCCAGGGCTGCTCCTGCCACGCTGCCCCAGTCCCGGGTTGGGGATCTGGCCCCTCAGTCTCTCCCCTCTCTTCTTACCTCTGGCCCAGATCCCCGCCTCGGGGCCCGCTGCCCTGGTCACCGCCATGCTGGGCCGACCAGGTCCCGCCCCTCCCGCCCCCAGGCCCCCTCCTCCCTCCTGGTCCTCAGCTGCACGGTGCCCCTCAGCTAAGCTGAACGTCGGGCGAGAGGCAGGCTCTCCCCGGTTCCTGGAACCAGCCGGCCACCAGGTGCGCTCAATCCTGCCCTTTGCTGAGCCCAGCCCTCCGTCCCCACGAGTGCCGCCTGGTTCAGACTCTCATCTCTGCTCTCCATCCGTCCCCACGACAGCTCCTGAGGCTGGCCCTGAGTCCCCTCCTCTGTTCCAAGCTTACGCTGTCGCCAAGTTCACGGCTCTAAACTGCAACAAGACACGATCCCTCCCCACGATCGAGACGAGTCCCCTCCTCTGTTCCAAGCTTACGCTGTCGCCAAGTTCACGGCTCTAAACTGCAACAAGACACGATCCCTCCCCACGATCGAGACGAGTCCCCTCCTCTGTTCCAAGCTTACGCTGTCGCCAAGTTCACGGCTCTAAACTGCAACAAGACACGATCCCTCCCCACGATCGAGACGAGTCCCCTCCTCTGTTCCAAGCTTACACTGTCGCCAAATTCATGGCTCTAAACTGCAACAAGACACACCCCTCCTTCCGTAGAGCTCCGAGACGAGTCCCCGTCACCTTCAAGGGAACCGTCTGAACCTTAGGCGCAGCGGACCCGCCTCGGGGTCAGGCCGCCGACTCTACCCCTCTCTTGACAGCAAACCTACCGGCAGGTCTGAAACCATCGGCGTCTTCATGCCTCTGGGCTCCCTCTGCCCGGGGCAGGCTCCCTGACTCTCATCTCAGCCCGCGTCCCACCGCCGTCCCTCCTCCGAGCCCACACGCCGCGTGGCTCCCCCCAGCGCTTCCCGCGTGTGCCGAGCCACGGGGATGAGGAGCCGTGCCACCAGGCCACTCTCGGGGAGGCCCTGCTGCCCCAGGCGTCAGGGGCACTGCACCCAAGGTCCCCCTCCTCCCCGGATGCCCGTGTCCAGGGCCGAGGGAGGGAGGCTCAGGCCTGGCAGGGGGGCTCTGGGGAGCCGCTCCTGCTCTGAGCCCCCGGGCCAGGCAGCTGCCGGGGGGCCCGCCTCTCAGCTCAGCCCCCTCGCCGCCACCCCTGCCAGCCTCCCTCCGCCAGACGCCGACCCCACGGCTGCAGCGGCTACTGGCCACTTGTCTGCACTGAGGGCCCTGAGCGAAGAGGCACCACGAAGCAGCCGGGAGGGCACGCTCCACTCGGCACGTGTGGGCACGGTCCGGACGGATGTTTGTTACCCCCGGGCCTGGGGAGGCACTGCCACGCCTTTAGCGGGGAAAACCCAACGTCAGCTATGGCGACACTCTCCTTTAAAGAGCGTATAGTTAAGCACAGGAGAAATTTATAGTTAAAAGACAAATGCACTGCATGGTATGAAGTGATACGGCCATAATGGAGATGAGAATGGTCTCACAGAGATTCAGTGAGCGGTCAGGGGGCCACCCGTGGCGGGCTCTGCAGCGTATTAGATGAGTTTTTTCAAACATAACTCACTCCTTGTCATAATTATACTGAAATCAACGGCAGGTGATTTACAATCATGAAGCACGTATGAATTCATTGATACAACCCAGAGGTGTTCTGTCTGAGGAGGAAAAGTCAGGCTAATATCAAAGCGTTTTCCAGGGTAAATCACAGGCTGACAGCTAGGCCCTGACTGCGGCGAAAAGATGAGAAAAGACATCTTCGGGAAATAAATTAACATGAAGTATATAAATACCACAAACAATATTCACACATCTAAGATTTTTACATCCTATTAAGTTATTTGAGTAAAAACAGAAACCTAATTTCTGAATAAAACTTTCATACCAATGTTTCTAGTTCCTGAAACTTGTCTATTTAACTTCAGGGTTGTATTAAAACTGGATGAAAAAGAGTCAAATCGTACCAATTCATACGATAGAAAATATTTTAATCAAAGAAAAATGTTAGCTCTATACCTGGCAATTGCATTTATTACTTTAATTCGTTAATAATAAACTAAGTATCAAATAAACAATTTAGCAAAAATACAATGGGAGAAGTTAGGGTTCTTCAGCACCAGCCCGGCGTGCCTTATTACCTCACACTATTTCCTCCTGGGGAAACAGGGCTTTGTAAGCAGGGAGGCGGCACAGACCTACCTGTCACTCAGCTGAATCGCGGCACTATGCACCAACTTTATCCTCCCTCCAGGTAGTAAGCCTACAAACAGAGAAACCAGAAATAAATGCTCCTCTTAATACAAGTTAACCAAAATCCAATTACATTTGCCTGGAATTATTTTTCATTGCTTAAATATCTGTTAGGAAATAATATAAAAACGTAGATTGATGAAGAGTGTCCTGTCCCTCACGCAGGGGAGGTTCCTGCAATTGCCTTAGGATATGAATTAAGAATTTGCAGTTCAGGGCCTTAGGGGAAGAGGGTTGGTGGAATCAATTTCAAAAAGCCTTTACATTTTTAGATTTGAGTTGAAAAGGGAAGTACATTTAAGCAAAAAAAAAAAAAATCAATATTTAACAAACCTCCAATGCCCCACAGAAACCCTCTCCTGTAAGCGTCCTCTGGTGCCCGTGTCGGTTCCCCATGCAGGTGGGGAGGCCCCCTCCGCCCCCTCTAGCCCCGTCCTGCCCCGCCCGATGTCCCACACCCGCGGCAGCCCCAGGTCACAGGGAGCAGAGTGGATGCTGCACGAAGACGAGGCTGAGAAGAGAGGCCCCTCGGGACGGTTTCCACCGCATCCTTTCTCCAGGAGAGGGGGGGGTCCACAGCACCGGCCCCTCCTCATTTCAAGAAGTCAGAGGGACTCTGGTCCTATTTTCTGGCTGGCTCTACGGGAGTGCCCCCGGCCCGAACAAGGTGAAGGGGCCGGCCATTAAATAAGCGGCTGGAGCTGCTGAGGAAGTGCAGGCGGGCGGTCCCTCGGTGCCCAAGCCCAGGGCATCGGGACAGCAAACTGCCGGCCACAGAGCCCCACCCCCCCGGTGGCTCCAGTCTCAGAGGTCTTGGGGGTCACACACACCCAGGCCTTAGACACCGAGTCTCGGGGACGCCCTCGGGGAGCACGGAGCAGACGACACGCACGGGCCTCCCGTGACAAGGGCGTCAGGGGCCTGTTCAACAGCCGACAGGTTATAAAATACACAACTTAATTTTCATTTTCCATGCAGCTAATTACTGATTCTTCAAAGCGGTTATCAGTATCTTTAATCTTTATTGATTTTAGCAACCGTTGATTAAAATCAGTTTTTATTTAATAGTTACCTAAGTCACTTATTGCACCTGCAGTATCTGCCTTTGCTAATTCAACCACCACCTGAAATAGAACACTGAAGATGAATATCAGCACGTGTAATAATCGTGAAACAGTCTAAGCAAAGCGTAGCTCTAATTAAGACAGCATGTTACATTAGGCACTAAAAACTTAATTGCTCCAGAAAAAAGACTAGCGTTTATTAGTTGTAAATCCCCTTCTTCGACCTGTTCCTCTACACTCTGCGACCGGTCAATGCCCTGTGCATCTCTGGCCCTGACACTGCTCCCCTTTCACTCCCACAGGCACCCCCAGCAAGCCCGTCTCGTCCTGGTCTCCCCGCCGTAGCTGACTGCATGGTCGCCCCTGCTCCACACGCATCTCCCCCGCCACCCCGGCCACCGACCACCGACCGCCACGCAAACCCTGGCGCGAGCGCGAGCGCATCCGACTCACCCACACGTTGAGAACCCCACTCTCATCCAAGGAAGCAACGTGGAAGGACAGGCCTGCTGGCTCTAGCGAAGACAGAACCGGGGAAGGACCAGCTCATAACCAGGAAACCACATCTCACAACTTGAGCTCAGGATTTTACGGAAGTGAAGGGTCACGTACCTTCTTGAGAAGAAAAAGGTGAAAGCACACAGCTCTGTCTTTTGCAGACAGACCCTGCGATGGGCTCTATTGCCTGGAGGGGACTGCGGTGGTTTACAGACGTCAGGACACCATCTGGGGATGAAAAGCACAGGCACCACACGCACGTAGTGAGTCGTGGAGCAGAATTAACACTGTGCAGGGACAGGCACATCTTCCCAAAGCACAAGGCCACGCGGACCACGGTGAAAGGACACGTGCCGTGGCTCTCAGCGTCACCGAGGAGCAGAGGCCACAGACCTCGTCACACCTGTGAGAAGAGAGACGGGCCCTGTGTCTGCACGACGGCAGGTACAAGGATGGACAGAGCGGGCGGGGGGCTCTCCACGGCAAGAGGGAGTCGCAGAGACAGAGCAGAAGCTGGGCCACCCCGGCTGCGGGGGAACGGGGGGCTCACGGCCAGAGCAGCCCAGGGAACGGGGAGTAGGCAGACTCGGGAGCTGCAGGCTCCCCCCACCCCCCCCCCCCCACCGAGAGCAGCACCTTTAAAGAAACGACACCTCACGGTCCAACGGAACAGAGCTCCTCTGACCTGGCATATCCACCTACAAAATGTCCAGGAGTAGAAAAGAACAGACAAACTCCACACAAAGCTACCGTAGGAACTCGAGAGAAAATGCAAGTGAAAGTATTTCAACCCATGAAAATTCTCCCTCCAAAAAGCAAGCGTGAAACAGAAGACCAAAATCCAAACTACATCACATCTTTTCAAAAATACATTTGGAAATGTATTTAAAGCACATAAACAAACAAAAACACCTGGAATCAGAAACCCAGAACAAAAATGGATTAAAAAACATCAAGAAAGAAAATGAGAGTTAGGGCTGAACTCAGGAAAGAAACTGAAGAAAAAGACAAAACGGTCTCAGGAATGAAGAATAAGTGACAGGGTTTCAGATTCAATGAACTTGAGGGAGGCCCACTGAGGAAGGGGTGTCCTCTGGATGTGAGGTTACTGAAACTTTGAAGGTTTTAATGGCAATGTTTAGATGGCAAAAGAAAACGAAGGAAGCACGTTAATGGAGTAATTAAGTTTAAAAACTTAAAGAGTTTTAGTGTTTTGAACATGGTGGTGAATTCAAAGGTTAATTAGTAATAGCAGCAGCAGTTAGAAAATGCACATTCTTAAAAGATATCTTTTCTAACAGCATCAAACCCATAAGGTACCTATAAACTCATACATTCTCAATAGTGGCAATTTCACCCCCAAAGGGGCAAAATTGGTTGTTGGGAGACAAAAGAAACCTTGCCCTTTTATGTATAAAACACAGATGTACTCAGAGAACGTAAAGAGATATGCAGTATACATGCGGCGCTCCATGCAGGGGCGATCAGGCTAATTGGTGAAGAGAAGGAGGCACACCTGACACGCCTGACACAGGACCGTGTCCAGAGCACACGAGGCCTCGAACAACGCAACAGTAAGAAGCAACAAATCAACTTACAAACGCGTGAAGACCTAAACACACCCCACTGAAGACAGACAGCAAATAAGCACCTGGAGACGCTCCGCATCCCACGTCCTCAGGGAAACACAAAATAAAACCTCGAGACACGCTCGCACCCACCAGAAGGGCAGGAAGCCTGCCGGCCCCGCTGGTGAGGACGTGCGGCCTGTGGCGCCCGGGGTGCAGGCTGCAGTCCTGACCGCCAGCCACGGGAATTAACCAGGAGCCCGCCCACCAGCGGGCGCAAAAGCCCACGTGGTGCCCAGCAGAGACCCTGCCCAGAGAAGGAGGCGTGACGTCCTGCGCCCCGCACAGCTGTGACCGCAGGCACATCTCCCGAAGGGACGGGGGCCAGGCTCGAAGGTCTGGGCCCCGCAGGGTCCCGTCACTTGCCTCTGAGAAGGTAAAACTACAGAGAAAAAGCCGATCCTGGGAATCGTGAGGACGGGGAGACGCAAAGCCAGCTGTGGGTGTGGGGGCGGGGGTCCCTGGGCAGGAACAGGGAGAAGGACGGTGAGAAGACAGTCAGGTCTGAGTGCAGGCCCTGCCCGAGGTCAGTGTGCTCATGGACAAGCCTCCCATCCCTGAGTACTGGCAGGTGGGCAGAGACGGCTGCTGAACAGGTCACGTCCACAAAGCACTGAGAGAAAACTCCAGAACACAAGTGCCTACCCAGGGGCGGGGCAGGGTGGGGTGGTTGTCGTGCTTGTCCTTGTTTGTGGTTGTGGTTGTGGTTATGGTTGTGATTGGCGGTGGTTGGAATTGTGGTTGGTTGCGGCTGTAGTTGGTTATGGTTGTAACTGGTTGTGGTTATGGTTGTGATTGGCTATGGTTGTAATCGTGGTTCTGTTTGTGGTTGTAGTTGGTTATGGTTGTAACTGTGGTTGTGGTTGTGGTTATGGTTGTGGTTATGGTTGTGATTGGCTGTGGTTGTAATCGTGGTTGTGGTTGGTTGTGGTTGGTTATGGTTGTAATTGTGGTTGTGGTTATGGTTGTAGTTGGTTATGTTTGTAACTGGTTGTGGTTATGGTTGTGATTGGCTGTGGCTGTAATTGTGGTTGTGGTTGTGGTTGTGATTGGCTGTGGTTGTAATTGTGGTTGTAGTTGGTTACGGTTGTAACTGTGGTTATGGTTGTGTTGTGGTTGGTTATGGTTGTAACTGGTTGTGGTTATGGTTGTGACTGGCTGTGGCTGTAATTGTGGTTGTGGTTGTGGTTGGTTGTGGCAGCAGCCGCATGGCATGAAGTATTCACAGGAGCCTAACTAGGGGCCTTGGCAGGTCCGGTGGTTCTGGTTCCTTTCGACCCCCGAGAGGCCACTACTTCTCTCCTTCAGCTCCAGTGGGGCTGTCTGAGCCACAGGAGCGCACATACCAACACACCTCAGGCTGATTTAAAACCGGGCGCCATCTCACTGAGGACCTGAAGTCCCCAGAGTTAACAGGACGGAGCACTCCCATCACCACTGCCGCTGCCCGAGCAGCTGCCGCAAGGAGGCTGTTTCTCCTGGTTATCACAGGTCTCTTTTGCTCTTAGGTCAGAGCCATCCTCTGGGATGACCTGCATGAACGATGCAAAGGGATTTCACGGCTTCTCCGGAAGACCCTGGGCTGGCGGGCAGTGTCACTGACCGGTGGAAAAGGTTGCGGTCCTGAACGTCCAGAAGCACCCGCTCAGCTTCACGTAATGATGGATCCTGGCATCTTCCCTCAGGTCCCACACGACCACCGAGCCGTGCACGGTCCCAGCAAACAGCAAGAAGGCTTTAAAGGGGCTAAAGCAGCAGCACGTGACCTAGAAAGATGCACAGAAAGCCGGAGGCTGACAAGTGGAGGCACCGGTGCCCATGGACCTTCCACCTGGAAGCCGAGGGCATCTGCGTGTCGCCTCCTTGGGTGGCGGGAGGGATGGCGGCTGCGGGGCGTGGCCATGGTGCCTCGATTCAGCCCCATCAGGTGGCCCAGAAGGGCTGAGCCCTCCTGCCATTTTATTTACATCCTGCATCACAGTAAGTTGTTATTTTCAAGCCCCCAAAACTGATACCCATAAAAGTTATCCTTCTCCACAGCTTTGGAAGAAATAGACGACTTTGAGGTCAAGGAGCACATGACTAGAAACACACGTGTAGAAGGGCAGCTCTCCCACTGTACCCGCGTGGTCATCACACCACAGCCCCGCTAACCAGGGGCAGGAAACGCACAAGGCCAAGGACTTGGAAAATCTCAGGCACATTAAGAAACCTCTACAATATCCGGACCAACTGGAGCAAGCCGGGAAGCATACTTCTGGGATCCCAGGGGTGCCAGAGCCAATGTTTCCATTAAGTCACAGCCACGACAGTGCTGAACGCCAGGGACTGAGAGGCTGCGGTAACCTGGCCCCTCTGTCGAGCTGGTCCTTCCAACTAGGAGTTTCTGCACCTTGTCACCCTGCACACAGCTGGGGCGGCAGGGACAGAAAGCAGTGGCCTTGGAAGCCCTTCTGGTGCCTGCCCTCTGCTAGTGACACCCACGGCTCTCCCGGGCTGTACCTTCGATTCGCATATCAGGACCTTCTGGGGCCCCGACGGCTGCCAGATGTCCCACACGCAGAGCACGTATCTGCCATCCAGCAGGGGCGCGAAGGCTTTCCCAGGTCGCCCGTGCACGGACACCACCATCTGCCTCTGAACCTGAGAGGCATGCAGGTAGGATACCCTCCGGTCTGAGGATAAGACAAGAAAAATGTTTCTGCATTTAGTGATCTGCCAGAACCCACGTTAAACTAACATACTTAAGATTATTCAGATACATTTCAGCTTAATGAAGAAATAAACATGGTCTTTCCAAGATGCCCACACCTGAAATCCGGGTTTTGACAAATGGCCAAGCTCGACTTGAAAACATCCAAGTTGGCCTAGTTTGCTAGAAGCCACCCTCCTCCACGCTCGGCACAAAGCGGCCTGGGACTCCGCTGTCCATCAGCTACTCCCACGTGCCCGTGGGTGTGGAGGTGACCTGGGTGGGGCGTCACAGCTGCCCCATCAGTGCCTTCTCCCCAGGCAACAGGACCCTGCCTGACACCCATCTTCCCCCTGATATCTGTCCCTCAGACACACTGTCTGTTCCCCTCGTTCGGTCCACTTACAGAGGCAGGATTTCTGTCTGTCTGTCCACTGTGGCTCCAAGGCCTGGGACACTGCAGACACCCCTGAGTATCTGTGGAACCCAGAGAAGGAGTGGGCCACCAGCACTGCGCGTTTCCTGGCGACGGTGGCATCGAGCGGACTCTGTGAAGGTCCCGTGTCACTCCCTCGGAGCTCAGATCCAGGTAACGTGAACCAGGCCCAGGTCAAGGACACCTGCCATCCCAATCTCCCCTCCCGTTACCTCAAAACTCACTTTACTGAAACAAAACACAAGAAAAACCTCCACTCTGCCCACACTCGGAACTAAGGGGCAAGTCCCGGACAACACCCGTGCGTCCTCTGTCTCTAACTAAGGGTTCTGGAACAAGCACAACCCAGCCCCCAGCCCCGGCTCTGTGAAGCCGCCATCGCTCGTCAGCTCCTGGAGGAAAGGACTGCTTTAATTCCTGTTTCCTGGGCTGCAGGGGGAGGTTGGGGTGTGGACAGCTGTATTTTGAATGCTATAGGTGCAAAGATTTATTGTTTTTCTAATAGGATAACTCTTACCTTTTAAAAACAAAAATACCCTCAAACAACATGAGTTTTTAAAATTAACAATGCCATTTGTGCCAATGGTCAGTGCAGAGGTACGGATACGAATCTAGATCTCTACAGCAGGCAGGATAGAGGAACTTCTAGAACAAGCGGCATCAATACGCCGGGTCACGCAGGCCCAGAAGCACCCGGCAGAGCTGACTGCGGGGCCCCTGCACTCCTCGCTCCTCTCCACACAGACCAGGACCGTGGTTGCCACCCAAGCCCTCACCAGCCACTTGTTTTAAAAGCAAGGAGGCGACTCGCTTAAGCAATTTACACTTGGTCATGCGCACGCAGTTTGTTTCGTTTATGAACACATGCCGTTACACTCCATGTGTGACGACACGGGCTTCACTTCGGTAGATTTTATGCTCTGTAACCACGGATCAACTTGAATCTAAGTCAACAATGGGCTAAGTTAACCACACGACTCCCACCTGGACGCTCCCTCACGCCGCTCCCACTGTTCCTCTACCCACGAGTGCCCGTCATTACGGTAACGCACGCGCTCGAGTCTGCAGAAGCTGAACCTGCGCTCTCTGTTCAATAATCCCCCTGTCAACACAGGGTGTAACAGTAAGGATCACTGTCTCAACGCCAATGTTTACTTCGAGGACCGCTTACTTTGAAGGAATGGCAAGCTGGTGTTCAGCTGCGCAGAGCTATCGCTGAAATGCAGGGTGCAGTCCTGCGCCCGGGGTGTCCAGATCGGCTCCAACGCCACCCGATCCTCTTCAAGCAGAACCACAATCACCTTTCAAAGACACATGAGCAGTCCTTCTTCAACACTCTCAAATGGACTCATTTTACAAGATAAAACAAAGCACTACCTAATCTTACCTGTTTCTTAAAATAACTGCCTAAGTCTAAGACATCATATAAACGGACAGAATGAAATTATTTTGCCCTTTCCCCACAATAATAGAAACTACCGGGTAAAGTTCCATTAATGTAAACTCCAGAGCCATTATGTAACATTGGATGTCATTTTTCATAGTAAACCTTCTGCTAAAATAACAGGAGTGGGGAAAGGGACCCTCCAGCTTTTCTAGAAGAAACAGGGGCATGGAAATGCCACCTACAGCACCACATCCTGCTCACCGGGCTGCGGTTAAGGACCCAGTGTGACAGCAAATCGCCGTCACTGCCCTCACGGGTCATGGGTCACGCTCAGGATGACAATGGGGAAGAGAAAGGCGAGGTGGACTCAGGAGAGGCGCCCGCTGAGAAGGGACGGGACGGGGTGGGAGGCCCAGCAGTGAGATAAAGGTCTCCGACCCCCGGCCGCCCCTCCTTCCTGCTCCAGCCCACCTTTCCTCCACGTCACTCGGCACCCAAGCGTGTGAACTCTCACTGAGGCTGACTTCATGTGCATGTGAAAGCACGGTCGTATCTCGTAAAGCACAGACTCTCCGTAACGCAGCTCGGAGACCAACCACCAGGCATCCAGCACAGGGCTGAGGACAGGCTCATTCTGAATCTACATGTCAGGTTCATGTTTATTATACTTATCGGTGTTTTAGACTTGAATTCTGAGCTGACGTGGAAACCATACGAGACAACTGAAGAAACAGGAATGCCGACCTTACACTTGATGACACTGAGAAGCGTTACTGACCCTGATCCTCTTCCTCCAGGGACTCATACGGAAATACCCATGGCGGGACCAGGACGGTGACCGCGGTTTGTTTTGAAATAATTGAGGGGTGGATGGTGGGGTTCAAGAGGTGAAGGGCTGCAAGCTGGGGCCTCTGAAGCACGCGGCGGCCACCTGCCGCCCCTCAACCTTTGTACAGACTTTGAAGATTTCCATAACCAGTTTTTAAAGTCATGAGTTTACTAGTTTCAAATACCCTAGATGTGTGCTCACCTTGCCGACTTTGTATGTCTGGTTTTTAGTCTATATTCATTTCAAAATGCAAGCAATCAACATTACAGTACAGAATCCAAACACACAGACAGTGCCTGCAGCCACAGAAGCTGCTGGGGTCCCTGCCCGGGGCAGAGCGCACCTGGCAGGCGGCCCGGAGGAAGCTGCACAGGCGGGGCATGTTGACCTTCGGGACGACGGCGGCGGCATCAAGGGGGCTGCTCCGCTCACTCCCTGAAAAACAGCGTACATGAAACCAGCCGGTGCGACTCTCACGGTCACGGTTGCACACGTCAAAGGGCGTACGAGCGAACCAGGAGCCCTGGAGGGGAAGCCAGGGGGTCCCATCTCATCCTCTAGATCTCCTCCTGATTTCTCAGAAGTCTATAAACAGAATCCTACTTAAAGCATCAGTTTATTATGTATGTGTTACGTTTAGGTGTGTTATTTTCTTAGGATGAGGCTTCCCTAAGGAAAGGGAGTAACAGAGGTAATTCCTCAGAATGAACAATCCACCAGTAAAGCAACATTTAGCACGTAAATAACCGAGGAGAAGCCAGGGCGAGCAGAACTCTGCATATTCCAGGGGCTTCCATCTGTCTTGATGTAACATACCTGGAAAATGTACTTAAAGGTGAAACTTCTCTAAGAATGAGAACAGACTACCCCAAATTAAGAGCAGAGAGTGTTCTAGAAGCCCATCTGCAAAGTGCTGGTTTGGCGTGTCGGCTCTTTCCCTTCCGTTTAGGAACAAGTGTCGTGAACCCTGATCAGGGCCCAGTCCAGGCCTCCAGCTCTGCGCAGGTGCTAAGGGTGGTGTTTGGAAGAGCTCTGGTGTTTCCACAGTCACGCGGTGACAACCACACTCAAGACGGAGGAAAGAACAAGAAAGGGAGTAAACACAACTCCCAGGGTCGAGAGCAGAGGCTGGTTACCCCCAGACACAGCCGCGCCTTCCCCCGGGTGCTGGGTCCACACTTCCTGAGTCTCAACCTCTTCAGTCTGGACGTCTCTGTCCATGTTATCTTCATTATACTGAACGTAGGCCTGAAAAAGAAAGCTGGGCTGAACTGGCTTTGGATCTCAACCTCAGAGCCATTTCTCATTACTGAAAACAACTAAAATTTTTTAAGTTAATGATGACAGTCTTCTAGTTTGTCAAAAGTAAGCATCATGGCATAAATAACAATCATGCAAAGACTGGTTGTGTCTTACACATTTGATAAATATGGGCCTAAATTTCAAAAGTGTTTTCAAAAAGTCACAACAAACAATCCAGCTCTCGTTTGAAAATACGATGACCTAGTCCACCAACACCCTATTCTCTCAGAACACAGCAGCTTTGCAAAACCAGACACAAATTTATTTATCTGAAAAATGTACATGCTTCAGTAAAGGCAGTTTTGATACTAATAGCTTTAAGATGAGGAAAACAAGCAAAGAAGTTAGATAGTCTGCTCAAGGTCAGAGTGAGTCAGCTGCAAAGCCAGGGTTAATCTGTCAGCTTCTTAAATGTCCTCCTGTGACCTTCTCCCCCGTGAAAGATTACTGACTGATATACCCAAGAGCATGTTGATAGGTGCGCTGAGGGGACAGAAGAGCAATGTCCTGGGGATCCCTGACTCCAGGACTTCACCACCTCAGGAGGTGGACTGTCACACGGTCAACAACTGGAAGTACTGCAGGGAAAGACAGGGCTGTGGGGGACGTACTGGAGCAACCTGGAGCCAGAGGACACTCAGTGTCAGTCATCAGGGAGGGGTCACCTAGTTGCCGAGAGGGCAGGACAAGGACAAAGAGCAACAGGCAGGTAGATGGCAGGAGAGGCTGGGTGGCCTAAGCCAGGTAATGGAGAAAAACAGGTAGATGACAAAGGGACCCGGCAAGAAGGATCCACAGGCAGGTGATGGGGGAGCCTGGGAGGGTAAGGGGGGATCCACAGGCAGGTGATGGGGGGCCTGGGAGGGTAAGGGGGATCCACAGGCAGGTGATGGGGGGCCTGGGGGGATAAGGGGGATACAAAGGCAGGTGATGGGGGGCCTGGGGAGATAAGGGGGATCCACAGGCAGGTGATGGGGGGCCTGGGGGGATAAGGGGGATCCACAGGCAGGTGATGGGGGGCCTGGGAAGGTAAGGGGGATCCACAGGCAGGTGATGGGGGGCCTGGGGAGATAAGGGGGATCCACAGGCAGGTGATGGGGGGCCTGGGGGGATAAGGGGGATCCACAGGCAGGTGACGGGGGGCCTGGGGGGATAAGGGGGATCCACAGGCAGGTGATGGGGGGCCTGGGAAGGTAAGGGGGATCCACAGGCAGGTGATGGGGGGCCTGGGAAGGTAAGGGGGATCCACAGGCAGGTGATGGGGAGCCTGGGAAGGTAAGGGGGATCCACAGGCAGGTGACCAGGGGGCCTGGCACAGGAAGACCTTGAGAGGAGGGTGAGGAGAATGGAACAGGCAGGAGGGATACTGAGGTGAGCCCAGTGTCTTGGGATTTGGGAGGCACTCGGTCCCTGATTTTGGAGTCCCTACATGTAGGAACATACGTGCAGGACTCGGAGGCAGTGCAGGATGCTACAGCCCCACAGGAACCCAAGCAAGTGATCCGAGGTGACTTCCCGGTGACCTTCAGTAAACCCCCCCTACTTGGGGTTGTCCTCAGGGCTTGGGAGCGATCCACATCCGTGCCCAGGAGCCTCCAGGGCGCCGAGGACGCTGGCCCAACCTCCAGGTGACGAGCACATGACGCCTGCGTCCCTCACAACCACTCCCAGGTCTAACGTCCAGACAGGACACAGCGCCACAGAAATGCCTGCCAACGCACTGTACTCGCACTTGGCAGATAACCTGGTACTCACCTGCTTGGTGTTTTTTTTCCCAAAGTTTCTGATGTACATGTCGTACTCGTTCACTGGTGGGAGGTCCAGGAGGGAGAAGGTGAAGGAGAAGTCCAGGTCGATAAGCCGGAGCAGCTTTGTGCTGCGTGTCCTGGAAACAAGACGATGTGACATCAGCCACGTGCAAAGGGAAGAACGGGCGGGGGAGGGAGCCCCACGAGGAGCTGGCGGCTCCGGCCAAGGGGCGCGTGAGGTTCTGTCTAGGTGGGAGCCTGAGATGTTAACAGTCACTAAGGTGGGAACCCACGCGTGGACAGCGAGGCCGCGGGGCTGAACCCCCCGGCTGTGCTGTCGGCGCCCTCAGGCCCCCGTCCCGCCTGCCCGCCGCCCACCCCGCTCTGAGGGACTGAGCCCTGGCCACTCCCGAGGGACGCGTCCAGCCAGGCGAGCTCCTGCCCTCCACCACCCCGCCTTCGCCTGACAAGACACCGGAAGAGCCGCGCTGCTGCAGAGGTGATGGCGTGAGACCTGGGGGAGGGAAGCCCGCTCCCCACCAGTGCATCTCCCGGCTGACCCCACTCTCTCTAAACCTACTGCGTCCGTCCCAGATCTGGGCGGACTCTTGCATCTACTCCCAGATTGTACTGGGTTTAGTACAGCAGACCATGGGCTGAGATTCTCTTCTCCACTTTCATGAACCTAGGAATTTTGCAAATTTCTGCATTCACAGTCACGCACGCCTGGACGCTGACGCCCGGCGGCCCTGGCTGTTCAAAGCTCACACCCACCTCCACCAGAAGCTAACCTGGAGCCTGCGCTTCGTCGTCTACATAACTGGCCCGCGGCACCCACGGAGGACACCGACCCAGGAGGCACAGCGCCCGGGCACCCGACGGCAGGGCCAGTGTGGGACTCTTCGCCCATGAATCCCCAGCTGCCTCACACGAGAAACAGCGCTGGCTCTGAGTGACGCCAACCACAGGGCAGGAGGGAGCAGTACCACAGGCACCAGCTGGGCCAGGCCCACGCTCTGCTCGCGGGTCCCGGCCACCAGCCTCACGGGCCCCTGACGGTGACCGTGCCGCAGCCGTGACATGGGGGCTCCCAGGGCCCCCCAGAACTAACACCGATGCTAGGGCCGAGCTTGTCTGCAGCACTGCACACCTGCACCAGGACACAACATCTGGACGCGGGGAAACGGAGCACAAATGAAATCACGTGCCTGAACGCCAGCAGTGAAAACAAAGCAAGAGCTTATTTTTAAGGGTACATTGAAGAAAAGTGTATTAAAACTCCCTAATTCCTTCTGCAAAGTTCCCAACACACCTACTTTTGCTTAAGGGCCTGAGTCCGACTCTTCTGGCGGCGAGAGGCTGTCGCAAAGTCCAGGAAAATCCCACAAGCAGGGGTTTCGGAGGGGGAAACGTCTGCAGCTGCACACACACAAAAAGCGTTTTCGTGACACTGAAATGTTTCTTCAAGCAAAAGAAATCAAGAGTAAACCAACTAGAAGCATGCAAACCAATTATGTTCAGTAAGGTCTTTACACATAACTAGTGTTAAACATCTTCGACGAGCATTTAAGAACCACTCCAGCTACCGTCATCTAAAACTTTCAGCAACAAAGCAAAACTTCCTACGCATGTGCCAATCACACTACGTTTAGAAATATTTAAGGATACATATACGAGGCAGTCCTCCACTCCCGCCCCACTCTCCCCCTCCCCCTCCAAAAAGTGTGTCCTCTGGTAAGGGAGTTGAGATGTGAATGCACAAAACAACTGAAGAACAGAGACAGATGCAAGTTAATGCTGGATCAGCCACTCACTGTGGCAGAGAGAAAACAGGCAGACACGGGCAGGGTTTCGTCAGGTCACAGGGTGCAGAGGTCGTTGGCCTGGTGACCCACCGTCAACTGCCGAAAGCTCCCACCAGGACGGACAGCTCGGGCCCTCACCCTCCCGTGCAGACAGCCTCTGTTGCCTCTGTCCCCTAAGGATTTCTGCGCTTCCCGTGCAGAATGACCCCCGTCTTTGTCTACGCATTTATTTCAGTTGTATCTTACTCTGTCTTCTCATTCCTCTTGGATACATGTCTGAACTCCTGCAAAGAGCGTGCCCTCTCCTGCCATCTTACAGCTCTATCAGACCCACCAGGCACAGCCAGATCCCAGCCAGGGCATCCGCCTGGAGGCCGCGAGCAGGTTGCTGACCGAGCGCCTCCTGTTTCTCACCCCTCAGAACCCCTGGCACTCAGGACAGTCAGGACCGTTTATGAAAAGAACGCTCCTACCCTTACAAGTAACCCTATCATACCCAGATGCCAAGAACTTCTGAGCAAAATACATTTCCAATCTCCTAAAGAAAATCGCTGGGAGGGGACAGCTCCCTGGGGAACAGACCCTGTGCCCCCACGCTGCCCCTCTGACACGCCCGGGCCTCCTGCCGACCCTCACATTCCTCTGTCAGAAAACCAGCAGCCTGTGCAGCTGACGGATGACTCAGCACAGGGAAGGAGCAGGGCTGCGCCCAGGCCCCCCCCGCGCTGAGCAGAAAGCCCCCGCAGTGCCGCTTCCTAACCTGAGCCTCCACAGGCATCCCTGGGGCCCTGAGCACCTGCCAGGCGCTGTCACGGGGGCGGAGGGGCTGGGAGCGACGCGGGACCAGCACGCACTCACGTACCTGGCCCCGGCCCCCTGCCACGCTCCGTGCGGCCTTGCTTCTCAAACAGCTTCGAGGACAGCTCGCCGACCCGCTCGTTCTCTGCGTGGATGGCTTTCTGAATTTCCTGTATCTCCCTCCTTCTGGCCAGAGGAAGCTCTTCCGCCGTCTCTCCCGATTCAGGCTCACGTGCAAGATCGTCGTTGTCCCCGTCACAGACCTCAAAGTCATCCTCGTAGTCCTGCAAACAGTAACAGACACGCGCACAGCACAAAACGCACAACTTACAGTCTGGAACAGACATGGTCCTCAGCGCGGCTCAGGGCGACTTCTACAGCTCGCAGATCTCAACATCACTGAATCACAAACCTGTATAAACTGCTGCGTCTGTTTTTCTGCATCTGTATAAACTCTACAGAACTATATACACTAAGAGCTCTGAATGAACAATAATGTGCAAACGCCTTTGTGCTGAGAATGGGAGTGTATGTGCACGTAAACGTGTGCTACATGTGTACCCCATGTAGAGGTACTCATATATACGCATACACACGTGCACATATACGTATACATTTGATTGCATTTGATTACAGTGCACTAACAATAGCTTAAATAGAAAAACCACGTAATTACATCATATTGGTCAGCAATGGTAGACATATAGCAAACTTTTTATAGGTGCCAGACCTAAATCAAACAGCTATGGAGTATTGAGAGCAATAAAAAGAGAAAAAAACTATTAAGTTACTGATTTTAGAACAAATTATCTTTAAGCTGAGAAAATTTTAAATTTTTATACCTACTTCAAAATCATCTTCAAAACTGGCTGCGTATTCATCAGCTCCAGCATTTTCTAAGTCAATGTCTTCCTTTTCAATTTCCTAGAGGTAGAAATCAAACATATAATTAAAATATTCAATCATAAGTTGACTCTTGCAAATAGGTTGGGAAAATACATGTTTTCTCAGATTCACTTGATGCTGCTAACTTTAAAATGCAAATATTTATAAAACTAACATAACCTAATTACAACTCTTAAAGAAATACCCTAACTTATAAGTATAGCCAGAAAGAGAAAACAGTGAACAATCATATTCTTTTTGGGAAACCTCTATAATTCTGATGGCTAAAGAAAAAAGGTGTGGTACTTCCCTGGTGGCACAGTGGTTAAGAATCCGCCTGCCAATGCATGGGACGCGGGTTCGAACCCTGGTCCGGGAAGACCCCCACATGCCATGGAGCGACTAAGCCCATGCGCCACAGCTACTGAGTCTGCGCTCTAGAGCACGCGAGCCACAGCTACTGAGCCCACGTGCCACAACTACTGCAGCCCGTGCACCTACAGCCCGTGCTCCACAACAAGAGAAGCCACCGCAATGAGAAGCCTGCGCACCACGACGAAGAGTAGCCCCCGCTCGCCACAACTAGAGAAAGCCCACGCGCAGCAACGAAGACCCAACGAGCCAAAAAAAAAAAAAAAAACCAATGGAACAAAATTTTAGAAAGAGAAAAAGAGAGAAGGTATTATACAAACAACCCACAGACTGGCACTCAGCACTGCCTTCCCCACTGTGCCTCTCACCCATGATCACAGCCCAGCATCTGCAGTTAAGAACAGACACACAGACACACGTGCTCAAGCACTTCACAAGCCAGGTCCTGTGTGACGCACCACAGCTCCAGGGATCAGGACGAGCCCACAGCCCTGCCCCACAAGCAGGCAGATGGGCTGCTCTGCCCCTGGCCCGGCCATCACTGACCACCGCCAGCCTCTGTTTCTCCCCTGAAGTCTGAGTGAGTCCTGCCGTGGACGTGTGCTCAGTTGTGCTCCACAGGTTTGGGGAGCTGCACGTGTCACGCTCAGGCCGACCCAGTCCGGGTCTGAGGGACGAGGAGGAGGGTGCCGGGAAGACGGAGCAGAAAGACGTTCCAGGTCTCCAGGCCAGGAGGTGGCAGAAGTGAAATACAGGTTCCGGAAACTCACACTTGCCCCCAGGGCTGTTCCTTCTCTTGTCCACCTCTGCTCCCCCTCGCCCGATTTACTGGTGACGTGGCACCTCCACCGCGCACAAGCCTACACACCAGGAGCCCGCCAGGACCCCGCTCTCCCCGCCTGCCAGCCGGCCCTCCGCCCCAACCCTGCCACCCCCCACCGTCCCTGCCATGTGCCCTCTCGTGCCCTCGGAGTTCAGAGGCAACCTTCTGAGCAGGAAATCTGATCACGCCACACCTGCTTCACACCCTCACAGCTCCCCAGCGCCCGTGGCGGACACCCCAAGCACCACAAATTCAATCACCGAAGGGGCTTCCGTCTCCATCCTGGAGGAAGAAGCAAAACATGCCTGGCGCCTGCAGGCAGGACAGACGTGGGGAGGTGAGACCCACCCGCAGGGCTGGTGCAGAGGTGGGCACTGCTGATCTGCCCAGGGGCAAGGAGACGACTCGCAGGCTTTCGGGGTTCAAACAGGACAGATGTTGGGGATGGAGGGCAGAGGGTGAGCCTGGGGAGCGTGGACCACCCAGGAGGAGGGGCCGAGCGTGGACCATCCAGGAGGAGGGCCGAGCGTGGACCACCCAGGAGGAGGGGCCGAGCGTGGGCCACCCAGGAGGAGGGGCCAAGCGTGGGCCACCCAGGAGGAGGGGCCGAGCGTGGGCCACCCAGGAGGAGGGCCGACAAGCTCGGAGCTCAGGAAGGAGGCGGGAAGGGCTTCATCTTCTCTCCAGAACCCAGTGCCCTGCCGTGTGGTGACCAGTGCCAGGAAGTCAGTGATCTGAGCCACAGAGAAGCCAGCTGAGCCTCAAAGTGGCCATTCGGTCCTGACCCCGGGGATGAGGACGTGGCCCTGCAGGCCCAGAGGACCAAAAAGCTGCCCCACGAGAAGGTGCTTTCGGCACATCGTCATACAAAGTCACCATACGTTACGGTGAGTGACATGCCACGTGTAGGGTACCAATAAACAGGACCCTGCTGATTGAGAAGAGAAACTAAGACAAACGTCACGCAGGAGTTTTAAGCAAAACTCACAGCATCGCAAGCTCACCGCGTGCCGGCAACTCATCCCTCGGCAAACACCCACGGCCTCACGGTGCCCAGGGCGCCCGTCAGGGGCAGACAGGAGGACGGTGCCAAGAAAGCGTTCCTCCACCTCCCACGGGGGCCCTGAGCAGAGAGCTTTCTGCTTCACCCTGCAGTCTTGGAGAGAGTGCCTTGGCGTCACCAATGGCCTCTTACAGGAGGAGAGGGCCGTTTCCTTTGCCTCTGGTTTGGCTTTTATTTCTGAAAATTATCTGCTACGTGGAATATGTCTCACTGACAGTGGCCTGAATCGTGTCTCTGTGATGCCGCTGTTCAGTTTCTTCCATTCTCCCCAGACCTGCTTTCAACGCAGAGCAACACCGAGGAGGCTGAGGACTCGTCCAGCCCACGCTCCTCAGGAAGCCGCACACCCGAGGGCAGCGCAGGGCACACACGCAGCTCCCCCTCCGTCCTAATGTCCTGCTTCCCAAAAGGAGGAGGGATCACCCCCAGAAAACACACCGCGAGAGCCGGGACACGAGTGACCGCGCGCGTTGGGACAGAAGCAGAGACACGTCCTCTCCTTACCAAGGCCTCTTCGCTCCCTTGCCTCCGGGCCAGCTTCCACGCCGAGGGGCCCTCTTCGCGGCCGTGCTGGGGGACAGAGCACAGCTGGTCAGCGTGGAGGGACGGAGGGAGGGTCCCAGGGCAGCCACAGGGCCCACCCCCCCTCCCATGGGGACGCAGGTCCTGACTCAGAGGGGCACTGGCGGTGCGACTTCACACAGGAACTCAGCCTCTCTGGGCCTCGGTTTTCTCTTCCAAGACATGGGGAGAACTGTGAACCTTCTTCCTTGTGCCAGTGAGGCGGCACAAAACCATTTGGTGCAAAAGAGTGGGGAGTGCACGGCATATCACCATGAAGAAAATGAGCAGTTTTCCACGTGTCCAGAAAATTATTCTGGCATATTGTGGGCTCTCCATAAACGCTGAAGAATGTTGATGCTATAAAATATATGACCCAATCATAAGCCAGAATGAGCTGCCAAACATCTTCAAAATCACTTTGGGCTCTCTTAAGGGGAAAAGGCATCACATATTTTGCTCCTTTGGCAAAAAAATGAATGTAAAATGTCTCATTCATAATTTTTTATATTGGTTATATGTTGAAAGAATAATATTTCAGAAATATTGGATTATATATGTTATTCAAATTAATTTTATGTTTCTTTTTTAAGGTGACTACCAAAAATTTAAAATTACAAATGTGGCTCACATTATAAGTCTAGTGAACCATGTTAACACTTACCAAAAAAATTGGGAGACAGAAGGAAAACATTAAAAACTATATATTTTCATCCAATAATTCCAGTTCAAGAAATTTAGGGCTTCCCTGGTGGCACAGTGGTTAAGAATCCGCGTGCCAATGCAGGGGACATGGGTTCAAGCCCTGGTCCGGGAAGATCCCACATGCCGCGGTGCAACTAAGCCCGTGCGCCACAACTACTGAGCCCATGTGCCACAACTACTGAAGCCCGCGCGCCTAGAGCCTGTGCTCCACAAGAGAAGTCACCACAATGAGAAGCCTGCGCACCGCAACAAAGAGTAGCCCCTGCTCGCCACAGCTAGAGAAAGCCCATGCGCAGCAACGAAGACCCAATGCGGCCAAAAACAAATAATAAAATAAAATAAATAAAAGCCTTTCTCTAAAAAAAAAAAAAAAAGAAAGAAAGAAAGAAATTTACCCACGAAAAGTAGGAGGGAGATCTGTATCATTAGGACTGGAGGGGTTTCCACAACAAATTAGGAAAAACAGTATATGCTGCATGGGGTGTATGTGTGTATAAATCAGAAAAAAAGGCATTCAAATCCCCCAAATATACATATCAAAATAGGATTGTGAAAGATAATATAGAAAAAAAGATTATGTGGGAAGAATTCTTTGTGAGGCTAACTTTTTTTTCTAAGGTGTAGCTACACCTAGACAGTAAGGGATCCAACCACTGCCCAGAAGTGAATGACTAAAACATCCTCACATCAAACAACACATGCTGCACGACCTGCTTTATGAAGGACTACTGTGCTTTTGTGTGTGCATATGGAATAAAGACCCGAAAAGACATGGCACAAGATGCTAAAGACAGGTATCTCACAGGCCAGGGTTTCAGACAACTATCAGAGAAAGAAAACGATTATTCTTCACAAGTAACAGAAGCCAAAATCTGCTTGCCACATTATCTATAACAAAACAAAAACCTAGGAAGTGGTTTGATAATGATTTTAACACCATAGTATACAATTCTAGAGATACTAAATAATCATTATGAAGACTCTTCTGATGATAATTATGAAAACGGTATAAAAGATGAAGACTGGGAGTTGTGGTGTCCTGAGTGACACCGTACCACTGACACATGCTTCTCGAGTATACACACACGCACACGTGGTCCAAAACATGAAACTATTACACCTTATGACTTGCATGTGCTTCTCGAGTATACACACACGCGCGCACACACACATGCTCGCACACCTAGTCCAGAACATGAAACAACTACGTAAGGAGCAGGGCCATGCGGGCGTCAGTGATAATAACAAATGTTTGACAGAATTCGCCAGTGAGGTCATCTGAGCCTGGGTCACTTTGTGGAAAGATTTTCTACACTAACACAATTTTGTTACTAACCACAGATCTACTCAGACTTTCTGTTCCTTCTTGAGGCAATTTCACCAATTTATATCTTCCAGGAATTTCCCTTTCATCTAAATTGTCTAATCTGTTAGCATGAAATGCCGTCATTCTATTAGTGAAAGTGGGTGCTAAAGTCTCAATCACTGTTGAACTTTCTATTTCTCCCTTTAATTCTGCCAGTTTTTGCTTCTCGTATTTTGCGTCTCTTCTGTGAGGTGCATGTTCATTTATACTTGTCACATCCTCCTGGAAGCTAATTATTTTATTACTACCATACGTTCCTCCGCCTCTAGTGCAGCCACTCAGGCTCTGTTACAGCTGCTGTTTGATGGTTTACCTTGTCCATCTTTTTACTTTTAATCCATTTGAGTCTTCTAATCTAAAATGTATCTCTCATGTGCCTCCTGGAATCGCCACTCAAATAAGCCATCTGCAAACAAGGCCCGCCTCCGGGTCTGAGTCGCAGGACCATGCCCACTGCATAACAGAATCAGTGTGAAGTGTCTTACCTTCCTTCTGGAGTCTTTATCTTTCCCGTTATTCCTCTCTAAATTCTCTGCATGCCTAGGAAGCAAATATGATCAAAATCAAAATTAATTTTAAACGAAGACTTGAAAATTAAAACATTGACATCCCAGTGAAGGCTCAGCAATTGATATGATTAAGAATGGCAGTAGGCTGGCACATTTGCAAAGCATGCTATATTAGAACTATGAATACTAAATCCTTTTTAAACTATTTTTACTATTTCAGCAGTAGTACAAGATAAGAAATATCTTCAGTAGAGAGAGAAGAAACTATGTTTTAACAAACTTGTGTTTGTGTATGAATCTATATCCTTATAAGAGTTCTAGAATATTCCTGTAATTTTATTAGAGAATCTCCCAAATGTTATTTTGTGTTTAATATAATATTTGTATTTCCAAAAGAAAGATTTATCTTGAAATATGTTCTATTCTTTAATCATATTTTATATGTTTACCTGGGACCTAAAATAAAGGCTTTCAAAATTGCAAGTTGAATCTCAATTTTTGGAACTTACATTCATACCAATTCAATACAGCATATGTTTAAAAACATACAGAACCAAGCAAAAGCTTCACTGTGCATTCCAGCAGATCTGCAATATAAAATCCAGGAATCTGCACCCCCAGGTTTAAGTACTAACTTTGTTCAAACTTGTAAGAATTTGGGCAAGGCATTTAACCTGAGTCTTCCTAATCTGCGAAAAAGAATTACCAAATATAGTTGTCACAAAGAACAAATTATAACCCAGAGCTCATATACAAAATGAGGGTTTACACACAAACTCTAATCTGTAATCTTCATAAACCGCACAAAATAGGTATCATCCAAGCTGCACCAGAAAAGATGAGGCTCCAAAGGGCCACCCAACGTCCCAGGGAAGATGCAGAGGTGCAGCGGCCAGGCCAACGCCCTTGCCTTTGTCTGACTTGCAAACATTGGGCAGCGGGGGTCTGCGGGCGTGTCTGCACTTAGCGTTTAGGGGACGTGAACCACAGGCCAGTAAAAGGTGCGCAACAGCCCACCTGCAGACGCTCTCCCCTCGCAAAGTGGAGACTCCCAAGCGAATCAGTCCCCCAGGTGAGGGCGGAGGGTCTAATGCTACATGAGCAAGTATGTAAAAGGCAGAACAGGACTAATGATTCATTGACATAACGAGCTTCCAAGCTCCACGAGTACACCAAAAATACAATTTAGAGGGCTTGCATTGAGAGTAAATGAGGTGTGCCTATAATTTATTCTCACTTACTGGCCCCAGTCAGGCCCCACAAGCAGAATTCATTTTGAAGCTCTGTGTGGGAACCGTGCTGTAAACAGAATAACCAACCAAAGGACGAGTATCCTTACTGGCTTCCAGTACCATCTCTCTTCGAACTTGCGCCTCGGTTTCCGCGTTCACCATTCTATCAAAAGAAATTCCATAACCATTCATTAGAATGTCATAATGCATTAACCATAATTAGTGAACTCTGTAAAAGGAGTCACGGGCTCAGAATTTAACAACAGCATTGATGTTACCGCCATCTCTTAAAATAACCGTTTTTACAACCTCTCTTTAGTAAGTAAGGGACTTGACATAAGGGAGACGAATAAGGTACACCAAAAGGTGGTTATTTGTTACCTGAGTAATGTTACCTAAGTAAAAGAAACTTATACTTATCAATTTCACATAATTTTCAGAAAATCAAACGAGATCCTTACACGTTTTCAAACGATAAACTTTCAAAAACATATGGAACATGGCTACTTCACAAATCCATGCACCTATAGAAAAAAATTTAAATGATTTTCTCTTGAATTAAGTGAATTTTTAAAAACAAAATTAAAATCAACGTACGAAGGTAGGTCGTTTAAAAAAAAGAGCCATCTGCTGAGTAAGCACTGGCCAGAAACGCGCTTGGAGGGAGGGGCTGAGGCCACTCTGTGACAGGAGGGTGCGGGGAGGCAGCGCCACACCTCCCCAGGGCAGTGGGGCTCCAGACCGGGGGTGATCCATGAAAGCAGAGCGGAGCGGAAGAGGGGCCAGCAAGCAGGGCACGTAGCAAACGCCGTGAAAAAGTTAAAATTATTCAAACACTTTCTGTGACCAATAAATTTTACTTCTAGGAAATTATTCCTAGAAAACAATCAGACATGTATTGAGAGTTTCAATCTGTCATCACAGAATAATTTATAATATCAAAAAAATTACTGACCTTAATGTTCAATATTAGGTTACCTGTAAATAAATGAGGTTATGACCACAACAGAATACCAGACAGCAATTAAACGTCCCAGTGTTAAAAAGTATTTCCCAGAATTGCCCGTGAGCCACAATTACTGAGCCTGCGCATCTGGAGCCTGTGCTCCGCAACAAGAGAGGCCGCGATAGTGAGAGGTCCGCACACCGCGATGAAGAGTGGCCCCCGCTCGCCACAACTAGAGAAAGCCCTCGCACAGAAACGGAGACCCAACACAGTCATAAATAAATAAATAAATAATAAATTAAAAAATTTTTAAAAAGTATTTCCCAGAATAAAAAGAAAAAAGAGTGTAATCCCAATCTTGCATTTTTAGAAAGCTCATTTATGTACAGGAAAAGGACTGCAACTAAATACACACATACTACAAGATGGATCATCTCTGAGTCTGGGGTCACGGGTAATTTTTACTTTTTTGTTCTTCCTGTGTTAAAATAATCTTTCCAAAATCAATTAGAAAAAAGTATAATTACATGTTTAACAGGAAGAACAGTCTGGCATCAGTCTATAAAATAGAGTGGAATGGAAAAAGAATGAAATCGGGAGTGCTAGGTAGGAAAAAAATATGATTTAATCGTTATCTAGGTACAAAAATGGAGAAAAAGTAATCAGGTTAATTGTAAGAAATAAATTTAAGTGAAAAAGGAGACCCAGCACTGGCGGGGCCTGGACCCAGGCTGCACGTGGGCTCAGGTGACACAGCAGGGAGGGCCACCCCATCAGCACAATTCCTGGTTCCAGCTGTATGGGCTGGTGGGGAGGCTTCTGCGCTAGAAGCAGACGTTCACAGCAACATGTGAAGTCACCTGCCCCGGGATGGCAGTGCCCCAGGTCATGCTGGATTCTTCCACTAAAGAAGTCATTCTTGGTCAGCAACCTCTAGAAGGCACTCTGTTGTACTTATTATACTTAATCACACCCTCTCCATCCCTAATCAAAAACTGCAGCAGGCACACATTAAAAGACACATGCAATGAAAGTGATGAATCGGAATTTAGATAAAGTGAGCACTTGCTCAGGAGAGCACACATCCCTGGGAACAGTCCCCGTTTCCACCTGCCATCCTGGCATCATTACTACCAGTGCTTTCCTGCACTTTATAGTCACCTCAGCGAAAATTACACCAATCACCAGGCTAACACAGTAACTAAGCTGAAAAGTATATTTTGAATACCTGAAAGCCAATGCAAAGAAAATGCTAATTATACGATGCTCACCAATCACTCCTGACATTATTATATCACCTACTCACTTGTTTATTTCTTTATTGCATGGCTTCTGCAATGGAATGCAAGCCCCATGGAAATAAGAACCTTTGTTTTGTTCACAGCTGTGTCCTTAGCACCTAGAACAGTGGCCGGCACACAGCGGCCCGTCAATAAATATGAACAAATTGGCTAAAAAGGAAGTTTGTCAACCGTCCTGGGATTAACATTATGTTAACCCTTATGTAAGGAGCACTGTTGAAGGCACAGGTTTTATAAAGAGGCAGAATAATGTTCTTTGTGGGACCATCTCTTATATCCACCTTTAATGAAAGCCAAAGGTATACACATGACATGTCCAAGAAAGGTGTTTCTGTGGGGAATGAAGCATGTCATTTCTAGTAATTAAAGTTGATCAAGGGAATATAAAATAGGCAGGTTCAATAAAATGCTAGTGATAGGATCTAGGTGGTGGAAATTCTGTCAACTCTGCTGGATGTTTGAAAATGTTCTTAATAAAATGTTGGGAGAAAACCCTGAAAAGGTTTTGATCTATGGAAAGAGACGCAAAAGACAAGGGGAATAAACACCTGTCCACAAGGGTCTCATGCTCAATCACCAGCCCTCTGCCTGTTGACAAGTCCGTGGTGAGGAACATGAACACACCCTGTGGCTGATCCAAGGCAGGTCTGGGGCTCAGACCACATGTGTGTGTACGTGTGACACACGGTGCTGTCCTAGAGCTGCTAAGAAGCACGACCCACGTCCTCGGCCAAAGGAGGGCAGTGGGCTGTGGGCGACACGGTGGGTTCTGGTCCCGCTGCAAAGAAAGGTGTGGTAGAATGCGGTCATGCCCACTTCAGTCCGGAAACACAGAGCAGCACAAAATGTACACACAAGAACAGATACACCAAAATGACTGCAGGAAAATATTAAGCAATTACAGTCATTATGTGTGGAAGGGAAATCAGACCCTCTGCCATCAACAGTTCTATTTTTGTGTTTTGTTTTTTTTGCAAACTTAAACTACCAATTCTGGTTGAAATATTTTGCTAAATTATTCCCTTAATTTCCACTTTAAAAAATATCAGTTTCTTTTTTAATGTTAAATTTCAAAATGTTATGACAGATTTCTGAATATATGTTAAAAGTACATTCACAGGGACTTCCCTGGTGGCGCAGTGGTTAAGAATCTGCCTGCCAATGCAGGGGACACGGGTTCGAGCCCTGGTCCGGGAAGATCCCATATGCCGCGGAGCAACTAAGCCCGTGCACCACAACTACTGAGCCTGTGCTCTAGAGCCCGCGAGCCACAACTACTGAGCCCACACGCCACAACTACTGAAGCCTGTGCACCTAGAGCCCGTGCTCCGCAGCGAAGAGAAGCCACTGCAGTGAGAAGCCCGTGCACCGCAACAAAGAGTAGCTCCTGCTCGCCACAACTAGAGAAAGCCCGGGCACAGCAACGAAGACCCAATGCAGCCAAAAATAAACAAATGAATAAATTTATAAAAAATATATATATATTCGCCATATAATCCAAAGCCTCCGCTTCACGCCTCCCAGAAGATCAGTAATCTCCGCACGTTGATCACGTAACACAGACCTGAATCACGCTTTCACCAAGGTCACCACCTTTAGGCAACAAGCCCATCACCTGGCTGTGTCCCGATGCACCTTCCCTAAGGGAGCTGGACGGTCAGGAAACGGTACCTCGGCCTCCCGCCTCCTGTGCTCCTCCTTCTCGTCCACGCTGCCTTGCTGCTTCGCCTCGTCCACACGGAAGCCTTCCTTATGGCGTTTTTCTTTATGCCTTTCTTCTCCTTCCTTGTCAGAGAATGAACTGCTTTTTTCTTTTGAATACTTCTCTCTTTTCTCCCTCGTGCTGCTTTTTTCTCGATGTTTCTTTTCTCTGTCTGGTTCTTTCTGCTTTCTGTGTCGTCTTTCACCTTCTTCTTTATAGAGCCAATACTTGAGAGGATTGTCTTTGCTGTCACCATACTGCAACTTTGAACGTGACATTGAAAAACACATGAGCGTATAAAACAGACACCTGCTGTCTTATATACACATTACAGCAAACACAGGGGAAGACACAGAGCTCCCCTGGCTCTCGCTCCCCTGTCCTGCCGCGGGCACCTTCCCATACTCACCTGGCGACGGGAAAGGAAACCGCGCAGACCACACACACACACACGCGCGCGCGCACACACACACACGCATGCGCACACACGTACACACACACGCACGCGCACGCACACGCACACACGCACACACATACACACGCGTGCACACGCGTGCGCACACATACACACGCGCGCGCGCGCACACACACACACACACGACAACAGACACCACAGCCAGCAGCCTCGCCCTAAGAGGGAGCATCATCCCAATTCCTCCACATGGCAGACACCCTTGCCCTTCCCGCCGCCCTCTCCTCGACTCCCCCGCATCCTGAGCGCTACCAACACGCAAGGCCCTCCTGAGAGAGCCATGTGACTTGTCTGGAAGGACATCCGCTTCCGTGGGCGCACACTGTGCCTCTCTTCACGGCACACAGCTCACATGTCTGCCCCCACCCGCAGGGAGATGGTTCAGCCGTCCCTGCATCCCCCAAGCCCCCAGGGGTGTCCAGTGACCACGGGCGCCGAGGCCACAAGGCAGCGAGCTGCGAGCTTGTACGGTGGGTCGTGAGCGCCCAGCTTGGGGAGCACCACCACCACGTCTCAACAGGACCCAAACCGAACCGTCCTTCTCCGTCCACTCAGGGCCTCCTCCGCCTCTGTTCCCCGTGGTTCCATCCCCTCCACCCCTCTGTGGACCACCCCACAGCCCCCACCTGCTCTGCCCATGGCCACCAGGATAACCTTCCCAAACAGAAACATGGAGAAGCTCCTCAGGTGTGAAGTTAGATTCCTGCACCCCCATCACAGACTGAATTCTAAGGGAATTAAAGATTTACCGTTAAAAAATTATGAGGACCCAGAACAAAACACAGGCGACTCCTTACATGACACCAGTGTGGGGGAGAGGGCTCTCCAAGCATCACAACAACAACAGAAGTAAGGAAAGACAGACCTGACTACTTCATAACTTTAAACTTACTTATAAAAATAACGATTGCACAGTAAAACAAACAGAACACTGACATATATAACTAGCAGAGAGTTCATCTTTAAAGTACTCTTAAAGTTAACAATACACCCCACTAGACAAGTACACAGACACACACAGGTAGTAACTCATAATAGGACAATAAACCTTTTTATAAAATGCCCTTTGGGGACTCCCCTGGTGGTCCAGTGGATAAGACTCTGTGCTCCCAATGCAGGGGGCCCAGGTTCGATCCCTGGTCGGGGAAATAGATCTCACATGCATGCCGCAACTAAGAGTTACATGCCACAACTAAGGAGCCAGCGAGCCACAGCTAAGGAGCCTACCTGCCGCAACTAAGACCCAGCACAACCAAATAAATAAATAAATAAAAATAAGTATTTTTTCAAAATGCCCTCTGCTTCTGAATCAAATTAGCAAATGTTAAAAATTATGATAATGCCCAGTTGCTGCTTAGGACATGGAGAATCACACTCTGATGATATGAACAATTACAGTCTAATGTAATACAAATGGGCTAACGCTTACTTTGATCTAGCAAGTTCACTTCCAGAAATTAATCACAAGGAAATAATTATGAATAAATGCAAAAAGTTTACACCATGGATGTTTTTACAATACAAAAAAAATTTAGAAGCAACATAAGTATCCAAAAAAAAGCAGATGTGTCCAGAAAACATCATTGAATACTGTATTATGCAGCCATTAAAATACTACAGACAGATATGATAGCTTAGAAAAAATGCTCAAAATGTATTAAACAGTCATAAAACGGTAAAAACAGTTATAAAACAGTAAAAATGCAACTTAAGAAAATAAAGTTTCTATGTACATATCCAAACACATACACATATATGAATATATGTACATAAACCTATAGGATATATATCTAAACATTATCAGTAATTATCTTTGTTTTTTATTTTTTTTCTTATTATTATTTGCATTTTGTAAATTTTCCAAGATAACCAAGGTTTACTCTTGGAATCGGAGAAACACACTTGACTGTGAGAACTTAGTGCCTGAGAACTGTCTTTGGTCTTAGATTCTGTTTTACAGTATTTTCCAGAAGCCCTCTAACGCCCCTGCCTGAGCGCCCTGAGCTTTGCAGCTGGAGCCCCTCCCAGGCCTCGCCCTGCGTACCTTTCTTTCTCGGTATCTTCTTTCTCTCTTCTCATCTCCTCTCTCAGAGTCCTCATCTCTCCGTTCCCCCTCTGCAATTCTTGCTTTACTTACTACAAAAATAAAACAGACTTTTAACATTCTGAAACTTTAGCACATCAAAAATATCTTCTAACATCCTGCTGCAGTCTTTACTGTAGATATCACACAGTAACACATATGAAAACATATTCGTTAATTAAAACACATTTTCCAATCTCAAGAATGGAAAGTTCGGGCTTCCCTGGTGGCGCAGTGGTTGAGAATCTGCCTGCCAATGCAGGGGACATAGGTTCAAGCCCTGGTTTGGGAAGATCCCACATGCCGTGGAGCAACTAGACCCGTGCGCCACAACTACTGAGCCTGCGCGTCTGGAGCCTGTGCTCCGCAACAAGAGAGGCCACAATAGTGAGAGGCCCGCGCACCGCGATGAAGAGTGGTCCCCACTTGCCGCAACTAGAGAAAGCCCTCGCACAGAAACAAAGACCCAACAGAGCCAAAAATAAATAAATAAATAAATAAAATTTAAAATGTTTGAAAAAAAAAAAAAAGAATGGAAAGTTCTAGAATCTAAACTTAAAATGGAACAAAGAAGAAGGAAACCTGGAAAGCGTGTCAGAGGAACGCCTGGGAACCCGAGAGGGGCCCCAGCCCAAACACAGGCCTTTGCAGCTCCTGCCCTGGACTGAGGTGCTCAGGGAAGCAAAGTCCAGTCCAGCTGGGCAGACGTTCATCCGCAGGGAAAAGCCGGCTTCGGATGAACTGGGGGACTGCCCCCCGCCCAGGGTCTCCCACAGCCCCGCTGCCTGGGGCACATGGATGCAGGAGGCCCTGTGATGCAGGGGGGTGAGGCTGCAGCTGGCACCCACCCCACCCCATGATCCCTCCCTGCCACGGGGGAACCCAACAGAACCACCTCACTCACTGCGGACGCCTGCAGCCCCACTCAGTAGTGAAAAACTAGACTTTCACTTTTGAATTTGCACCAAGTTATTAGGTTTAAAACTAAAAGAATCCACATTTTTAAAGGTGAGGACAAAATTCAACATACAGAGATCATCGAAACAAAGTTCATTCACTCCAAAAGTATTCACCAAACCTGACCACTTTCTAAGAGCCTGGGGTACACGAGATCAAAACAACCGGTGGGGATCCCCTGGGGGGAGACAGGAGTGAAGGGCTGGTTTCCGAGAGACTGGAAGAGAAAGAGTGGGGGGTCAGGATGATCCCCAGGATTTCTGACCTAAGGAAGGAAGGGAGGGCCCCAGGGATCCAGGGGAGACACAGAGGAGACGAGGGAAGAGGCACGAAAACAACCAGGGGAGGAGGGAGGACCGTCAGAGTCTAGTTGTGCAATGAGTCTCTCCAGAGCAGCCCACTCAACACTGCACTGAAAAACCAGATCAGGCAGCAGACCAAAGGGCTGATCTGAAACCAAAACAGACTGTATTACTAAACAGTACCGGGCTTCCCTGGGGGCGTAGTGGTTAGGAGTCCACCTGCCAGTGCAGGGGACACGGGTTCGAGCCCTGGTCCAGGAAGATCCCACATGCCGTGGAGCAACTAAGCCCGTGCGCCACAACTACTGAGACTGTGCTCTAGGGCCCGCGAGCCACAACTACTGAGCCCGTGCGCCACAACTACCGAGCCCACGTGCCACAGCTACTGAAGCCTGCAGGCCTAGAGCCCACGAGCCACAACTACTGAGCCCATGTGCCACAACTACTGAAGCCCGTGTGCCACAGCTACTGAGCCTGCGCTCTAGAGCCTGTGCGCCACAACTACTGAGCCTGCGCACCACAGCTACTGAGCCCACATGCCACAGCTACTGAAGCCCGCATGCCTAGAGCCCACAAGCCACAACTACTGAGCCCATGTGCCACAACAACTGAGCCCGTGTGCCACAACTACTGAAGCCCACGTGCCACAACTACTGAAGCCCACGTGCCACAACTACTGAAGCCCGCGTGCCTAGAGCCCGTGCTCTGCAACAAGAGAAGCCACTGCAATGAGAAGCCCACACAGAGGAACGAAGAGTAGCTGCCGCTCGCCGCAACTAGAGAAAGCCTGCGCACAGCAACAAAGACCCAACACAGCCATAAATAAATAAATAAATAAATTTATTTTTTAAATAAAAAATTTAATTTAATTTAAAAATACCAAGAACATCAAAATAATAATCCTAAACAGAGGCAATGGATAGTAAGGTAGTCAGTGTTAAACTTAATTAGAGATAACCCTCTTAACCCCAGCCCTGCCCCAGCATTCGGCCCGGCAGAGATGCACACTCGGGTCCTCAGGGCCTGAGCCCCTGCACAGGAGGGACACATGCCAACCGGGACCACGGACCGAGGTCCTGGTCCCATCGTGTTCACAGCCTGAGGATTCTGAGAGTCACTACACGTTCTTCCCATATGTTCCTTTTCTGTTTATGTCGGCTAGTTTGAATTTTTTTATAGGAAGCAGACACTATTTGCATAATAAAAAATAATGAAGATACTTATTTCCATTTTGGGGAGGAAAAAGTATGTACCTCTACCTTAGAATTCCTAGGAATTTGGACAAGTAATATTTAAATACGGCTTAAATCTGACACTTTTGAGGAATTCTTTTTTATCAATGAGCAATATTTTTGTTTATTTACAACGTGGATTGAGATCTATTAAGGTAATAAACCTAAAATATATTTCAATAGTAAAACTCCAGCAAATACGAGAAAACTGTTACTCCTTTTGTTCACTGAAATGAGTTTTAAAAAAACCCGAAAGAAAAGAGTGCAAAGTGCACACGCGGGCCCCACGGGGGCCTCCGACCTCACAGCCAAAGCCGAGACCTTCACGAAAACCAGGAGAGGAAACCAGCGGGGAGGGGACACCTCCGAGGAGGAACGTGCGCCCGGGACACAGACCTGCCCGCCTGCGCTCGGGCCTGTCGCGGTCCCTGTCGCGGTCCCTGCGGCGGTCGCGGTCGCGGTCACGGTCGCGGCCCAGCGGGCCGGGGTGCGCTGCCACCTGCCTCAGCTCCTCCGGCCGCGCCCGCTCCCTCTCGCGCTCCTTCCCTCGGCCGCGGGGCTTCTCCGCGTCCCGCTCCCGCTGTTGCTCCTTCGGCCGGGCCCTGTCCTTCCTGCCATCCCGCGGCTGGTCCCTGACCCCGTCCCCGCGGGGGCGCTCCCTGGCAGCCTGGCCGTCCCTCTCGGCCGCGCTCTCTCTGTCCTCGGCGTCACGGTCTGGGGCGCTGGCTCTGCGCTCTTGGCGGTCCGCGCGGTCCGCCTCGGACTCCCTCCGCGGCTTCCCGGCTCTGGGCCGCGTCTCCTCCGTGGGCCTGGCTGATGCAGCGGCCTGCACAAGAGAAGGACAGCGGGGCTCTGAAGCCAGGCTCGCGCTCACTGAAGGGCCCTGAGAAGCACCGGCGTCAACTGCTCCCCGTGCGGCAGGACGGGCCGGGACGCAGACTCTGGAACCCGCAGAAGCGGGGTCGGCTTGGCAGCCCGTGCCCGGCGAGGCGCCCACTTGCAGGGACGTCCCCGTGTGCTGGCAAATCAAACCTCAAGTGCTACGTGGGTCAGAAAGAAAAGAAAGGGGCGCTGAGGCGGTGCGGGAAAGTCTCCAGGACACTATCCCCCGGGGCCCCACTCAAGGAACAAGGACCCTCGTCGGAAACTCTCAGGAGGTCTTTTTCTGGCCATGCTGCGCAGCATGCGGGATCTTAGTTCCGTGACCAAGGATCGAACCCGAGCCCCCCCGCACTGAAGCACGGAGTCTGAAACACCGCCGGACCGCCGGGGAAGCCCCCTCTCAGGAGGTCCTGATCGCGACCCCTCAGCCCCGCACACACACGCACACAGACCACACGCGCACACACGCGCACACGCACTCACACACAAGGCCCGAGCTCTGAACGCGGACAGGAACCCGACTGGTGGGATGCTGGGCCGAGCTGGGATGGAAAACCCGATCCAAGACGGTTCCAGAGCAATCAACCACACGGCTTCATCTCTGGGTCAAACCACCTCTGAAATGAGCCACATGTAAGCAAAGTTGTGCAGAGCTGAGAACCCAGTAACACTGTGCAAGATTACCATCCAGGGTCCAAACAGACCCCAACTCAAATCTTTTTCCCCAAATCTTTAAAATATATTACCCAAAGGTGTTTTCTGAGCTCATCTTCTTTCCAAGTATCATCTTTGGTCCTTCTCTAAAAAGAAAAGTATACAGTTAGAATTTTTAAAGTTTAAAATATCTAATTTTTTATGCTCCAGTGAGCTGCTTTTTCATCAGACCATTTTAGTCAATGGCAATCCTCGGTATGCCAGAAATTACTGTCTATCTACAAGAATAAAAGGCAATACGAACACCGATTTTTAAAAATTACCCACAGATGATCACAGGCTACTTCATATTCATGCTGCTCCGAGGCTCGGGCCCACCACAGGCACCCAGCCCCACCTCCCCTCGGTGGACTCAGGGCGGACTCCTCGGTGGGATCTGTGCCGGGCAGGTGCCTCTTCAGGTGCTAAGGGCACACAAGCCCACAACACGGAGCTCCGGCCACGTGCACGGGGTGATAGATAACAAAAACCACCAAGGATGCTTTCCCATAGAGAACAAGATGAATCTGCCCTGACTACCTCATTTCCCTTTGAGAAACTCTGCCTTAAGGGCACAAATACAGGGCGATTTGGTGTGTTTAAAATTTAAAGCAGGGCTTCCCTGGTGGCGCAGTGGTTGAGAATCTGCCTGCTAATGCAGGGGACACGGGTTCGAGCCCTGGTCTGGGAAGATCCCACATGCCACGGAGCAGCTGGGCCCGTGAGCCACAACTACTGAGCCTGTGCATCTGGAGCCTGTGCCCCGCAACGGGAGGGGCCGCGATAGTGAAAGGCCCACGCACTGCGATGAAGAGCGGCCCCCGCACCACAATGAAGAGTGGCCCCCACTTGCCGCAACTAGAGAAAGCCCTCGCACAAACCAAAGACTCAACACAGCCAAAATAAATAAATAAATAAATAAAAAGAAGTGTAAGCCTACTGCAGGCTTTAAAAAAAAAAAAAAAATTTAAAGCAAATGGAGTACAAATGAAAATGAAAACATATTCACGGATCAGCCACCAACAATTTTCCTGTTGATGTGAAAATGAGGGAAGCAGAAAAAAATTCACAACAGCTCATAAACACTCTAAGGAGAAATAAATAAAAAGCAACCAGGTCAAGAATCTACAAAGTACAACCAGAATGTGCATCGTGCTCTGCTGTCACTGGAACACGTATTCTTTTCTGATAAATTGGTCGATTTAACAAAAGGGGTCCACAGTAAGACATGGTGAAGATGGTCAGCGGCAGTTAGCATAGCTATAACCTGCAGCTGCTGAACTTTAAAATGTTTTCTCTCTCAAGTTAACTGCTCTTTAGAGAGGTTTAATACGTGACCGTTTCCAAAACAAACGGCCCAAACCCGACAGAAAGCATGCGCTGCTTGTGGAGCAGGTAGCCTCTGTGGGTAGCCTCTGTGACGAGTGTGTGGGAAACGGGGCTCTTAACGGCTGTGATTGTATTACTGAGACCAATAGAATAAAAACACCTGAAGGCAACAGATCACCAGAGACCCCAGGACTTCCCAGCCGCCTCTTCCGTTTTCACCAACAAAAACCCAGCTTCGGGCCTTACTTCATCCTGAAGCTTTTCTTTCTTTCCTTTCTTTTTTCTCTTTTAAATTTTTCAAGCTGTAAAATGACACAGAGCTCCTTGTGCCCATCACAACCCCATGTGTCACACGTATCCCCAGAAACTCCATGCACACCCCGTGTACGTGAGACCACAGCACTTCAGACCAGGAGCCCCGGCCCTGTGCCCTCCACTCAGCCAGGGTCCTGCCCTGTGAGGCAGGCAGGCAAGTAAATTAAAATGGACACTCCAAGTAGGCAGGCAGTATCTCCTCCTTCGAGAGGAATAAACCCCACCCCGAAAACAAAAGAAAACCCCAGCAGAGCTGCCTGAACAGCAGAACCTCCGACCTCCTTATCTAAGGGTAAGCTAAATACAGACATACCCCTCCTACTTACCTGTATATATAGGTGTATACGTGTTCACATTGTTCGATGTCCTCCCTGATCCAATCACACTACATAGCTCTGCAGTGAACACTGCTCATATAATCACCATGTGATAACTGATGACAAACCGACATTATAATGGAGTGATCCCAGTTCAGGCAAACAAAAGCGGTGGCCATTGAGGATCTGGTCTCAGACACGTACCTGCACCACTGAGAACTTGAACTTTTCCTGAACTGCACCAGACCCAAGAACACCACCAGTCATCAGAACAGCACCTGCCAGCTGCAAGGACCTCAACCAAGCCCTCACTTCTTCCAAGCTCCAATGATAATTCTTGACAAACAACTCATGTAGCTAACCGTTTTGCCTTTATAAGCCTCCCTCACTTTGCAGCTGAGAGAACACAGTTCAAGAGCTTGAATCTGTGTCTCCCGGGCTACAGTCATAACAAACGCCAAATAAACACGTTTTTATCTCAATCAAGTCTCCATTTCTAAAATTTTGGTTAACACAACTTTTAAAACATCCTATAAACAAATCACAGAAAACTTAAGTTATGGAATAACTTATGAAAATGTAGAGAGATTGGTTCAAGATGGCAGAGTAGAAGGACATGCTCTCACTCCCTCTTGCGAGAACACCAGAATCACAACTAACTGCTGAACAATCATCAACAGGAAGAAACTGGAACTCACCAAAAAAGATACCCCACATTCAAAGACAAAGGAGAAGCCACAATCAGACAGTAGGAGGGGCGCAATCACAATAAAATCAAATCCCATAACTGCTGGGTGGGTGACTCACAGACTGGAGAACACTTATACCACAGAAGTCCACCCACTGGAGTGAAGGTTCTGAGCCCCACGTCAGGCTTCCGAACCTGGGGGTCTGGCAATGGGAGGAGGAATTCCTAGAGAATCAGACTTTGAAGGCTAGCGGGATTTGATTGCAGGGCTTCGACAGGACTGGGAGAAACAGAGACTCCGCTCCTGGAGGGCACACACAAAGTAGTGTGCACATTGGGACCCAGGGGAAGGACCAGTGACCCCATAGAGACTGAACCAGACCTACCTGCTAGTGTTGGAGGGTCTCCTGCAGAGGTGGGGGGTGGCTCTGTCTCACTGTGAGGACAAGGGCACTGGCAGCAGAAGTTCTGGGAAGTACTCCTTGGCATGAGCCCTCCCAGAGTCCGCCATTAGCCCCACCAAAGAGCCCAGGTAGGCTCCAGTGTTGGGTCGCCTCAGGCCAAACAACCAACAGGGAGGGGACCCAGCCCCACCCATCAGCAGACAAGTGTATTAAAGTTTTACTGAGCTCTGCCGACCAGAACAACAGCCAGCTCTACCCACCACCAGTCCCTCCCATCAGGAAACTTGCACAAGCCTCTTAGATAGCCTCATCCACCAGAGGGCAGACAACAGAAGCAAGAAGAACTGCAATCCTGCAGCCTGTGGAACAAAAACCGCATTCACAGAAAGATAGAAAAGATGAAAAGGCAGAGGGCTATGGACCAGATGAAGGAACAAGATAAAACCCCAGAAAAACAACTAAATGAAGTGGAGTTAGGCAACCTTCCAGAAAAAGAATTCAGAATAATGATAGTGAACATGATCCAGGACCTTGGAAAAAGAATGGAGGCAAAGATCGAGAAGATGCAAGAAATGTTTAACAAAGATCTAGAAGAATTAAAGAACAAACAGAGATGAACAATACAATAACTGAAAGGGAAACTACACTAGAAGGAATCAATAGCAGAATAACTGAGGAAGAAGAACGGATAAGTGACCTGGAAAACAGAATGGTGGAATTCACTGCTGTGGAACAGAATAAAGAAAAAAGAATGAAAAGAAATGAAGACAGCCTAAGAGACCTCTGGGACAACATTAAACGCAACAACATTCGCATTATAGGGGTCCCAGAAGGAGAAGAGAGAGAGAAAGGACCCAAGAAAATATTTGAAGAGATTATAGTTGAAAACTTCCCTAACATGGGAAAGGAAATAGCCACCCAAGTTCAGGAAGCACAGAGAGTCCCAGGCAGGATAAACCAAAGGAGAAACACGCCGAGACACATAGTAATCAAAGTGGCAAAAATTAAAGACAAAGAAAAATTACTGAGAGCAGCAAGGGAAAAACGACAAATAACATACAAGGGAACTCCCACAAGGTTAACAGCTGATTTCTCAGCAGAAACTCTACAAGCCAGAACAGAGTGGCATGATATACTTAAAGTGATGAAAGGGAAGAACCTACAACCAAGATTACTCTACCCTGCTAGGATCTCATGCAGATTCGATGGAGAAATCAAAAGTTTTACAGACAATAAAAAGCTAAGAGAATTCAGCACAACCAAACCAGCTCTACAACAAATGCAAAAGGAACTTCTCTAAGTGGGAAACACAAGAGAAGAAAAGGACCTACAAAAACAAACCCAAAACAATTAAGAAAATGGTCATAGGAACATACATATCGATAATTACCTTAAACGTGAATGCATTAAATGCTCCAACCAAAAAACACAGGCTTGCTGAATGGATACAAAAACAAGACTCATATATATGCTGTCTACAAGAGACCCACTTCAGACCTAGGGACACATACAGACTGAAAGTGAGAGGATGGAAAAAGATATTCCATGCAAATGGAAATCAAACGAAAGCTGGAGTAGCAATACTCATATCAGATAAAATAGACTTTAAAATAAAGAATGTTACAAGAGACAAGGAAGGACACTACATAATGATCAAGGGAACAATCCAAGAAGAAGATATAACAATTATAAATATATATGCACCCAACATAGGAGCACCTCAATACATAAGGCAACTGCTAACAGCTATAAAAGAGGAAATCGACAGTAACACAATAATAGTGGGGGACTTTAACACCTCACTTACACCAATGGACAGATCATCCAAATAGAAAATTAATACGGAAACACAAGCTTTAAATGAAACAATAGACCAGATAGATTTAATTGGTATTTATAAGACATTCCATCCAAAAACAGCAGATTATACTTTCTTCTCAAGTGCGCATGGAACATTTTCCAGGATAGATCACATCTTGGGTCATAAATCAAGCCTCAGTAAATTTAAGAAAATTGAAATCATATCAAGCATCTTTTCTGACCACAACGCTATGAGATTAGAAATCAATTCAGGGAAAAAAATGTAAAAAACACAAACACATGGAGGCTAAAAAATACGTTACTAAATAACCAAGAGATCACTGAAGAAATCAAAGAGGAAATCAAAAAATACCTAGAGACAAATGACAATGAAAACACGACGATCCAAAACCTATGGGAGGCGGCAAAAGCAGTTCTAAGAGGAAAGTTTATAGCTACACAAGCCTACCTCAAGAAACAAGAAAAATCTCAAATAAACAATCTAACCTTACACCTAAAGGAACTAGAGAAAGAAGAACAAACAAAACCCAAAGATAGCAGAAGGAAAGAAATCATAAAGATCAGACCAGAAATAAATGAAATAGAGACAAAAAAAACAAAGCAAAGATCAATAAAACTAAAACCTGGTTCTTTGAGAAGATAAACAAAATTGATAAACCATTAGGCAGACTCATCAAGAAAAAGAGGGAGAGGACTCAAATCAATAAAATTAGAAACAAAAAAGGAGAAGTTACAACAGACACCGCAGAAATACAAAGCATCCTAAGAGACTACTACAAGCAACTCTATGCAAATAAAATGGACAACCTGGAAGAAATGGACAAATTCTTAGAAAGGTATAACCTTCCAAGACAGAACCAGGAAGAAACAGAAAATATGAACAGACCAATCAAAAGTAATGAAATTGAAACTGTGATTAAAAATCTTCCAACAGGGCTTCCCTGGTGGCACAGCGGTTGAGAATCTGCCTGCCAATGCAGGGGACACGGGTTCGAGCCCTGGTCTGGGAAGATCCCACATGCCGCGGAGCAACTAGGCCCGTGAGCCACAACTACTGAGCCTGCGCGTCTGGAGCTTGTGCTCCACAACAAGAGAGGCCGCAATAGTGAGAGGCCCGCGCACCGCGATGAAGAGTGGCCCCCACTCGCCGCAACTAGAAAAAGCCCTCGCACAGAAACGAAGATCCAACACAGCCAAAAATAAATAAATTAATTAATTAAAAAAAAAAAAGAAACCAATTCCATGTTACTCAACAATAAATAACATTTAAAAAAAAAATCTTCCAACAAACAAAAGTCCAGGACCAGATGGCTTCACAGGTGAATTCTATCAAACATTTAGAGAAGAGCTAACACCCATCCTTCTCAAACTCTTCCAAAAACTTGCAGAGGAAGGAACGCTCCCAAACTCATTCTATGAGGCCACCATCACCCTGATACCAAAACCAGACAAAGATGTCACAAAGAAAGAAAACTACAGGCCAATATCACTGATGAGTATAGATGCAAAAATCCTCAACAAAATACTAGCAAACAGAATCCAACAACACATTAAAATGATCATACACCATGATCAAGTGGATTTATCCCAGGGATGCAAGGATTCTTCAATATATGCAAATCAATCAATGTGATACACCATATTAACAAATTGAAGGATAAAAACCATATGATCATCTCAATAGATGCAGAAAAAGCTTTTGACAAAATTCAACAGCCATTTATGATAAAAACTCTCCAGAAAGTAGGCATAGAGGGAACCTACGTCAACAGAATAAAGGCCATATATGACAAACCCACAGCCAACATCGTTCTCAATGGTGAAAAACTGAAAGCATTTCCTCTAAGATCAGGAACGAGACAAGGATGTCCACTCTCACCACTATTATTCAACATAGTTTTGGAAGTCCTAGCCATGGCAATCAGAGAAGAAAAAGAAATAAAAGGAATACAAATTGGAAAAGAAGTAAAACTGTCACTGTTTGCAGATGACATGATACCATACATAGAGAATCCTAAAGATGCCACCAGAAAACTACTACAACTAATCAATGAATTTGGTAAAGTTGCAGGATACAAAATTAATGCACAGAAATCTCTTGCATTCCTATACACTAATGATGAAAAATCTGAAAGAGAAATTAAGGAAACACTCCCATTTACCATTGCAACAAAAAAGAATAAAATACCTAGGAATAAACCTACCTAAGGAGACAAAAGGCCTGTATGCAGAAAACTATAAGACACTGATGAAAGAAATTAAAGGTGATACAAACAGATGGAGAGATATACCAAGTTCTTGGACTGGAAGAATCAATACTGTGAAAATGACTATACTACCCAAAGCAATCTACAGATTCAATGCAATCCCTATCAAACTACCAATGGCATTTTTTACAGAACTAGAACAAAAAATCTTAAAATCTGTATGGAGACACAAAAGACCCTGAATAGCCAAAGCAGTCTTGAGGGAAAAAAACAGAGCTGGAGGAATCAGACTCCCTGACTTCAGACTATACTACGAAGCTACAGTAATCAAGTCAATATGGTACTGGCACAAAAACAGAAATATAGATCAATGGAACAAGATAGAAAGCCCAGAGATAAACCCATGAACCTATGGTCAACTAATCTATGACAGAGGAGGCAAGGATATACAATGGAAAAAAGGCAGTCTCTTCAATAAGTGGTGCTGGGAAAACTGGACAGCTACATGTGAAAGAATGAAATTAGAACACTCCCTAACACCGTACACAAAAATAAATTCAAAATGGATTAGAGACCTAAATGTAACACCGGACACTATAAAACTCTTAGAGGAAAACATAGGAAGAACACTCTTTGACATAAACCACAGCAAGATCTTTTTTGATCCGCCTCCTAGAGTAATGGAAATAAAAACAAAAATAAACAAATGGGACCTAATGAAACTTAAAAGCTTTTGCACAGCAAAGGAAACCATAAACAAGACGAAAAGACAACCCTCAGAATGGGAGAAAATATTTGCAAACGAATCAACGGACAAAGGATTAATCTCCAAAATATATAAACAGCTCATTCAGCTCAATATCAAAGAAACAAACACCCCAATCCAAAAATGGGCAGAAGACCTAAATAGACCTTTCTCCAAAGAAGACATACAGACGGCCACGAAGCACATGAAAAGATGCTCAACATCGTTAATTATTAGAGAAATGCAAATAAAAACTACAATGAGGTATCACCTCACACCAGTCAGAATGGGCTTCGTCAGAAAATCTACAAACAACAAATGCTGCAGAGGGTGTGGAGAAAAGGGAACCGTCTTGCAGTGTTGGTGGGAATGTAAATTGATACAGCCACTATGGAGAACAGTGTGGAGGTTCCTTAAAAAACTAAAAATAGAATTACCATATGACCCAGCAATCCCACTACTGGGCATGTACACTGAGAAAACCATAATTCAAAAAGAGTCATGTACCCCAATGTTCATTGCAGCACTGTTTACAATAGCCAGGACATGGAAGCAACCTAAGTGTCCATCAACAGATGAAGGGATAAAGAAGATGTGGCACGTATATACAATGGAATATTAGCCATAAAAAGAAACGAAATTGAGTAATTTGTAGAGACGTGGATGGATCTAGAGACTGCCATACAGAGTGAAGTAAGTCAGAAAGAGAAAAATAAATATCGTATATTAACGCATATATATGGAACCTAGAAAAATGGTACAGATGAACCGGTTTACAGGGGAAAAATTGAGACGTAGATGTAGAGAACAAACATACGGACACCAAGGGGGGAAAGTGGCGGGGGGGTGGTGGTGGGATGAATTGGGAGGTTGGGATTGACATGTATACACTGATGTGTATAAAATGGATGACTACTGGTAACTGACTATACTGCTGAACTGAATGAATAAGCATTTTCAGAACTCTAATGGAAAACTGATGAATTCATAAAAGTTCTAAGAAAAGATCAAGATGAAAAAAAAATTAATTACATGGGACTGAGTGAACTGATGAGGATGATTATAATTTTTGTGACTTTCTGTTTGAAAAAAAAAATCCCACAAGGACTCAGAGGCAAAAAATATACAAATCAATTTTCACTGCAAAGTAAAGGAGCTGTTATAGTGGAAGATTACTGGACTGAATGTCAATATTATGACATAGTATGAGTGTGTTTCGTGTTTGGTAATTGCAATCATTGTTGCTTTTGTTGTGGTCATCCATTTACAATGCTTGGTGTCAGTTTATTTGTCTCTTGTAAAAATAAAATACAGTGTGTGTGTGTGTGTGTGTGTGTGTGTGTGTGGAAAAAAATAAAATGGATGACTACTAAGAACCTGCTGTATAAAAAAATAAATAAAATAAAATTCAAAAATTCAAAAAAAAAAAAAGGAAAGAAAATGTAAGGGACCGGTGTAGAAGATGACAGCGGTCAGGAAGTTGGTGAGCTTAAAAATAAATGGAGGGCAGCCAGGGCACTAACTTCCTAATCCATATTATTAACATTATAAAAGTGGATGATAGAAAAAAAAAAGGAATAGGAGGGAAGATACGAAGAAATGCATGCAAACTAAATTCCTCGTCTTTTTCGGGAATCCACAGACAAGCGGAACGACTACAGTTCACAGTTAGTGAGTTAATAACACCATTCTAAGCACTTTTATTTGTAGAACCTCATCCAATCCTACTAGTACTGTCCAGATTTATTCGCTGGGAAATAGATACGTCGGTAACTTTCCCACGGTCGCACGCGCAGCCAGAATGCCAGTCCCGGCCCTGGTGAGACCTCCGCCCGCGAGGAGGTGGACGGTCCCGGCGGGGACGGGCCTCCCCGCGCGGCGTTCACACCCACCTTTCCGGGCTCCATCGCCGCGCGCAGGACCGGGCGGCCGTGGTGAGGGCAGGCCCCGGGAGGAGACGCCCCGACGCCCGCACCCTTGGCCGGGCCGGCGTCCCGCCTCCTAGCAACCCGCAGGCTGGGCAGCGGAACCCCAAGCGACCGTCGGCCCAGCGTGCCCCGCGGCCGCCCCCAGCGCGCCGGCGCCTCCCCGCCTCCTGGCAACTGGTAGGCGGGGCAGCGGAGTGCAGAGCAACCGCCGGACCGGCATGCCCCGCGGCGCGCCTGCGCCTCCCCTCCTTCTAGCAACAGACAGGCGGGGCAGCGGAGCGCCGAGCAACCGCCGGCCCGGCAAGCCGCGCGGCTGCCCCCAGCGCGCCTGCGCTTCCCCGCCTCCTAGCAACCGACAGGCGGGGCCGCAGAGCGCCGAGAGACCGCCAGCCCGGGACTACCGGGAGGCCCAAAGGAAGCGAGGGGACGTGCAGAAGGAGGCTGAGCGCTGCCGGGACTCCCGTCGGGTGGGATGTGTAGTTCGGGGGCGCGGGGTCTCCCGCCTGGTGTGAGGCCCGGCGGTGTTCGGGGTGGGGAAGAAGCCGGGCTGAGCCCGCGGGCTGCCGGCAGGACCGGAGCTGCAGCAGGGAAACAGGCAAACCCGCCTTTCGAAGCGGGAGCGGAGGGAGCTTTCCTTCCGCGGAGGTTCTCGATCCTCGAGTTACTTTGCCGGCGGTTGTCGTTTGGTTAGGACGCACTCTGCAGGATTGGTAGGAATCACAAAGAATCTGAAAAAGTAATTGTTGAAAGACGCAGTTTTTATACAAATCAAGAGACGAGAGTACTGAAATACTAAGACACATGGTCTGCATCTCACATTTATCTTACCACAACTATTTTCTTTAAAGCTTAAAATAAAAGCCAGCCTTAAACATGCAAGGCTGGAGAGGTGTGGGTCCCACTCCTGTGATGCACGTTATAACTGACATTTAGCCCTGATTCTGCAAACTGTTTCGCGTCTGTTTAGCCTGAAAATGTTACTTAGAAAAGATTCCACTTACCGTTTTCACACGAGAGAGAGAGAAGGCTCTCAAATCGTGTGCTAAGGAGCACATCGGTGAGCGTGTTATTAGGGGTCTGTGCTTTTGATGTCATGGTTTTTCTGTAAACACACTACTTTGCAGACGTTGTGCTTTTGAGTCACATGCTATTACGGTTGATGGATCAATCTACTTTCCTCCGGATATAAAAGCCGTTTACTCAGCTCCTTACCTTAGAGAAGTTAATAACAGATCCAATCGTGCGTTTATATTTTTTTTTTTCGTGCTTTTATATTTAATTGTGCTCTGGTTTTGGAGTTTCCACTACTACCTTTTTCATTTTCACTCAGCAGGGCTTAGGAAGAACTAAACAGGAAAGGAGGGTAGGAAGGGTAGTTTCAGTGATAGCTATGATTTATTTAGGAACTGTTCCAAAGGAGGCACCAAACTGAAACCTTCCCCTTGGTAATTCATTTAATTCTCATAGCGTCCCTGTGAGATAGGCATGTTACTGTTTTTCAGATGAGGAGACTGAAGGCCAGAAAGATTAATTCATTTGCCTAAACTCAGAAAGCTAGGGTGGTGGATGGTCTGACACCAAAGTCCATTCTCTTAACCACTGGGTAACTCTCTGTCAGCTGAGAAAACAGCTCATACTGGGAAAGCTTCAGACTGTTGACTGTAATGACAAAGTCATCAGCCACGGTATTAGATTAAGTCACGGACATGCACACTGCATGAATGAGCTGGACTTGGCCCTGGAACCCTTGGAACCCTTCTCCTTCCCCTCCCGAGTGCAGTCAAAACTCCTGTCAAGATATGTCTTTTGAGTGTCTTCCTCATTTTTTTCCACTCCAGCCCCACCAATCCATCCTCTGTTGCAGGCAGCAATCCAACAAGTGACTCACCTCACTCCCTGCTTCTGTCTCCACCTGGCTCTCACTCGGTTGCGCTCTTTTGTCGCCAAACAGAATGATTTAGGGTTCCCCAAATGCACCATATTCACAGGGCCATCTCCTCTCACCATCCCCACAATATTTGCCAAATAAATGTCAATAGAAGAAGTTAAAACAATCTTTCTCTCCTCAGACTTCTTAAAACAATTATTTTCTAAGCAACTTATTTGCCAATCACATTTTATCTTGTGATGTTTCTTCTATCATCTTTATTCAATAGATGACTCACAAGTTCATTTGATGACGTGGGGACTGTTAGAGTGCTGGAGACAGATAAATAAAACACTGCCTGGACCTCTAGTCGCTCATAATCACCAGGAGCGAGAAATATGCAAACAATTATTAAATAATGTGAAAGTGTAAGAGCTACTCATAAAATGCAGTGCATGAGGAAGTGGCAAAGTGTGCCTGGAGGAAAGGAATGAGGATGGGAAGGGCCTCATTTCAGGTGGACCTTGAAGTGCAAAAAACCCAGGCAGAGACCTGCAGAGAACATCTTAGGGGAAAAGAAATATGGGTGCAAGTGCAGAGGGAGGGAGAGGTTTGGAGAGTTTAGGAAATGTAATAATTGTATCTGTAACAGTGCTGTCCAGTAGAAATATAATATGGGCCACAGGTGTGATTATAAATTATCTAGTAGCCACATCTTAAGAAGTGAAAGGGGCTTCCCTGAGGGCACAGTGGTTAAGAGTCCGCCTGCCAATGCAGGTGGCACGGGTTCGAGCCCTGGTCTGGGAAGATCCCATGTGCCGCGGAGCAACGAAGCCCGTGAGCCACAATTACTGAGCCTGCACTCTAGAGCCCGCGAGCCACAACTTCTGAGCCTGCGTGCCTAGAGCCCGTGCTCCACAACAAAAGCCACCACAATGAGAAGCCCATGCACCACAACGAAGAGTAGCCCCCGCTCGACGCAACTAGAGAAAGCCCGCGTGCAGCAACGAAGACCCAACGCAGCCAAAAATAATAATTAATTAATTAATTAATTAAAAATAATAAAAAGTGAAAAACACAGATGAAATCAAATTTAATAAAATATTATATTTAACCAAATATATACAAAATATTATCATTTTGTCATTTAAATGATATTTAAAATATTGAGTTGTTTTATACTTTTTTAATACTGGCCTCGAAATCCGTTGTGTATTTTGTACTGACAGCACACCTCAGTTCAGACTGGCCCCGTTTCCTGGGCTCACAGCCCCACGTGGCCAGTGGCTTCCACACTGGGCAGTGCAGGTCAGAACACAGGGTGTGTGAGTGGGGCGGGATGGCAGGAGACAAGGCTGGAAAGGGGGACGGGGCCAGTTTGTCAAGGGCCTTGGAAGGCTCGATGTAAAGATTGAAAGTGTTAGGCTGGGCAGTGGTAAGTCATTAATGTGGGAAGAGAAGGCTGTGGCTGAAGGGTGGGTGGGTGGAGAACTCCTGAAGCCCAGAGACTAGGGGGCGGCTTGGTGGCCTTTGTGCTCTGTTCAGCCTCGTGGCCTTTGTGCGGGCTGCTTCTCCGCCTGGATCCCTGCAGCTTTACCCCCTGCTCACGCCAGAGCCGCGTCTGCTCCACCTGTGTCTGATTTGTTTGTCACAGTCTCCCATATCCTCGTCCCTGTAATTTAAAAATGTGTGTCCAGCTCCCTCAGTAGCCTATAAACCAGTACAGTTGCAGGTTGTGATAGAAACAAAGGATTTGTTTTCACAGTAATAAGTAACTTTGCTACAAAAGTCACATCACCATAGTGTCACTGTAGTGTGTGGATATGAAACCTACCTGCCATGTTAACGAAGGGCTGGTGAGAAGTCACTAGCAGAGTGTTTTACTGCCTGCAGTAAAAGTGGGAATTACAGGGTACCTACTCTGTAGGGGTTGTGAGGATTGAAGGAGTAATTCTGTAAAATAGTGAGCATTTTGTGTCTGGCGCAAACTGAGCAGTCAGTAAAAGTTAGTTATTAACACTTTTATTATTGTTGTTCTTATAGGTTATCGCCTAAACAATAAGCATTTAGAGATGAAAATGGGTGGGATACCAAAACTATAGGCTTCCTTTGTAAATTCACAAATTATCCACTACCATATGAAACCATAACTGGAGCACATTTTGGAATTTCAGAGGGCCCATCAACACCCCTTTCTTCTCTCAACCCACAAAGAGACTGTAGTGGTAGAACCCTAAATGCCCCTCGAGTCCGTGGTCCACTCTCCTTGAGACTGTGATGATTTCAGGCCTGAGACTAGCTTACTAATCAGCTGAGTCAGAAAGGAGATTATCCTTAGTGGGCCTAACACCAAAAGAGGTGATGCTTCAGAGAGACACTCCTGCTGCCCTGGGAGAAGATGAAGCAAACGGCCACGTCAGGAGGGGACACGTGGAGGAAGCCAAGGGGGACTCCTGACTGTCAGCCCCCAGAAATCAGGACCTGAGTCCTACAACTGCAATGAACTTGGGAGAGGATCTCAGGTGAGGGTCTCCAAGAAGACCACAGCTCAGCCAACGCTTGACTTGCCTTTCTAGGCCTGAGCAGAAGGGCCCAGCCAGGCCGCGCAGGTACCATCTTCGTTATCGGTGAACACGGAAATAGGGCTTGTGACTCAGTACTCGGCTCCAGTTGGGGACTCTAATATGTACCGCCTGATTCAGACTCCTCCACGAACATCAGGGCTTCCCTCACAGGCACAGAGCTGCTGCGGGGCTCCTGAGGGCTGAGCTGTACTCAGTAGATAAGTTTCGTCATGGAGACAAGCCTAGACAGCATTAACTCACTGCCACAGAAGGCTTCCCACAGGTGGAGACATACAAACCAGGTTTTGAAAGATGAATAGGAGTTTTGCATAAGGACAGAAGGAGAAGGATAGTTCGGACACAGAGAACAGCAGTGCAGGTGCAGAGGCACAGAGAGAGAAGACAGAGTGGTTTGGGGAGAGTGAGAAGCAGTGTGACCGTGCAGGGCACAGACCCTGGTGGGGTGGGGGTGGGTGTGAGGTGAGACGCAGGGTCAGAGCTCTGCTTGTTCTGCAGCGGATCTTTTTTTTTATTATTATTATATTTAGTTTAGTTGGCTGAGTTGGGTCTTAGTTGCGGCACGCGGGATCTTCGTTGCGGCTTGCAGGATCTTTAGTCGTGGTATGCAAACTCTTTAGTTGCGGCATGTGGGATCAAGTTCCCTAACCAGGGATTGAACCTGGGCTCCCTTCTTTTGGGAGCGTGGAGTCTTAGCCACTGGACCACCAAGGATGTCCCTGCAGAGGATTTTTAATTTCACAGCAGAAGCAAAAGAAACAGTTCATAAGCAGGGAAGAGATTCAATCAAATCTGCATTTTATATTGGCCATTTGATAGAAATAGGGACTTTAAAAAATAATTTTCAAAATAATTTCAAATTTAGAGAAAATATTTGAGTACAAAAGTCTCCATCACCCAGATCATACAGCATGTGCTTCCGCTCGCCTGGCCCTGTCTCACACTTATCATCTATCTACACACACACTTACCCATCATCACTGTTCTTTCTCTGAGTCATTTGACAAAGAGCTTCAGATACGACTACTCATCACCTTGAAATACTCCAGTGCCTACTTCCCCAAAACAAGGACAGCCCCTGCTCCACAACCCTCCCAGTCCAGAAGTAAAGATTGATACAACTCTGCTGTCTAATGCACAGGCTGTCCCCCAAATATTTCTTTTCCTTTGTGGCCCAGATCCCACTCGGGAACATACATTGCATGTAGTTGTGTCTCTTCAGTTTCCTGCGATCTGGGGTAATTACAGTTCCTCAGTAAGAAAACAGGGGCCCCTAACACTTCACCTGTCCAGTGAGCCCCCGGGCCACACCTGGATCAAGCTTTCTGGCAGAAACGCCCAGACATGCTGCTCTACTCCTCTCAGCTCGTGGAGTCAGGACGCAAAATCCCAACGTGTCCCTAGCCCGCTGGCAATATGTAGCTGGGTCACACCTGCCGGCTTTTCCCTTTGGGATTGACGAGTACCTAGTAGCAGGTATTAAAACCTCCACCTACCATCCTTAGCCTCCACTGATAACTCACTCCAGCCCTACGATGACTGCTAAATGGCGATTTTCTGCTTCCGTCACTCCAGTGATTTATTTCGCATGCATTCCTCACTTGCTCGTTTACCTACATCGGTATGGACTCGTGGGTTCCTGTTTTACTCACTGGGTTGTAATCTGCCAACATCATTCTTGATTTTGCTGCTCAAATTATCCCAGATTTAATCAGTGGGCACCCCTCCCGTTGCCTCCCATGTCCTTCGACATCATGTGATTGTTTGATAATTTTCTTACTTTCTGGCACGACAAAATATTTCAGGCTCATCTTGTACTTTCACTGCTCCAGCCCTGAAGTCAACTGTTTCTCAGAAGATCCCTGGCTCCTTTTGCTGGAGAATGGTATTTAGAAGCGAGATCTGGAAACTACATGTACGTCTACCTGTATACTTATATCAAAACACACGAGTTCATACTCCCTCCAGCTCCAATCCAACGCCTCAGGGCTCCCTCCAGTCTCGCCCTTTGCATGCTTATGGGATCTCCAACAGCAAGAAGCCTGAACTGCATTATCCTGGATAATGCATTATCCTTGCGTTATCCAGTGTATGTGTCTATTTGCCAGTATAACCAGGCTGACTGGTCACCAGTACTAG